>NC_058131.1:21627656-21670805 GCF_016433145.1 Gracilinanus agilis | reverse complement strand
GGATTTATACCAGGAATGCAAGGTTGGTTCAACATTAGGAAAACCATCCACATAATTGACCATATCAACAGTCTAACAAACAAAAATCCCATGATTACCTCAATAGATGCCGAAAAAGCCTTTGACAAAATACAGCATCAATTCCTATTGAAAACACTGAAAAGTATAGGAATAGAAGGACCTTTCCTAAAAATAATGAACAGTATATACCTAAAACCATCAACAAACATCATATGCAATGGGGATAAATTAGAAGCCTTCCCAATAAGATCAGGAGTAAAACAAGGATGCACATTATCACCTCTATTATTCAACATAGTTCTAGAAACACTAGCAGTTGCAATTAGAGAAGAAAAAGAAATTGAAGGTATCAAAATAGGCAAGGAGGAGACTAAGCTATCACTCTTTGCAGATGATATGATGGAATACTTTAAAAATCCTAGAGAATCAACTAAGAAGCTGGTAGAAATAATCAACAAATTTAGCAAAATTGCAGGATAAATACACATAAATCATCAGTATTTCTATACATTTCCAACACACTAGAGCAGCAAGAAGTAGAAAGAGAAACACCATTTAAAATCACCCTAGACAATATAAAATACTTAGGAATCTACCTACCAAAACAAACACAGCAATTATATGAAAACAACTACAAAACACTTTCCAAACAAATAAAACTGGATCTAAACAATTGGAAAGCCATTGATTGCTCATGGGTAGGATGAGCTAACATAATAAAAATGACAATTCTACCCAAATTAATTTACCTATTTAGTGCCATACCTATCAAGCTACCAAAAAACTTCTTTACTGAATTAGAAAAAACTATAACAAATTTCATTTGGAATAACAAAAGATCAAGAATTTCACGGGAAATAATGAAAAAAAAATGTGAAGGAAGGGGGCCTAGCAGTACCAGATATTAAACTATACTATAAAGCAGCAGTCATCAAAACAATATGGTACTGGCTAAGAGACAGAGGGGAGGATCAGTGGAATAGACTTGGGGTAAATGGCATCAGCAAGACAGTGTATGATAAACCCAAAGAGCCCAACTTTTGGGATATGAATCCACTATTTGACAAAAACTGTTGGGAAATTTGGGAAACAATATGTGAGAGATTAAGTCTAGATCAACATCTCACACCCTACACCAAGAAAAATTCAGAATGGGTGAATGACTTGAATATAAAGAGGGAAACTATAAAGAAGTTAAGTGAACACAGAATAGTTTACTTGTCAGATCTCTAGGAAAGGAAAGACTTTAAAACCAAGCAAGAGTTAGAGAAAATTACAAAATGTAAATTAAACAGTTTTGATTTTGTTAAACTAAAAAGTTTTTGTACAAACAAAAACAATGTAGTCAAAATCAGAAGGGAAACAACAAATTGGGAAAAAATCTTTATATCGAAAAACTCTGACAGGGGTCTAATTACTCAAACATACAAGGAGTTAAAGCAATTGTATAAAAAATCAAGCCATTCCCCAATTGATAAATGGGCAAGAGACATGAATAGGCAATTTTCAGGTAAAGAAATCAAAAGTATCAATAAGCACATGACAAAGTGTTCCAAATCTCTAATAATTAGAGAAATGCAAATCAAAACAACTCTGAGGTATTACCTCACACCTAGCAGAGTGGCTAAAATGAAAGAAGGGGAGATTAATGAATGTTGGAGGGGATGCGGCAAAATTGGGACATTAATGCATTGCTGGTGGAGCTGTGAACTGATCCAGCCATTCTGGCTGGCAATTTGGAATCATGCTCAAAGGGCTATAAAAGAATGCCTGCCCTTTGATCCAGCCATACCATTGCTGGGTTTGTACCCCAAAGAGATCATAGATAAACAGACTTGTACGAAAATATTTATGGCTGCGCTTTTTGTGGTGGCAACAAATTGGAAAAGGAGGGTATGTCCTTCAATTGGGGAATGGCTGAACAAACTGTGGTATATGCGGGTGATGGAATACTATTGTGCTAAAAGGAATAATAAACTGGAAGAGTTCCAGGCGAACTGGAGAGACCTCTGGGAACAGATGCAGAGCAAAAGGAGCAGAGCCAGAAGAACATTGTACACAGAGAGTGAGATACTATGGTAAAATTGAATGTAATGGACCTCTGTACCAGCAGCCATACAATGACCCAGGATAGCTCTGAGGGATTTATGGTAAAGATGCTACCCACATTCAGAGGAAGGACTGCAGGAGAGGAAATATATAAGAAAAACAACTGCTTGAATGCATGGGTCTGGGTGGACATGATTTAGGGTGTGGACTCGAAACTACCACACCAATGCAACTACCAACAATTTGGAAATTGGTCTTGATCAAGGACACATGACAAAACTAGTGGAAATGTGCATCTGCCATGGGTGGGGGGAGTGCGGGGGGTGAAGGGGAAAGGAGAAGCATGAGTCATGTAACCATGTTATAAAAATGAATATTAATAAATGTTTGAAAAGGTATATGTAGGATTTTCTTTATTATATTTATATTTTTGTGACCTGTGTTTATATTCCCAGCACCTAGCAAGGACTTAATGAATGATAATTGATTCGTTAATTATTAGCTACCTATTTCTGGAACTTAAGTCTCTTTTAAATCAACTCAATTATCATTTTTTTTTCTCTGCAATATAGGCTTAAACACCGATTTTTTTTAAGCAGGCTAATAAAAAGTTTGATTTTGAAATATATCTAGATTCCTGATTATTTATTGTAACAATTCCCCTGAAGTGTTTAAATTTACTTCAATCAATATGATATTATTGAAAGGATTATGCAGATTATATATATGTATATATAATTATATAGGATATAATAATTAATTTCATCACAATGGAAATATGCATTATGAATTAAAATAATGTAACCATTTCAGGGGATACAGCTGTGTAAACTTTTCATTTCCATTTTTGATACCTGAAACATTCCTATAATCTATCTTTCTAAAGCTCCTTATTTCTCTGTTTTTAGAAAGGTTAAAAATATAATTCTTTCCTAACATAAACTCTTCCTGAGTTGATATTGCTGTTGCCTTTTCACTGCCAAACTTGAACCATTTGAGCCTAACCTTGCATGGCCAGTGAGATCTGGAAAGATCTCAGTCCAAGGTGATGTGCTTCTTTAATGGAAAGGTGTAATGCTCGAGGGATAGGCAGACTTTTCTCGATTCCAATATAATGGGGCTGGTTTTATTTTATATAGTAACTGGTAGAGAGAAAAAAGAAAAATGGGCTAGAGACCATGAGTAATTATTCACCTGTGCTTCCGTGGACCTTCAGAAACTACTTCAAAAGATATGAAAAAGTTAGTGGAAATAGAAATACAGGCAGCCCAAGTGAGAAATTGTCTAGCTCTTAAATCTTTTAGAGATGTTCTCTCAAATAAAAGTCATATAAAGTGTTCAGAGACAGATATTTTCTTCTCCAGTTTGAATTCTTTGGAGACTGATAGAAAAATGCCCACCTCTTCACAAAATTATAAGTGCCTACCAGGTGCATCGTTTAGCTTTCAATGAATACAATAAATAGGAGACAGGATGACTCAGGGGAATTGCAAATGGTGATGATACCAAGGATCTCCCCTGAATCCCATCTAGCTTTGTTGTGACTAAATGTTATTATGATCTGAATTCCTTTGTGGGGGCTCTGAGCTGGATGACTTATTAGTTCTCACCTGATTCCCAAGGGAGAGAGCTTCAGATCATGAAACCAATTCCATTTTTTAGACCCCAGTGGCTTTCATTAAGGAGAGCTCATGGAGTAAGGTCTAATCTCTTCTCCTCTTTTCTACATTAAGTTGTAGCCCCTGGGTTCCTTGACTTTAGCTTACACTTTGAACAAAGAAAATTTTTGTATCTCTTGCCCCCTGATGATTGGAATCTCCTCAATGGAGATCTATTCAGTAAATATTTATTGAGCACCTGCTATGTTCCAAATGCTATACTAAGAGCAAGGGATACAAAAGGGGGAAAAAGTAAAAACATCTATCCAATCAAGGTATTTGTATTCAATTATCTCAGAAATAGGGCTTGTTGTAACTGCCCTGTGCCTTAATTTCCTCATCTGTAATTTGAGGAAATTGGACTTGGGTTAAGATACTTATATCTATTAAACTCTGCTCCAACAATGCTAGGATTTGCTTCAGTTTTTCTGTGAAGGAAGTGGAGTATTTAGGATTTAGGACAACTCTTTTAGAAAGGATGTCAGAAATCAAACATGTGCTCAAGTTCATTTTCCCAGTAGCAGGCTGAAAGGTGGGATTTATTTAAATTTTTCATAATGCTCCCTTTTATCATGATCCCACAAACCATGCTATGCCTCAGGGGTAAAACTTATCTTTGTTAATCAACCTTTGTCCTTCTATCAGGGGTCCACAGATGACACACTTCATTCTCTCTCAAGAAATAACACTTTCTTAGCTTCTGTACTTCATATTCCTATCTAAACATGTTCTGTCTTTTATTCATCAAAGGTTATGCCAAAATGGAATTCATCATTTGATCATGTGCAGATTCAGAATATCATTAATTGTTGTCTTCAAAGACCCAGCAAAATGCACCAGCATTAGCATACATCAACCCAATTTGTATTCTCTCCCAAACCTCCCAAGAATATGTACACAAACGTGTTATATCTCATTAGTAAAAATTCCTGAAATTTAAAATTATTTTTATTAAAAAATTTTTATCATTATAAATGGATATTAAATTGGTCAGACATAAATAGAAAATCATTAAGTTTTTAAGCCTTTATTTTAAAAAGTGAAACCATTACACTTCTCTTGTTCAAAGGAATACTGTGAAGGAATTACTAAGACATATTAAAGAGACATGATACATGAGACCAAGGACCTGACAAACTAAGAAACTTTGGCAAACTCTGTCTCTAAACTATTCTTCTAAACTATCCCAATTTCATTGTATCGCCAAGGTTAGTAACCCTTAAAAACTTCCTTGAATCTTTCCTTTCCCATACTAAATAATCATTAAGTTTTGTTAAATGTATTCCCATGTTGACTTTGAATGATGACTCTATTGCAAATAGTAATAATATGGAAATGGGTTTTGAACAATGATACTTGTAAAACACAGTGGAATTGCTAGTCAGCTCTGGGAGGGGGGAGCAAGAAGGGGAGTGAAAGAACATGAATCATGTAACCATGGAAAAATATTCTTAATTAATTAAATAAAATTTTAAAATGAATAAATAAATATACCACCCCAATATTTATCATATTTACCTCTGTCTTTCTTAATAAGACATCAAATTTGTTCAAAACATCTTGTTATAACCATTAATCTGGAATGAGATGGATGCCACCTTGACTGACAGGGATGGCAGTTGAGAGATTCAGAATATTTCCAGGTTCCATGAGCCAGGGGCAAACATCAGTTAACCCCACCTTATGGAGATATTCCTTTATAGCTAGAGGAGAAGTCTCTGGACTCAGAGGCTCAGAACTGGAGATCTCAGATCTCTGAGTTGAGACTTGAGCAAACCTCTGTTGATAAAACTGGGCAGAGGGTGGTTGAAGGGTGGTTGAAGAAGAAGAGGGTAGGAAAAGCCTGAACCTATTTCCTTGCTAGACTGTGAGAGCTAGTGAACCATCAATACTATTGGTAGGAGAGCTGAGAGAATACAAAGATTATCAATATCTATCTACATCAATAGCCTTCCCTAATCTCTGGCTTGGCTATGGTCAGGTCCAGTCAGAGATAGAGAGAGGGTGAAGACCTCAAGCCTAGCAGCCTCCAGTCCTGATTATCAATTAGTTTAATAGTTAATAGAGCAGTAGGGTTACTAATCCACAATCCTTTACCTTGTTATCCTAATCCTATCAATAGATAAACAGTGTTTAATAACAAGTACCTTCCTTAGTGGTCATTCTATCATAGCCCTTAGGAAGGGAGTCAGATCCTAATCATTATCCAAAACTAATCAATAGCCCATTACCAATCAATCCAACCCTAGGTTGGGCCTAGAGAGGTTAACCATCTACCTAACTTTTCAAGGGGTCTTCACTTGAGCAGCTGTTAGAAGGAGTCACTGACAGGTTAATCAACCAAACCTGTCAGGGAGAAGAAGGATAATTTACAGCAGCAGCCAGGGTGAAAGGAGTAGGTGTTCCTCCCACCCACTTCAGTTATTATATGTATATATCCATCTCCCTATCACCATTCTTTTAACAGTTTTTGGCAAAGACAGAGTGCAAAGAACCTAGCAATTAGACAAAGGGAAAAGGAAACAAGATGGGGTTAGCAAGAACTACCTTTATCATAACCACCATATCTCTGTTCATTTATTCATTTACGCAAGACATAATTTGGCTCTGGTTTCATATAATTCCTGATTACTTCATAAAGATTTTTACTATATATGATGCTTATAAGTACCTAGCATTTACAATGGAAGATTTTCTTTCATATTTACCTGCTATAGTGGCCATGTTTAAAATAGCTATTCAATGATTGTGGGCCTTAAATAAAGCATTCAAATTGATCTTTGGCACTGGGAAACAGAACGAGGACATATTTAGTATTATGAAAAAGCAACTTAAGCTAATGGTGGAAATTAATAGTAAAATCAAACAAGGACAGGATTTAGATGGACATACCATTTTGCAATTAGAGATCATTGAAAATATCTACAAGCCAAAAGCCAAAGATAATTGCAAGCCCAAGACAGTGGATGGTTTTTTCCCAAATGGACTTTAAGGCACCTACCACAGTATTGCTGTTCCCAATAATTGACCAGACCCAGTTCAAACCCAATGGGGAATTAGTCAGCATGAAGACATATAAGGCATTTGTCACCCAAGACTTAGAAGTCCTAAAAAGAAGGTTCCCAAAATATTTCCTCTCCCCCCACAAATTGGCTAAGAAATTAAAAAGAATTTTTAATCTTTTTGATCTTTAGTATGTGGATTTGGAATTTATTTTAGATGAATTTTATACCCCAAGTGAGAAAGCCAAATTCATTGAAGAGACACAAAATAATCCAGACCTAGATTTGTGGCCAAGAGCACATGAGGGAATAGATTTGACAGTGCCAGAGAACATGAGGGGACTACTGAAGTGTAGAGCAGATTTACTAGAGCCTCTTAAAATCCATGCAAAACATCCCAATAGGTGGAATAAATTCAAGAAAATGAGACAGGCTGAGGATGAGCACCCTAGCATCTTTTTGGACAGACTGATTGAAAATTCTGAGAATTTTCTTGGTTTTAACAGAGATTAAATTAAGGACACATATGAGGCATCAATTTATCAAGGGAACTAGCATTCCAATTCAGGTGTACTTCAAGAAGAATTGTCGACAATAGGAAGAGTTATCTATGGAAAAGATTAGGGAACATGCCACATAAATACATGAGTCTAGAAACAAGGAACAAAAAATAAGAACAGAATTAGACTCAGAAAAGGACACAATTATCCAGGAGCTAAAGAGGCAGCTAAAGGAAGTGAGGAAGGAAAAGGAAAAGGAAGAATTTAGAAATTTTGCTTTGAAAACTACTAGGAACTAAGATTATAAAAAAAAAAAAACTTATTCCACCCAGAAGATATCTTTTAATAAAGTTCCAAGATGTTTTTTATGCCACAAGACTGGTCACTTAATTAGGCAATGCATATTTAGAAAACAAATAGACTTCTCCAAGGACAGAACAAGCAATTAAGCAAAAAACACCTATGTAAACAGAAAGTGGACTGACAAACCACTAAAATCAGAAGCTTGCTGCAAGCATGAGTGTAACTCTGCTGCCAATAAGTCATCATTGGAAGAAATGGAGAAAATTTTGAAATTGGGAGCCAGGCTGAGGAATTTATGAAGGTTACTCTTTAACACATCTAATTCAAAGAGTAATAATGACTGTAGAGAGAGCAAAGAGCTCAAGAAACAGAATGAGACTAATATTTTACTGATAGGCTCAGATGATGAAAATCAGCACACCACACTAAAAAAGATAAGTAGAAAGTCCACTGTAAAGTTAGACATGGAAAATGAATTGAAACAATTACACAGAGAAATTTATGGGGAGAAACAGTCTCTTGTGGAAAACACTGAGTTGTGTCACAGACTTCTATGGAAGAGGAAGGAGTGGGACAGAAGGGCATTGGATTAGGCAGAAGTGGAAGCTTAAAGCTAGCCAGCCCAAAAGAGAAAGACTTTATTGTAGGTAGTGGGTTAAACACTATGCTGAATGAAGTAAAAAACCCAGGGGAAAGAATTGGCAACATAGCCAACCCCAGTGAGCAGTGTTTTACAAAAGAGAAAAAAGGTTATGCTGACCCCAGATGGTGTAAAGGGAAACCAGAAAGAAACTCACTCTCAAACTCCACAGCCTAATTCAAAAACCTCCAGAACACTCATAGGCAATATAGTATCCTGTCTCAACACTGTAGCTCAAAGTCTCAAACCTAGAAACACTGTAGCAAATCTCCCTGTTTTAAAATGGTCAGCCAAAGGAAAATTTCTTAATATGAGGGGGGACTGCAAGCCTTGAATCTTCAGGGGCTGGGAGATACAGACACCCTCTCTGTGAACACAGAAACATCCAAAATAACCCAAGCTTAAGGCTGAGATATCCCAGATTGGTGGAAGGGGAGAAACCCACATCTAATTCTTTCCCTGAAACCATGAAAGGAGACTCACAAAACCCTATAGTGAAGGAAGAAAAAGATCACTTTCAACCTGTTGTTCCAGGGCAGCCATGTTTGTCAGTTTCTCAAGATTCCATTCTAGGCAGAGAAACATAGCAGCAAGGGGGAGGGGCAGAATTAAACACTCAACAGGAAGTGTGCATGGGGGCAACCATTTTGCCATGTCCAGATTATCATATATCTCCTAGTAGGGAAGCATTAGAATCTGAGACCATTGCTGTAAAGCCACAAGTAAGAGAGAATCAAGTACTTTCTTTGCACAATAACATCAACAATGAGCTACTGATTACTATAGAAATAAATGGAGAATCAATACAGGACATTGTTGATAGGGGAAAAGATGTAAGCACCTTAAAACATATCCCTAGGGATTGTGAGATGCTTGGAACAGTGTTAGTAAAGGAAGCATCTGGGATAACCCAAACTGCACCAACATTCAAGCCAAAAATGGTGAAGCTGTGTCCAATAGAATTTGACCACCAATTCTTATTTTTACCATTGTGTCCCAATAATTTAATAGAGAGGGACATCCTATGCAAATTAGCAGCCACCATCTATTGTGAGCCAGATGGTGAGATCTATTTGAATCTCACTAAAAGATCACTGAAGGGGGGCAGCTGGGTAGCTCAGTGGATTGAGAGCCAGGCCTAGAGACGGGAGGTCCTAGGTTCAAATCTAGCCTCAGATACTTCCCATCTGTGTGACCCTGGGCAAGTCACTTGACCCCCATTGCCTACCCTTACCACTCTTCTGCCTTGGAGCTAATACACAGTAATGACTCCAAGATGGAAGGTAAGGGTTAATAAAAAAAATTTAAAAAAAGATCACTGAAGTATCATCTAAATCTATGCTTAGATAGGATATCAAATGATCATAGCATATTAGCGCTGGAAAAAATGCCATCTACAAAATTCCAGATACACTACCCAAAGAGGTCTCGGCCATCAGTTCCTCAGATGTGAGTAGGATCCTGTCTGCTAAGCCAATAAAAATTAAAGTGAAAGGGGGAATACCACCACCTAGGATTCCTCAATTCAAATTAAGCAAAGAAGCTGTGGCTGGAATAAAACTAATTATCCAAAGCTTATAAGATCAAGGGATATTGGTATATATGGATCCTCAGAATTTGATACTCTCATCTTGCCCATAAAGAAGGCAAAGTTAGATGCTGCAGGGAACACCTAGTGGAGAATGGTACAAGATTTATGGGCAATTAATTCTTACGTGGAACAAATTCATGGTATAGTTCCAAGTCCATTCCAGATAATTGCAGAAATTCCACCAAATGCAAAGTGGTTTACTGTTGTAGATCTGGCCAGTGCCTATTTTAGCATTCCCATCTACAAGGACAGTCAAAAACTATTTGCATTCTCATGGGAGGTATAATGGATAAAAGGGGGGGTACACTAAAGTTTGGGGGGTGATCTGCTTCCCTTGCTGAGTGATGGAGGGGTAAAAGGTGATTGAGATAATAAGAAGAATGAAAAGGATGGCTGGGTTTAGGGAGGAATGGACAAGGCATTATTAGGTTGGTAAGGGTACAGGGTGAGGTGTTCAGGAGAGGCAGATGACACAGACTAGACACCCAGGCTAGAGACAGAGGATATTGGGGTAATAGGCTGAACCCTTCCAGGCAGGAAAGGTACTTTTACAGACACAAGGAATAGAGCCAGTCAGAAGTGGTTTGAATCTGACTTAAGGGCTTTCTTGTCAGTCTCTCAAGTTCTCAAAGGAGGAACCACAAGGCTCCTCCCTGTCAATGAAACTGAAGGTATTCAGGAGGAAGTATTGGGTAACTACTTCCTCCCAAGATTGATGCCTCCAGTTTCCCTCAGAAAATAAAAGATAATTATTCATTCCCCTTCACCCTTGCCTAATCCTTCAACACAAAGATTCTCCAGAGTGTTTGTTTAGGTAACCAAGGGTTTATTAATGTTTCAGGGTTGGTCTGGAAGGAGAGAGAAATTTGGGGTTCCTGAAAGCAGCTAGGGAGAAACTCAAGATGGGGGAGGGTCTCAGGAATGGGTTAGACTGAGAGATAACCTGCTCTCTTAGCCTGGGAAGATTTGGCTGCTTTTAAGATAGACGGTATACTAAAGGGATAGTTTGAATTCAAGGAAGTCCTACTTGCCTGTTAGGGAAACTAAACCCACAAAGTCTTTTCACTAAAAACCCAAAAGCCACCCGGTCTCCCAGAGCCCCAGGAAAACAGGCAGGGAAAACAGGAAAATAATATGGAGAAGGTCAGGGAGAGGTCCCGATAAATCAGCTAGGTTCAAATTGTCCAAAGACAAGGCACAGGCCAAAGCAAACTGAAAGCCAAAATAGAGCTCTGGTTGGTCCTTCTACTCTGTTCAAGCCTCAGGAACCAACTGAACTTTCTCTCAGAATCTAAGGCTTAACTACCAGAAGTTTTCAGTTGGCCCCCTGCAAGAGCAAAACCTCTCTTGCATCTTTTGCATTACAGAGGGGAAGACACTTTTATGGGGTTGCCTTCCACAAGGATATATAAATTGTGCAAGTATTTTTGCCAAATATTTAAAAAATATCCAGAATCCATTTATTTCACTGCCAGCAAAATGGTGCAGTATGTAGATAATATCCTACTCATTTCATCAATGGGAGATATCTGTCAAAGAGACGGAACACATTTAATGGAAGAACTGTACAAGAGAGGCCATAAAATTCCCAAAATAAAATCTAATGAGTTAGAGATAGAATCGAGTTTTTGGGACCAGTCACTTAATCCTATTTGCCTCAGTTTCATCATCTGTAAAATGGACTAGAAAAGGGAATGGCAAACCACCTTTGTAAAAAAATTGGGAAGTGTCTGAGGTCAGATTTGAACCCAGGACTTCCCATCTCTAGGCCTGGCTTTCAATTCACTGAAGCACTCAGATGCCCCCTGAAGGTCCTGATTTAAAATCTCACCTCAGACACTTCCCAATTGTGTGATCCTGGGCAAATCACTTAACCCCAATTATATAGTCCTTACTATTATCTTACTTTAGAACAAATACTTAGTATTCATTCTGATAGAAGGTAAAGGTTTTAGAAAAAATTAAGAGAGTTGCCCCTATTGCCCCACTGCCTAGCTTTGAGAAAAAATATAATATAGAGGCACGTGTTAAAGATATATATTCTACTCTTTGTGATCTACTTGGGAAAAGACAGAGGTGAGTGATAAGTACCATTCTTATGGTAGGCAATGAACAGCAAAAGGAATAACAAAAAATGAGATCATGAAGAATATAACATGATTGAAAATGACTGAATAATACATATTTCAAAGGCGTTACTATAATAAACATACAAACATTTCTCCTTAACCAAAATGGAATAATCTCCTTCATAATATTTCAATCTCTAGGGAAGGAATTGAGATTATATTTGTACATTAATTTTCATAGTCATTGCATGTTTTTTTAAATTTCCTGCATACTTCACTTTGTATCAATTTATCCATTGCCTCATGCTTTTTAAAAGTATTTGTACTAATCATCTCTCACAGTGCCATAATTCTCCAATATATTTGTTAAGTGTAATGTGTTCATTCTTTCCTTAATAAAGAGATATTGATGGTACAGCACAAAGAATCTTAACTTTTTATTCAAGGACCTGAATTTAAATCCAGCCTACATCATTTATCAGTTCACTGTTGCTAGACAAATCACTTAAGTTCTCCATGTCTCAGTTCCCCCACCTTTAAAATGAGAATAATAAAATAACCTACTTTGCAGGATTATTTTTATGACCAAATGTGAAAACATGTAAAGTATTTTGCTAAACTTAAAGCTCTGTGTAAATGCTACTTATTAGAAATTATAAGCAATAACTTTAAGTCATTTGAGATCAGAAAGAGGATATAAATATAGATGAAATACATGCAGGACTTTTCCTTAGTCACTAATTTTTAGTATCATTTCACATTTCCTAACAATATTTTGTCATTCCACAGTTCCACCTTAAAAGTATATTGTTTTACCTGTCTTTCAACAGAACCACCATCATTGACTATTTCCATCTAATATGATTTTTGACAATAAACTGGATGGGAAGTAAAATATGAAATTTGTTATTTAATTTCATTGCTATAGATGATTTGAAGCACTATAACATGCAGTGCTAATACATTGATATTCTTTTAAGAATTCTTTCTTTTATGTCCTTTGATACATTATGAACACTTATTGATCTTAAGCATTTTGTTAATTTCTTGTGTATCTTATATGTGATATTTGTTAGAGATATTTAATACCAAGTAATATCTTTAAGAAAATTGACATTCTCCATTCTTATGGTAGCCAATTTTACATAAAAGTTTTCAGTTTCATTTAAATGCTCTACTTAATTTATTTTCATTTAATTTTTTCATTCATTCATGCCTCAAAACCTTATTTGGTTCAAAAATCTCCAAATGCTTGTAAAAGATCCCTTACATTCTTATGATATTGTGGAAATGAGGTTGGTCTAGATCTGATTTCTGACAAACAACTTTCTAGTTTTCCCAGAAGTTTTCATCAATAGGAAGTTCTTTCTGATGTGATTTATATACTCTTACTTATTAAAAATTGAATTATTTGATTTATTTTTCTGTTTTTTTACTGGTCTATTTCACTGATCACATTTCCTATTTTAAAAAACAATTGTTTTTATGATTACAACTTTATTAAAAAATGAGGTTTGGATATGGTTATTTAATCTTTATTTCCCCCTCATTATTTCCTTTAATACTTTAGACCTTTTGTTCCTCAAATTGAATTGTTATTATTTTTCCATGTCTATAAAGTATCACTATGATAATTTTGGTCACATAGTTCTGAATCCTTAAATTAATTTAAATTGCATTGTCACTTTTATTATATTCATGTACCCCAACCATGAGCAATCAATATCTCCCTTATTATGTCATTATTTTTTTAGAGTTGCTGTAACTTTTAAGAAAGTGTTCGTGACAATAAAACTAAATTTATTCGTCTGAAAATACTTTGCTTTTAGTTCTACCCTATAAACTTGAATAGAATAAGTCTAATCATTCTTCCAGTGATTTAATGTCCATTCAATTCACCAGGTGCAATTCTTTAATCTGATGCTCCTCTAATAAGATATCTGGTTTCAAATACAGGCCTGAGGGAGGAAATATTTTGGGGCAGTACATTTAATGTTGTCCCATGTATGTAGCCACTTATTTCTTCTACAGAATAGACCAAACTTCATTATAACTCTTCCATGATAACTTGACATAGTTTTAAAAGGTCCTGAGGTCAGATAAACATAAACCCTGAGCCTTCATCTTGAAGACATAGAGCTTAACTTTTCCCCCTTTTAAATATACACTTTGTCACACTAGAGCTTTGAAACCATAAAAATCAAGTATTATTTTTCTTAATTTAAGAAATAGAGTTGAGTTTTTTATAAGTCCCAACTGCCAAGGAATAAGGAATGCCATTTGAATAGGAAAAGCCATTTGACAGAATGTAAACTTTTTCACAGTAGGAATCATTTAATTTCTTTCTGTGTTTCTGGTGTCTAGTATAATCATGGGTACATAGGAGCCTATTGATAAGACCCTATCACTTACTTGATTTATTAGCATTGTAAAAGGAAAATATCAATTAATTAAATTCAGTTAATCCCCCTAAAGTAGCTACCCTATGCCAAGCACTCTATTTTGCTCTAAGTACTTATAAAAATTCATCTGTAATCTCATTGAGATGAATGGCCCCTCCAATGAGGCAAATTTAACTCATCCATGTTCACATATCCTTGAGGCTCCTACCCATGTCCTTCCATAAGTTTTCCATATTGTTTTCCACTGGATTTTCCATTAAATATCCTGGAAGCCTTTCTCATTTTTCCCAACTTAAATAGGTTTCAATTGGAGTAAACTTATTGTCAATTAATTGTCACTTATTTTTGTCACATGAACAGCCCATGAAACAGAATACCAAAGTACAAGAACAAAAACAAAATAGTATTGGACCTACAGGAAAATTATAAGGATATAGAAAAGATTAAAGATCATGCTCACTTCATTCAGTCATTCCTGCTAGTTCTTATCCCCTCTCTCAGTGATGATGAACATTTTAGAGATGGAGTGACTGGCCCCACCACTATCCCACCCCCCAGACTGAGTGCCATGTCCACCCTTTTCCAAGACCTCATGCTCTGCTCCCCCTTATCCCACACAGGGGAGGGAGAAACCACTATCATCAAGCTGCTGGGCAGAGGGGCGGGTGATGTGAAAAAATGTCATCAGGCATAGTGGAGATGGAAGGGAGCAGCTCTGCCTGAGTCCCTCTGCCTTTCTAGTAATTAACTCTGTGGGGTTGGAGGGGTGACCACATATGCACAGAGAGAGCTCTGTGTGCCATCTTTGGCATCTATGCCATAGGTTCACTATCACTGCCCTATCTTCTCTCACTTTAGTGGATAGAGAACACCATCTTTATGCAATGTGTCTATTTCCATTCCTCTCTCTTTGTTCTTAACTCTCTATAGTTTGCCTTCCAATATTATCATTCAATGAAAACTACTCTCTACAAAGTTATCAGTCATCTCTGAATTGTATGACCTACTGGCCTTCACTCAGTCTGTTTCATCTTGACCTCTGCTCAAAGTTGGAAACAATCATTTACTTTCTTTACATTGATACTCTCTTCTATATAGTCTTCCATAACCCTGTTTTATCTTGATTGTCCTTCTGGCTTTCTGACCTCTAATTTTTAAGGTCCTTTTGTCTATTCAGCTTTCAGTGCAGGTCTGATTATGTCACATTCATATTCAACACTCTAGTTGTTTCATATCCTGGATCCAACATAAAAAGTTCTGTTTTACTTTTAAAATCCTTCATGATTCGGTGCCTTCCTACCTTTAAAGGTTCTTGAAACTTGTCCCTATATTTTCTCCATCCAATAACATGAACCTACATTTTGTATCACATATTAGACAGTCTAGCTCCTGATGGATCATTTTTGCTGACTCCCTATTGAAATTTTGCCTTTCTTCATTGCTATCTCCTGCTTTTTCTAGATTCGTTTAGTTCCCAGCTAAATCTGAACTTACTATAGAAAACATTTCATGATTCTCCCTGTCACCTTGAAAAAATATAGAACTACGAAAGGAGTTATAATAATGGTCTTTAATCATGATAGAAACATTATTCTGGAAGGCCACATAGCACCACAGTTTTTAGACTTCCACTGAACTATAGGATGCAGTGTGCTTACATAGGTTTTGAAGAAGGGGGAGGGCTTATACCCAATCATTCATTTGGGACCTACACTAGCCAAAGGAAAAGGGTATATCTGCTAATCATGTATAAAGTCATGAAGTTATGCTTGAGGATTTATGGTTCAGTCTTGGACAAGGGTGAGTTAAGGGGTTTGTCAGAAGACACAGAAACTGGTCAGATCTTGTTATCACTTCTGACACTGCTATTCATGGCTACTATATGACATAGGCCATTATGAATGACATATCATTTTGAAATAATTCTTCAACAACATCTGCTTCAAGAGTTGTTTGGGATCTTGAAGTCTTAGATTGTGGGAACATAGCAGAGGGGATTTGACATTTAACCTTGAAGTCTTAATGGATGATGGGAATGTCGGCCTCAATGTCTCTAGCAAAGGGGGCTCCACACATTCCAGCATAATTTTATTTAACATCTTTATTTTCTCACTAAATTGCATCAATTATGATTGGACATAGAGTTCAAAAGACTTGTGCTACACTTTAGTGGCATAATTTTATAACAAAACTAGAGTTTTAAAGGCAAACAGTGAGAATATGGGATGAATGCACAGGTTGCTTTTTACTCTATCATGGTAGGATGATAGAGTATAAAATCAGTGAAAACCAGTGAAGTACCTAGAAAAATACCAATATCTCCACAAACTTTACTGCATTGTGCCTTCATTTTTCCCCTCTCCTGCATTTGATCATTAATAGGAGTAATTGTCAATAGGAAAGTGAAAATGAAGTTACTAATAACATCATGAGTTTACATTTTAGTTGGGACTTGAAGGAAATCAGAGAATTGGGAGTTGGAAATGAGAAAGGAGAGAAATTCAGGCATGATAGACAGCAAGTAAAAATGATTGAAATTGCCAAATGGAGCATCCTGCATATTCGACAACAAGAAGGCCAGTGTTATTGAATCACGGAGTCTAAAGCCAATCTATACAAGGCTTCTTTTCAACTCTATGGAATTAGCCTAATTTTTTTGTTATTTTTGTTGTTAAATTGATTGCCTCCATTTTTTCCTAAGAGCGTGTTTTTACTATGAAATGGTCATTCAAAGAAATGAACTTCTGTTGTTACCTTTCCCCGGAATTTTTGAAGATGCGAAACCATTGGTCAGTTATGTTTTCTAGGTGTTACAGTCCTAAAAGGTTTTGTTCATGGTGTATTCCATAAGAGTGATTACAATCCTTATCCATTTATACTGTGGAGTTCTGATTTCATAGTCATTCATCAACTGCCTTTCCAGCAGAAGTAGATCATTGAGCCTAAGAAACAATATCCCTGAATCAAATTCATTTTAGTCACTTAAAAAAAGGTATAAAGATATGTATTGCAGTGAAAACTCAGAATATCTGTCTATGAACATTTATAAAGCATCAGTGATATTAAATATTTTGATTTTTCAGAATTCTATTTCGATAAATTTTCTTATTTCAGTTATTTATGTGTCTATGTATGAATTTTTGCTTTGGAAGAAAATATCCAAATCTCTAAGTGATTACTAGGGAATTAATATTATGTGGTAGAGAAAGAGATAGTCAAGAAGACCCAAGGTCAATTGTTACTTCTAATATGTATAAGCTATGAGAAAATGGGCAAAATCACTTAATATAGCTATGTCTCCAGAAAATTTCTAAGACAAGAGAATAACTTCCTAATATGGGCTTAAGGAGCAATTTCTCTATGAACTGAGTTCCTCAAAATGCTAAAATCTCACTTTTGGCAAAAAAATCAAAATAATTTTAATGATTATGACCCACATCATCCTGTTTTAAAGAGTTTATATATTTGAGTGTTTCCAGTTCATGTTATTCAGGGAGTCCAATTCCAAGCATCCAGAAGAAGAAATGAACCTCGGTGTCTGGCTTAAACCACCATGGCCATGTTTCCCACTTGTCAGCAGTAGATATACATAATCATTTTCTAGTCACAAGAAGCAAAGATTAGACAATTCACATGTATGACATGACAAAGAAGGTAGAACATGGAGCACTACTATATCATGAAGTTCAAATAAATTGCCTAGAATTCTATAGTAATGGGCACTTCATCAGTGGAGGAGAAGGCTGAATAATTTGTGTTGGGCATGCAAAGAGACAGTACTGCTTAAATACTATTGAAACACATAAAGGACATGTAATTTATCTTTTGGTTCATTTCCTGGCAAATTAGATAATACAAACATGGAATCTTATTGAAGAAAGATCCACATTCATAAAAAGAAAATGTAAAATAAAATGTTCACATAGTAATGGTCATCAGTGGAGAGAATTATATATTTATCATAATAAACAAGGTAAACATCTACCAATCTGAACCTGCACCCATTACTGATTCCATCACTAAAGAAAAGATAATTTCTCATGTTATATTTATTTCAGATTCCATACTTGCTGTGCCTGGAGATGAAGAAATTGTCAGGTTTCTGACTGCGAGTTACTAAGATGACTAAACTTAGGGTCCACAAAAACAGAGTAAAAAAATATTTGCAGCTTTGAAGTCCCAGAATGTCATGCTTATTACAATGTGGAGGCATAACACAAATAAGAAGACTTTCCCTTCTTTACTACATAAAGTACAAAGCCAGACTTAAATGTCTTGGAGCATGGCTGAATAGAAACTTATAGAAGCCTAAGATCAGCTTCCTACAGCTGCAGCCACTCCTCCTGTAAATAAGGAACAAAAATCCTAATGTAGTCAAAAGAAATCTGATAATTCAGAAAGGAAACTGAAATAATCAAAGAAATTCGTTTGGACTAAGGATAATAAAAAATCAGTAAAAGCAGAAAGCCTAGTATCAGTCAAAAAAGAAAATTGAAAGACATGCAAGAAAAGAAGAAAAAAGTATAAATCACTGCATATATTTTTGAAAATTCAAGAAAGTCTTTGTAACAAAGGAATCATTTTCAATTTTGCCTAATTATTTTTGTTTTTGAGTAAAAGAAAGGAGTTTCTATGTAAAAGAGCATATTTAAATGAATGACTTCCAAAAGTAGTAAAAATGCATTAATTTGGAGAAGAGATTCAAATAAAAATACCCTCCAAAATGTCAAGCAAATAATGAAGAGACGTACTATCATTGACTAATCCATATGGTCATAATCAGTTACAACTCACAATTTGAAATAAGATCTCATTGAATATCCAGCTAACATATTTGTCTTATACCTCAATCAGAAGGACTACTGGAATATACCAGAGAGATTCCTCTAAGTCTGAGTCTATATGTCTAAATCTTAAGTAATGGAAGTCTGCGTGGGAAGATGTTAATAATATTTATCAGAGGTTGAAAACCGTTACAAAATCAGGGCATAAATCCCATCATTGGTTATTATGTCTGGCTTTCTAAAATTACCACCAGAGTCTGGACAACCTGAATCCACTACTATTTCATACTTTAATCACCATAAAGTATTTCTAGAGTCATATCTTCAAGCATTTGTTGCCCTGTGTAGGAGGGAGATATTAGAAATATTGTAGGTTGTTTTCTTGACAGATTACCAAGATAAAAAAGTGGAATGTACTTTAAAAGTCATGAATCTGAATTTACAAATGTATCTCATCAGATAAACAGGCATAGATACTAGATAACTAAAAAAAAATCCAAGATTTTTGAATGAAAATCTTTTATCAAGGTCACCTTTTTTTTATCAGATAATAATTCCTTGGGTGTAGTAGTAAGTAAGACTAAATTGGGAATTATTAAGAAGAAAATAGCTATATTACCTAATGATAGGCTGAGAGTCAACTGATCTCAACCACTTTGGAGCAATGTGAACCTACGCAAGTCACTTTAACCCTGTTGCCTCAGTTTCTTCAATTCTAAAATGAGCTCTAGAAGGAAATGGTAAACAATCCAGTATCTTTGCTGAGAAAATCCAAAATGGAGTCATAAAATGTTGAACATGACTGAAAATAACTAAACAGCAACAAAGAAGAAAGAGAATGAATAAAGAGTAGGTCTAAATTGTCAAATGAAAATTAAAAAGATTGAGGAAAGGGATTTGCAGAAAGATTTCAAGCAATGTACAGATGCAGGAAAAGTAAAAAGAGGAGATGGGATTTTGGTGAGAGAGGATACTGGAGAGCCAATGGAATTGGCAAGAAACAGTTGGAGCCTGGGGGTGCATCTTTGGGCTTGAACTCTATGGGAGAGAGAGCTCTGGATCTTTCTCTTGGACTTCCACCAGCGAATCCTGAACTAAAAGTGATCCATGTAAAAGAACTAGTGAAATTCTGTATCTGATTCCTCAATCCTTGAAGACTGTGTGGACTTAATCAAACCCCATTCTACTTGAAGGGTTTTGCCCTGAGGATGAACTGAACTGAACCAGCAGTGAACCACTAATCCAAACCTGCTAATATCCTAGTGCAGTGATAGGCAAACCTTTTTAAAGAGGGGGCCAAAGGAAAGGAAGTTCTCATCTGTCAGTCTGTTTCCAAGGCAACTCTTTTGAAGTTTCATTGTATTGTATCCTACTCATTGTGTTTGTCAGATTAGGAATAATGTTCCATGACCAGATAAAACATTTCAGGGGGCCACATCTGGCCTGCAGGCTGTAGTTGCCCATCACTGTCTTAGTGACTTGATTGATTTCTTAGCCTAGGGATTAGTTTAGATATTGAACCATTTAGATTAGAGAGGATCTTTATGTGGCCAAGGGCACAAGACTGTCGGCCATTGGGGTAGTAGCTAGAGATTCCTGTTACTCAGTTTCCTGATCCAATCTAGTCACCATTCACTTCAATAAACAAACTTATAAAGAAGTTATACCAATCAGAGCAATTGTCCATAAGGGAATATTGACTTGGGATATCTTAGAGTGGGAATGTCTACTTTGTTTGGGCAAAGTCAAGTCCCAAACAACTGACATTCTCTCTCTCTCTTGCATACTGCTCCAGAGGGAAAACACTAAGGGAAGCTGGGTAAAAGTAAAATTCCTAGCAAACCGACATTTCCTGAGGTGTTTGTTTCTCTCTGGCACAGTTGCTGTGTTACCCCTTATCACACAAGCTAAGCTAACCCACCTCAGGGAAACTGAAAGGGCATTTGCTCCCTGAGCTTTGTAGAAGCAGCCCTGTCAGACCAAGTTACTCAAAACATTCTTGGTCACCAGTTACATCCTTGCAGGATTTCTTGTTTCACCATTTAACTGTCCTCAATAAGGGGCAGAGAGACATCCATTTTGATTTATGATTCAGAGGGGAGGCATCCTGTTAGGTCAGATTACCTTAAAACTTGACCACCCATTGCAACCATCTTTCAGGGGCTTCCCAATTTACCTCTTAACAAGACAGATATTAGGTAGATATAAATATGAATGTATATGTGCACATATATATAATGTATCCAGATAGACAATTCTATACATATCTATATGCATATACACATACATATATATGTATATACATCCCTGTATATTTCTAGAAATTAATACACCAGCATACACAGGTATAAAGTCTATTTGTTTGCATGTGTATATACATATACATATATATGTATGAAGATTGATATCTATATCTATCCATCATGACTTAATGAAATTGATTCATGAGTATTGATCAGGAAATAGTATCTGGTATATACAACTGTAACATTCCAAGGCTACACACACACACACACACACACACACACACACACACACACACACATATGCACAGACACACACAAACACAATCAGTGATGTGTCAGTCAAAAGTAAGCTCAAAAGGAGTTCATTTGACTGATGCTAATATGGTAGGATATGGAAGACAAGGATGTTGGGACTCATTTATGTGTCTTGATTTCACAACTTTAGGCAAAGGCATTACATGGAAAAATATTATTACTATTATTATTGTTATCATCAAAATTGTAATAATGAAAATCATACCAACAATATTGAAAATAATGTTGATAACTAGTCTTTATATTTTTGTAATCAATAAATACGGCAGCAATTAAAATTTGTATTTAAGATAATTAACACATTATCATCTTATTCAATTTTGTGGAAGTAAAAAAATAATTATATTTAGGAAATGGTTAATTTAAATCTGAAGGCATGATTAACTTGAAACCACATTAGATAAATGCTTAGCTTCTAATATTCAGAAATGTAAATCTTCCAATTTGTAACAATAAAAAGAACCCTCCCCCAGGAATGGATGTTGATAAGAGGGAGAGAGAGAGAGAGAAACAGAATCTGTGTGGTGACTCTCTCTCCTCCCCTGGGGCCAAATACACACTGGGAAACTTTAAGGGGGTGTCATCCCCAAACTGGGTGACCTAGATGTTCATATCACCCCTCATGAGTTGGGGGCGATGCTTCCCTGCAAGAGGAGGTATGCGATACACCAGATTATGAATGAGGACAGAGTTCACTCAAACCTCCCCTGAGGTTGGTTATTTTCACAAAGGGTGGTTTGGCCCAAAGATGGAGTCTGCCAGACCAAACTGAGGTTCCTCTCTCCCTTATTGTCTCTCAGGCACACTGGAATGCTAGCTGACTGTTAAATGGCTTTTATTATTCACAAATCAGGGATTGAGGAAAGGGGTGAATGGCAGAGGGATTTTGGGGGTGCCCTCTAACTATTCCTATGGGATCTTTCACTTAGGTAGGAACCCTAATGGTTCCAACTCCTAAGATTCTGCCTTCCCCTTCTATTTCTATTTCTTATTCCTATCCTTTCCTATAATTGTAAGCTTTAACTGAAAAGGATCTTTTAGCAAGGATGGATAATGGGTAAGGGAGACTAAGAGACTGCTCCCAGTGGAGTCCAGAATCTCAGCTTACTAGATGGTTGTAGTTTTGAAGGATGAATTGTGATGAAATGGCTGTGATCAGGGAATCAGGGCTTCAATTTCCAAGAGAAAGATCTTCAGCAAGGCCTCCAGACTGGATCTGAACTGGATTGTCTCCTTCTTCACTCCTCCTAGCCCTCAGCCCTCTCTCCTCTCTCCTCCTGGGAGAAAATTCCCCAGCATCCTCTGCTGGTTTCAACTGCCAACAACTGCCAGCAATTGCCTTCTCCTCCTTCAGTTCCATCTCCTCTCCACAAAAATCCATCCTTACAAATTTGATAGTAGTTATATTTGACCAAAATCCTTTATTTGAACAAATGAAGAGGAGTCCCCACCCCTCATCCCTGAAAATTTGCTTTCTTCAATACTTATTGCCCATTTGTTCTATATAAGTCAAGCCAAAAAAGTTATCACTACATGGCGAGACTGATTCTTGAAATCTTTCTAGCATGATAGAAGGTACCTAAGTTTGCAAATTATTAGCTTAGCCTTCAAGAACAAAGATTCACTTACATACCATGATAATTAATCAGAGTAACAATCTAATGCAGAATTTTTAAAATTCAATACTTAGTACAGGTGATAGGGACTTGAACTATTACTTCATTGATATAAATAACTTACACATGAGAATATATTACTTGTTAGTATACGTCAGCAACTTCTCTGTTACTTACTTTACTGTGTTGACTTTCCCCATCAGAATGAGTTCTTTGAAGACAGAGACTATCTTTCTTGATTGGTAGATCTGCCTGCCTATCTATCTATCTATCTATCTATCTATCTATCTATCTATCTATCCATCTGTCTCTTTATATACTTGTCGATCTATATGCCCTTCTATCAATGGCATACATATATATGTATATATATTACCTAGAAAATTGAGAGGTTAAGAACCTTGCCCAGAATCACAGAATCAGTCAGTGTCAAAGGCAGAATACCTCAGTCTTCTTACTACAAGGTTAGTTCTATGTTCACAATGTCACACAACCTTTCAATAATCTCAGTAATGAACAATCATACTCAATTCTTGAACTTATCAAAATATAGTCAGTCAAATTTCAAAAGATAAATTGTGGACTACAGCAAACACAAAGTCTTGGTGGGGAGTCAATGCTTGTTCTAAATATCCCTTTGAGGCAGAATAAGGTTAGTAGTTGTAGACAAAATAAAAAGGGTTAGGTATATTTCAATACTCCAACTCAGATAAAGAATTGTAATGACCATTTAAAATAGTATAATTGCTTCCTTTATCTTTCTGAGACTTGAAAACTGTGATCTGTGGTCAAAGTCAGGTACTAGATAGCTAGCATTCATGTAGTATTTCGAATTTTGCATACAGCTTAACAATGGTTATCTCATTTGATATGAGGAAAATATTCTGAGAATGTTAACAATGATTCAACTATTGCTGACTTTGTGGCAAGAACTATAATCACTTAGTCCTTGGACATAGTCTATGTATAAAACCTCAAGCAACAAACAACATTCTTCAAGTCAAAAGTTCTTCTCAAGTATGTGAGCACAGGTGCCACAAATACAGCCATTGAAGCTGTGATTCTCCTCCATAAGGTAGTCTGGTGTGACTTCCTGGCTTTCTTTCTCATTCCCTAACTCTGCATCCACCCAAGCTAAATCATCAGTTGTTTTGTTGTTGTTGTTGTTGTTGTTGTTGTTGTTGTTGTTGTTGTTGTTGTTGTTGTTGTTGTTGTTGTTGTTGCTTTCATACAAAACTGTTTAGCAAAAACAAAATAAAACAAAAGAGATCTCTGGTCATTCCCAATTTTCACAGATTCTAGCCAGATGTTTTCAAAGTAAGATATTAACAAATATATATCTTAAGGCTATTGAGTACAGCTGCTACTTTCTGTTCACGAATCTCAATTTTCCTGACTCCTTCAATGTGACAACATTAATATAGGCATCATAGTCTAAGACACAGAAGGAAAGCTCAAAGTGAAGGAGGTTAAAGAATCAGCAAGAGGACCACTAGTAAATAGTGCTGATAAGCCCCTAAGGACACTATTGAGAGGTTAAAAAGCTATGTATGTATGAAAAAAGTTATGGTAGCTTTGTTTATTATGACAAAATAACTGGAAATTACACATAGGCAATGAATGGGAGAAATGGCTGATTAGGTTGTGATATTTGAATGTAATGGATTGTATTATGTTACTGAAATGATAAATATTGGAATCTTAAAGAAAATAAGAGAACTATATGAAGAGTTGAAAAGAGAATAACAATAATACATACCATGGTTATATTAAAAATAACTGCCACAAAATCAATAGAAAAAGTATCCAAGTAAAACAAATTGAAATGGAACTCAAAAGCAGATGTTTATATTAGCACACATGCATAATTTACATATTTAAAACAAATTTTAAACAAAATTGAGTTTGTGTCTTTGTACATAATTTTTTATGCATTTGTGTAGTTTAATGTTTTCTTGGTGGTGATGGTAGTTACTAAGTATGCAATAAAAATTGAGTTGTTAAATCTGATCTAGGATAAAGATGATTTCAGTTTACATCTTTATACTTAAATGGTCTTAAACATATAGGTTAATTCTGTTCTTGATTGAGTAAAGAACACTGGTTTCCAAATATAACTACTTGAATTATTTCTAATTGCAATCTTTCTAGTAAGCTATGAGAAATGACCAATCAGTTCACCAACATGAATTTCTGGTCAAGGGAAATATAACTTTAGGTTAACAGCCTTGAATAAGGATGATAGCTGATAAGATATTATCAGGAATTCCCCTTTTGTAGCTTTGTTCAACCTGCTGTGCATCTGGGTTCTTGCTTTCTATTTAGTCATCTACCTCAATGGTTAATTCTAGGAATTATAATAGAATAGTAAGTAGATGTGGCTTTGGCAACTTTTTCTTTGGTCATTCAAAGATCTGTGATTTTTGCCTATTTGTTGTTCCCTTCCCTAATCTAGATTGGAATCCATCTATCACATATTATTGTAGAGAGTTATTATGACCAAAATAAAAAAACAAACAAACAACTAGTCTGTACCTGAATGATAATGAGCTTCTTTAAGTTAGACTGGTATTTGGATGATGGGCATTTAATTCCATAGTGGTGACATCTTAAAAGCTTTTTAACATTAGGACTTGTGCTATGTTGACATAGCTTTGAAAGAATAGGAAAACCTTCAGTGTTCAATGAGGGCTAGTGGAGTCAAGAAAATGCACATCTATTTCCTGATAGTTACTTGCACTTTAAAGCCTAGGGATTTACTTTTCTGTCAGCTGAAGAGAAGTAAACATTTTGGTATGGTGGCTCTTGCTGAATTCCACAATCTGGTTAGTTTCTCTTCTTTATGCTCATCTCCTATATTATATATTCTTTTCCTCTCCCTGGGTTTTTGCTATTCTTCTCTCTGCCACTCTATCTTTCTAATATCTTGGTCATATAAGCTGCTATAGAGGGCCAGAATATCTATAAAATGCTTATGGCATTGCATACTACTGATTTTTGCCTCTCATTTTTGCCACCCAAAACTCCCTGTGAAATCAAGGACATGTGGAGTGAAATTGGGGCTTGTAATTCTCCTTATGTCTTCATTTAATTGTTTCTGTTAGATTTTTATTTTAACACTTATCCATGAGAGAACTAATTGTCTTACTTCATCTATACTACTCAGAATACATCTGGAGCACATTTTTAATTTTTGATATTCTAAGGCTAACAAACCAGTGTGTGTAAAGAAGATTGATTGAGAGGGTCAGGGAGATACTGGCAAATATTTAACTCTCTGAAGTCCAGGAGGACACTGAATTATTAACATTTTCTCCATCACTTTCTTAAGTCCAGACAAATAACAAAACAATAAATCAAGTCCTGAATTGTAATGTTAGCTAGTTTCTGAAGAGTAAGTGCTCACACTATAAATTTAACAATCAACTCAAGCCATTTCAAGCTGTTTCCAGAACATTCATTAGATAGTATGAAACATTTCTAAACTACCACATATAAATATCAATATAAGGAATGTTTTAGCAGAACAAGGAAAGAATGAAGGAAAATCCTTTTGTCCAAACTTTCTTCAATGTCTCTTTTCTCCTTCATATTCACCAAATGGTGCTCTGTCTACATAGAATTAATATAACCCCCCTTTCCATTGTTCTGCTCTCTCATGAGCCAATGGCTTCAGCTAACCCCAGGTTCTATATAAATCTTGGGCTATGAATTGAAATGTTCACAAACATTACTGAAAAAGACACCTTTCTTATTTCTGCTCATTCCTCAATTCCTATGTTTGAAATTGCCTGTTATCCATCAAGCTCCCTCTCATATATGTTTTTGGGATGATTTGGGGGAAAATGGAGCAGAAATTTAAGTAATTTACTCAGGACTTATATATGAGGAGGTGAATGTTCTTAAATATAATAATTAAGAGAGCCAGGTAACCAATGTTCAGGATGGAGGGGGAGAGAGAGAGAGAGAGTCGATGAGGTGAGATTCTCTTTTAGCTCTCCCATTCCACCAAATATACTCTGAGAGACTTTGAGGAGGTATCACCCTGAAACTGGGTCACCTGTATGGTCGTGCCACCCCTCATGAGTTGGGGTGAGGTATGGGGGACCCAAATCCAATTCTGAATGAGGATGGGGTTCACACAAGCCTCCCCTGAGGTCAGTCAACTTCACAGTGGGTGGCCTGACTTAGGATGGAGGCAGCCAGACCAAGCTGTGCTTCCCCTCCCTTTGTCTCTCAGGCACTCTGGAATGCTATCTGACTAATGAATGGCTTTTATTAATATCAGTATAGGGATTGGGGAAAGGGGTGAAGGGCAGAGGGATTTTGGGGTGCCCTCTTCTCTATTTCTATGTAGTCTGTCATTCAGGATACCTTTGGAGTTCCCACTCCTAAGAGTCACCCTTTACCCGTTCTCCTTCAGTTTCTATTTCTATTTCCTATTTATATCCTTTTCTATAATTGTAAGTCAAACCAGAAAGGGTCTCTCAGCAAGGCTGGGTAATGGGGGAAGGAGCCCAAGAGATTGCTACCAAAATGGAGTCCAAACACTTTGCTGACTCTATGATTGAAGCCTTGCTGGGAGAGATGCGATGGAATCTTTGACCAGGGAATCAGGGTTTCAATTTCCAAAGAAAGATCCTCAGGAAGCCCTCAGGACTCGATCTGAGCCAAGATGTTCTCCTCCCTCTCTCAGTTCTCCTCCCCTCTCCTTCTTCCTTCAGAGAAACTCCCAGAATTCCCTATCTCATCCCAACTGTCAGTAACTGTCACCAATGGCTTTCTTCTGGTTCTTTTTGTCCCATCCCCCATCCTTACATATACAAGAGATGAAAGCCAGGAAGTAATCCATAGTGATTAGAAGAGAGCTTCAAAATGAGATAAGGGGTACTTGAGAATGGAGAGAATGTGCAACAATAAGTCACTATTGCACAGTAAGACATAAGTGACATGAATAAAACAACAAATAGAAGAATAAGTTTGTCCTTTAGAAAGAGCAGAGTTTTATATAGATAAAATTGGTAGTTCCCTTTACATTGTAGTTTGAAGGACACTAAAAGATTCCTCCAGTCCAAGATATTACCACACAGAAAATCATTGTACCTATCATATACAAGCACCATTAAGGGACAGGCCTAGTCTCTAAAAGACCAGTGTTAAAATGAAATCTTTCATTACACTGAAGCATTAATAGACACATTGGTTTGCAAGTTACTCTGAATGCTTCTGAATACTCTGAATACTACTGAATCCACATTCAAATCTATATCTCTTTTTCAATTTGGTCAATTCTGCTTTTTAAGCTGTTGTTTCATTGAGTATTTTTTGAGCCTCCTGCAAACTGTTGACTCTTTCTTTTGAAGGTTTCATTTTTTCTTCATTTTCCTGTTCCTCTCTTGTTTGATTTTTAAAAATTCTTTCTGCACTCTTCCAGGGTCTGAGGCCGATTCCCATTTTTTTGAAATTTTTTCATGTAGTTTCTTTGGTCTCATTGTCCCAGTTTAAATAGAATTTTGTACCCTTGAACTACATCTCCCAAATTCCATTTCCCTTCATCCCCACTTTAAGTTCTTACATTGCATCAATAAAGTTGTGTGTAACTCCACCTCTCTGATTCTCTTCTCCCCTGTGTGCTGGAAAAGCTGGCTTTACTCAGGCTTTTACTTTTGTCTTTTTATTCCTTTACTTGGACCTTATGAAATATAAACCTTATAAAATATAATAGTTGGAGTATTGAATATTAAATTTTAATCTTACATCCCCTTCTGAGTTTGTGCCTTGATCTTCATTGTCTCCATATTGATTTTCTATGGCTAGGTGGGGCTTTTGATGTTTCATCATTTCCGTAGCATTTTTTCTTTTACTTTTATCTTAAAGATGAGCTCTGTTGCCAGGGAAGAGGGGATGGTCTCTTAAACTTCAGTTTTTCCTTGTGGCCACCCTCAGATCCATTTCTTGGTGTCTTGCAAGTTTTAGTTCTCCTGAGGTATAATGATGACCTGTGGGCTGAGAGCTCTGGAAACAACCTCCTATTGGTAATTCAGTCTCCCACAGAGCCTGCTTTTGGTTTGCAAGGCCAAGTGCAAAGTGAGCTACCTTGTTTTGAGGCTTTGGGGCTTCACCTCAGGCTTGAGCAGGGTCTAGGTCTCATCTTGACATTGGACAGGCTGGGTATATATATATATATATATATATATATATATCGAGAAGCTCAACTGCCTACAGACAAGGAAGATCAGGATGGCCAAAAGACTGGAACCATGACATAAGTGAATTGTTTGAGGGGAATAAAGATAATTTACTGTCACAAGGATGGATGAGACTTGTTCTGCTTGGCCTGAAGGGACAGAAGTAGTATTCATTTGTAGAAGTTGCATGTAATAGATTTGGGCTTAATAAAAAAAAATCTTAACAAATTAGACCTGTATAAAAGTGAAATGGGCCTCCTTAAAATATAGTGAGTTATTAATCATTCAGAGTCTTTAGAGGCCAATAGCTACATTTCAGGGATGCTGGACGGGGCATTCTTGCTCAGATAGAGTTAACATAAAAAAGCTTTTGAGATTCCTTTCAGGACTAGAGTTTTGTAAGCCTGTGGCAACTNTATATATATATATATATATTAAGGACACCTTTGGTGTGAGGATCAGTCTTACTTCTGTCTTGTGTTTTTGCTCAGAACTTTGTGGGAGTGAGCCGAGATGTGATCTGCTGTTGACTTAGGTAGGGTCTTAGGGTCTTGATACTAACTTGGGCCCAAGTTCAAAATATCAAGGACTTGAGGAGCAAGGAGACTTGATGTTGGCTTGTGCAAATACTTATTGATGTGGCCTTGATGCTGGCTGTGCTCCCCTTTCACCCCAGTGAAACAGACCTTCTCTGCCTATTTCTAAGTTGCCTTTTCTTGAAATCTTTTATCATCTTTGATAATCTGATAAGGACAGCTTAGTTGATAAGAAAATAATGGGACACAGAGACAATCTCAACTATTAACTCATAGCTGCTTCTCCAAAGTGCCATTGAGTCACAAGTTATTATATATGAAAATTCAAACTCCTTTTTACTCAAAAGCACAGAGAGAGATTTACAGCTTCGTAGACATTGCAATGAGTTTAAACAACACACAGAAACCTTAGAAACTTCAAACTTCTAAGAAGGTGTAGATAAGAACCAAGCTGGACCTTTAGCTGCATGATTATCAGCAAGCTAAGTCTGAGAATACTTTTCTCAGGGGCAAATGTCCCTGCTAAACTAAGGTTTTGGCCTTGGCTGAATTTCTAACCAAAGGGGAAGAATGTTAACCTCTTAACTACTGGTTTGCTAGGAACTGAAAGCTTTTCAATATGGCCACAATACTTTTCAACAAGAAATCACAAGGATCATAAAAGGGGTCAAAAGAATAGTCTCAGATTTTTATCTATTTGAGACTCTGTTTCTCTTATTGGCTTCCCACAGTCTTCTGCAGATCCTTCATTTTGAAGCAGTATTTTAAGATTGGAGAACTTTCCTGCCTCTCTCTATTCCATTATCTTGTCTCCATCTCTATCAGGCTCAAAACTATCCTCAGATATCTACTAGTTGCATACTATTCTTATGGCAGTGGTTGTTGTCATTTCCAGTAATGTCTGAATTTGTAATTATATTTCTCAGTTTTCTTGGCAGAGAGACTGAAGGGGTTTGCCATGTCCTTTTTTTAAAAACATTTATTAATATGTATTTTTTAGAAAAGTTAACATGGTTACATAATTCATGCTCTTACTTTCCCCTTCACCCCCCAAACCCCCCCCATGGCTGATGCATATTTCCACTGGTTTTAACATGTGTCATTGATCAAGACCTATTTCCAAATTGTTGATAGTTGCATTGGTGTGGTAGTTTCGAGTCTACATCCCTAATCATGTCTGCCTCAACCCATGTGTTCAAGCAGTTGTTTTTCTTCTGTTTCCACTCCTGTAATTCTTCCTCTGAATGTGGGTAGTGTTCTTTTCCACAAGTCTCTCAGAATTGTCCCCGGTCATTGCACTGCTTCTAGTACAGAAGTCCATTACATTCTATTTTACCACAGTGTATCGGTCTCTGTGTACAATGTTCTCCTGGCTCTGCTCCTTTCACTCTGCATCAATTCCTGGAGGTCTTTCCAGTTCACATATAATTCCTCCAGTTTGTCATTCCTTTGAGCACAATAGTATTCCATCACCAGCATATACCACAATTTGTTCAGCCATTCCCCAATTGAAGGGCATACCCTCATTTTCCAGTTTTTTGCCACCACAAAAAGCACGGCTATAAATATTTCCGTACAAGTCGGTTTATCTATGATCTATTTGCCATGTCCTTCTAAAGTTCATTTTACAGATAAGGAAAAGTAAATAGGATTAAGTGACTTGTCATGGTCAAATAGTATCTAAAGCCAGATTTAAATTCAGGATGATGAATCTTTCCTAGTTCTAGGCTTAACAATCTATACACTGTGCCACCTAGCTAGGTGATCTTGAACAAATCACTTGATCCAAGTCTGCCTCAGTTTCCTAAATTACAAAATGGAGTTAATATCAACACCCATCTCATAGGGCTATAGTGATAATCAAACAAGATAATATTTTAAAACATTTAGCACAATATCTGTCACTTAATAAATGTTTGTTCCCTCCCCCTTCCTTTTTCCACACATTGTTGGCAAAGCATAAGAGGTCCAAAGCTTGGATTGATTACAACAGACATTGTGCCTAGATTGACTTAAATAACCGGGAGCAGGATAAAGTACAAAATTCCTTGAAGAACAAATGGAAATTTATGGAAGTACCAAATGCAAAATTTACTCATTAAACACTTTCGCTGTTTTATTAAATCTGGAAAACTAGAAACTTAGTTTCTAGCTTTGGCTTTACAACTCACTAGTTGTGATCACAGAGAAATTTTCATCAATGGACTTATTTTCATCATTTGTAAAATGAAGGAGATAACCTAGTTAATTTCTAAGGCTCTTTCAAACTTCAACAAGACACATTGAAGGCAAAAAGGACTATATTCTTTAAGTGATGATGAATACATTATTTTTTACAGAGAATCAGCTCAGCTCAAGAGAGGCTTGTATCCAGTCATAAGACCCATAAGTCATATGTTTCTTTATTATGACATTATAGATACAAGAAATTTTGCTTCATTCATGCAGAATTATAAATTATTTTGAAATTTGATATCCAAGGTTTGTAAGTAGCAGAGCAGATAGTGCTGGTACTGAGTTTACAGGATCTGGATTCAAATTGGGCCTCAAATATTTCTGATCTGTGTGACCCTAAGCAAGTCACTTAACCATAATTGCTTAACTCCTGATGCTCTTTTGGTACAGAATCAATGCTTAGTATTAAATCTAAGACAGAAGGTAAGCTTATTATTTTTAATGGAAAAAAAGGAAATCCAAAATCCACGGAGATCCATTTTGACGTTCTTTAATGATGGAACCTCCAGAGAGTTATAAGCTTCACAGCTTGTCTATTCTTCACAACTTAGGCAATAACCTATTTAAAAGCAGGGTAATAGGCAAAGTTATTCCTTTTGGTTTCATCCATTTGAAAACTTAAATGGTTTCTATTTGTTAAGTAGTACATCTGCTATTTGACTCACAAACAATATTGATGATAGGATTTTGTGCTGAAAAATATCTCAGAATTTGTCTACGAGGGGTTCTCATTCTTTTGATCTCATAAATCCATTTGGGAAACCTGGTCTGAAGAAGAAGGAACAATATGAACTCTTTCTCAGAATATAATTAAATGCAAAAAAGAATAAAATGCATAGGATTACAAAGGAACCCATTTTACTGAAATATACTACAATTTACTGAAATGCAGCAATTTACTGAAATGCATGTACTTAAAGGACCTTAGGTTAAGAACCTAATTTCTAACCCAAACACCTCATTTTCAAGAAGATGAAGGAAGATTGCATAAGTAATAAGTAAGAGAGCTGTAATTTAACACCAGTTTTTCAGATTTCAGGCTTTATTTTCCTATTCCTCTTCAATACTTCTTTAGATCTACTATGTACAAAGAGAAAGAAATCTAGAAACAATGGAATATTCATTCTATACAAATACCTTAATATTGAGACACAAATAATGAGAATCTGACCTTTAGGAAAAGGGTAATTTGAATAAGATTATGATTATTCAGTATGAATCCCTTGTGGAAAATAGAAGAAATGATACCATTATCCTGTTGCTATAATCATTATGACCTCTATTATTATTATCACAATGCTTACTATAAATAAAAATCTTTCCACACCTTAAAGGAATATATAAATAAATGTCAACCACAATTTCTGTTTTTTTTTACTACTATTAATATCTTAGTATTACTCTAATAACACTGAATAGATCTTCAGTAGGTATAATCAGGAGACAATACATAATCGATACAAAAGTACCAAATACACCTTGAGAGTAATCCATGTTTCCCTTCATCCATAAATATTGAATCTATCCCCTTGTCTCCACTGCTATCACTGTCACTCTCATTAAATCTTGCTGGATAAAAAAAAATAATCTCCTCCATTTTCTGCGATCACCCATTTTGTTTCTTACCAATCCATGTTTCCACAGCTCCCAAAAAGACATTGTTAAAAGAAACATCTGAATTTTCCACTTGTTTATCCAGGAAGCTTCAATACCTCCCCTTTGCTGCAAGCATAAAACACAGAACTCCCTATTTGGCATTTAAAACCATTAACAAATTGGTTCTGGTCTATCTTTATGGCCAGATGGTACACTGCTCTTTTTCATATGCTTCATGTTACTATTATATTGGCCTTCTTTCTGATCCTCAAACAGGATTTTCTATCTTTCAACTTTTTTTTTTTGCTTTGCATCAGCCTACATATGCTTTCATCCACTCAATTTCTTGGAAATTCTAAATCCATTCCAAGGCTTAACTGACTAGTACCCCTTATATAAGAGATAGAAATATTTATTAATTTGGGCCATGTTGTATCCTTCCAGGAAAAGATAAGCTGCATGAAAGCAGGAATTATTTCAGTGTTTTCTGCGAGGGTATTCTTAATCATTAGGACATGTCAGGCACGTAAGTGTTGCTAAATATACGTTTGTGTTTAGTTATTTCCCAAAATGTACTTTATAAATACTATTGTACATATAGGTCTTTTCCTATATAATTTGTTTGGACTAATAATGGTTTTTCTGATTAAAGCATATGCAATTTTATAACTTTGAGTATCAATATGAAGATATTTCCAAAATGGCTCTAATAATTCATCCAAAGCATCATGTAAAAGCACATTTATGTGAATGTTTTCTCTAATTTCTCCAAAATTTGTCACATCTTTAATTTAAAAATTTCCACTGATCAAAGTGATATAAACCTGGGATACTTGAATTTAAATTCCTCAAAATGTCACTGATTTAGTTTTTTTTCATATTATTGTTAATAGCCATGACTGTTGTTGAAGGATATTCCTTTGACAGAGATCTCATACTCTAAATATGAAGAATGAGACACATTTATGGTCTATGTGGGATTTTTTTTCCTTGACATCCCACATTCGTTAAAATGGGTATTTTTCTCCTATTAGTTGGTGTAGATGAGAGGGTTAGAAAGTAAATACTTGTTAATTAGAAAAAATAAACCATTTCAAAAAAATTTAAATGTTTTTAATTATTTAGACTTCTCAAAGAATTTTGATATACCTAGTTATATGACTTAAATCATTTAATATTGCAATAATTTAGATTACAGTTTAAGCTTCTCAATTGTAGAGAAGGTCCCAACTGATTTTGTAGGGGGGTAGTGTCTATCTCAATTAAATCATTAGTTGAAGTTTGAATCCTACCTTTATTTTGATACATAAGGTATGTTCGTCCATCAGTACTTGATCAATATCTAAGTAAAGAATGATGAGGTAATTCCTCTACAGAAGAGAACATTACATTGGGTATCACAATTTATCAATAAGAAATTCTCATTATCCTATATATATATATATATATATATATATATATATATAGTATGTTTATTTGATTTGTAAATATGAACAATATAATTATGTTCAGTGTTCATGGACAGAGTCCTTTCTACTTAGCCAATATTCCCTGATTGCAATCAACCAAATTCTGAGCTCCATCTGGCTGACTCTTTCCTAAGGGAGAATCCTGTTGATGATTGACAAGTGTCAAAACAGGCAAGAAAAACAAACAGTAACAATGGATTTGAATGTCCTGGTTGACTGAAGATAAATTTCTTTCACATCTGCTTAATTATGTGATTTTTTTTTTATTTTTAAACCCTTAACTTCTGTGTATTGACTTATAGGTGGAAGAGTGGTAAGGGTAGGCAATGGGGGTCAAGTGACTTGCCCAGGGTCACACAGCTGGGAAGTGTCTGAGGCCAGATTTGAACCTAGGACCTCCCGTCTCTAGGCCTGGCTCTCAATCCACTGAGCTACCCAGCTGCCCCCTTTCACATCTGCTTAAGTGTTTGATTAAACTCATGGATGAACCCATATGTTTCTTGTCGATAGGGCATCATAGGAAAAGAGGGACTTTTGAAAATCCCTCACACCTCGTTTAACAGAGTACTTATAAAATGAATGTGCTTATATGTTGAAATTCCAGTCAGTCCACTCTGATAAGAACATGAATCGATTCATTTCTTGTTCTTGTCAGTTGGGAATGGGGACAGGATATTTATTGCCCACTGGGTTTGGATAATTTTAAGAAAAAGAACAATATGTGCGTGTACATGCATCTGTGTTTTATCTATTTTCCCACAATAATATCAAGCCTCCGATATTTTAAGGTGAATGATACATATTGAACTAGAATTATTAATGTTGTGGTGCCATTTTCTTATAATGTGGCATTTTGAGAAAATAAGATATCATTAAGTATTATTCATTTCCCCTATATATAGGTAGAGATTATTCTGACAGTTGTAGGACTTGAGCATTCAGGATGAGTTGTGCTGAGTTCCCCACATTTTTCCCAGTCTTGAAGTCTAATGCAAACCATTTGCCAGATGGCAGCCTGAGAATAAGAGCACAGTCTGTGAGCTAGTATCCTTCCTTCTTATGATAAATGAAAGAGACAAGGTTTGAATCTATCTCATTTATTTTGAACTTTACACAAATAAAAACAACAGCTGATATTCACAAAGAAATTAATATGTATTAACAATAAATCAAATGAAAAGTGATATATCTCATATTTACACATACATATGCATACATATCCATATACAAAAACATATTAGATTCTGCTAGACATCCCTCAAATGTATTTTAAGTTCTCTGCCCCTTTTATGACTCAATAATTTCCCTTAAAAATATTTCCCTAGCTCAGGTCTTGGAGTTATTTTTTGGAGTTGCAGTCATATGGTGTAGTAGAGTAAATGATCAAATTTCCAAATACAACCTGAAACACTAGCTTTTCTTTCTTTTTTCTTTCTTTCTTTCTTCCTTCCTTCCTTTCATTTTCTTTTTGACCCTGATAAATTTAACTTCCATCTCAATTTCTTCAACTCCAAAATAGGGAAAATAACATTTACCATTGTGAGGCTCAAATGAGACATATATGAATTTCTTAGAAAAGTGTTTCACTCATTGTAGGCATTTGATAAATTTTCTTTTTTTAACTCCTTCCTTCCTTTCTCCCTCCCTTCTTCCCTTCCTTTCTTTCTTCCTTCCTTTCTTCCCTTCCTTCCCTCCTTCTTTCCTTTCTCTCTTCCCTTTCCCCCTTCTTTCCTTTTTAATAGGTTTGATGACATGTACAGAATGCCCAGGACAAGGTATCTCTACATGGAAAAAAACCAAGGGTGCCTACTAATGAGAGAAATGTGATTCTGTGCCTTGAAGAAAAAAATGAAGCAAGTCTGGAAATTCTCCAACTGCTTCCTAGTGTAATCATAGAATTATGTTTACAATTTTATAACAAGCTCTACAACTAGAAATATCAGTGTTTTCAAAATAACTTGATCTTGGCTATTCTCCTTACTCCCTCTTTACACCCAAAAGAAGTATCATTAATCCTCATTTCATTTATTTCTTGTAGGAGCCCAGAAGGTCATACCTATATATCACCCCTCACTCTTTGGACCATGGATGCTTGGTAGACTTGGTTGACACTTGGTTTGGATTCTGACACTAGGAGTCTTGAGAATTTTTCTGCTACAGTTGAAGACTTCAATATCTACACAAATAACTGGAAAAAGAGAAAAAAATTAAAAGACAATGAATTAAGAATTATTTCTCAGGGGCAATATGACTTCAGACTGGAAAAATAAATCTAAGGCATTCCCCCTTACTGAATGGATTTTCATTAGATTCTCTGAGAGAAAGAATCACTGAGGCTTCTCAGACAGGAATGGAATAAAGAAAGACATCAGAACCTCGTAGTACTTTTTTGAAGATGCAAATAATTTCAACTAAAGTCAATTGAGATTTAAAAAAAACACTTCTTTAAATCTTATGGTTCATAAAATGTTCACGAACTCTCAGCAATCTTGACTTGCATCAAGCAACATGACTTTGTCAATGAATTCTCTCTCTGTCTCTCTGTGTCTGTCTATCTTTCTCCATCTCTCCCATTGTTTTGGACAGTAAGAGGATAAGTAAAGAACATGCATATTGTTCAGTCAGATTTTTTCAGAAATGGGTCTTGAAGCCATATTGAACTTGACTATTCTCTATTCAGTGCAGTGTTTGGATGACACTATATCTGTTACTGATATTTCTGAGTGTCTTAACATATGCACATAAGCATACACAAAGGCATATGTGTCTGGAAAGTGATGTGTGTATATAAATACATGTATCCATCCATCTATCTATCTATCTATCTATCTATCTATCTATCTATCTATCGGTCTGTCTGTCTGTCTATCTATCTGTGTCTATCCATCTATCTGTCTGACTGTTCATCTGTCCATCTTTTTGTCTGTCTGTCTGTCTGTCTGTCTGTATCTATCTGTCTATCTATCTATCTGTCTGTATATCTACATATATACATATATACCTACACTTATGTAAATATGTGGATATAGACATGCATGTGTACATATTTATATGTACATGTATGTAAATGGAAATATGCTCATATGCTCCATTCATGTGTGCATATATAAATGTGCTGAATATGTATGTTGGTATACACATATATAGAATGCATATGTGGATATCTACATACACGTGAATACATAAATACACATACTGATACCTAAGGCATTATGAGAAAAACTCTTAAATGAGCATCTACAATTTTGACTATGCAATTATCATCTCTTTCTTACTTCACAAACTTGTCTGAAGGTTCCTCTTGTATGAGGGGCTGCAGGCTCAGACTAGTTATTGTATCCTACTTCTTTGTCCATGTGTCTAAACACAGATTGTATTATTATACACATAGGTAGGGCAGCTTGCTTCTCAGTTGGAATGCCATCAGGTAGGATGGTTACCAACTGAGTTATTGCTTTTGGTAACATCTCCAAATTAACTCAGCTGGGTAGTGAGGAGTTCATGCCAGGAATGGCTACCACCCTGGGTACTGAGAGAAGAAAAGGGACACAATAGAAGGTAGTTTAAACTAATCTATGCTATCCATTAACCTAAAAAGAGACCTACTACTGTCACCCTCTAGGACAACTAATTCTATGTATTCTATCCCATTTGGAAATCAATTTTGTATCCACTCAATTAAATAGATGGGTTTCTTATTTTATGAAAACTCAAGAAGAAAAAGTGTAACTTCAAATAAATTATCAATTATCAAAATTATATTATAGCACTTTAAAATTTGCAAAGTGCTTTTAAAATATAATGTAATATAAAGTATAATATAAAAGTATAATATAATATCCTTACAATTTTAACAAAAAATGGAAAAAGGTTCAAAAAGGATCTCCCAAAAAAGAGTTGCAGATATACAGAAGCTGTGTATGCTTAAGACCAAGAAGCAGCTCCATGCAATTTTAGGAATCATGGGTTACTGTAGGCAGTAGATTCCAGGATATAGTCTGATCTCAAAACCTTCAAAACCTCTGACAGACTTGGCTAGGAACACTGTCTCAGAACCTTTGAAACTTACACAGGAGCACAAACATGCAATTGAGAAACTTAAAACAGCTGTCTTGACAAGTCGTGCACTTGGAATCCCTGACCATGCAAAACCATTTCACCTGTTTGTGTATAAGGAAAAGGGAATTGCTAGTGCTGTTTAATGCAAACTCTTGGAGATCAGTTTAGACCTATTGCCTATTATACCTCCCAGTTAGATGTTGTGGCTCGTGGGATGCCACCATGTATGAGAGCAATTGAAGCTGCTGTCCTAATGGTGAAAAAATCTTCAGATCTTGTTTTGGGATGCAGGATCATGCTGCATTCTCCCCACCAAATAGATACCATCCTGAAAAACAGCAACCTGCAAGCTTTTACATCTCAGTGCTTATCCCAATATCAAATTGTGTTGCTGAGCAATGAAAACCTGACTTTTCTTCATTGCAAGGAGATCAACCCAGTTACACTAATGCCAGATGTACCATTAGAAGAACATATCCATAGTAGTACAGACACCTTGGAAATAGTGCAGAAGACTAGAGAAGACCTACCTAACTGATATCCCTTTAGTTAAACCTGACCTGACACTATTTACCGATGGTTCTGTATATGTGTTAGATGGAGAAAAATTTATGGGTGCATTTGTGATGACTCAAGATTAGACTTTATGGTATGCAGCTCTACCAAAGTCCATGAGTGCTCAAGGTGCTAAAATTCTTAGTCTCACCAGTGCTCTTCAGATTGGCAAAGATAAGAGGATTAATGTTTATACAGAAAGCAAGTATGCTTTCAATGTGGTGCATTGCACAGCCCAAATCTGGAGATACTGTGGCTTTTTAACATCTGATGGGAAAAAATAGCCTATAGGAGTATAATAAGCCAACTCCTGGAAGCTGTCCAGTTGCCTAAAGAGGTTGCAGTGATGCATTGCCATTCACATTCACATCAAAAGGGTACAGATTGTGTATCTCTAGGAAACCACAGGGCTGACATAACAGCCAGATATGGAGTCCGATTTGGTCCCATCCATGTGCTAAACTTCTTGGTGGATGAAGCAGATTTCAAACAAGCATACTCCCCAAGGGAAGTGAAGCCCTGGAAAGAAAATCTTGGAGCCAAATTGGTGAGAGGCATATGGTTTGCAAGTGCAGACAAACACATCCTTCCAAAATATTTGTATAATACCCTATGCAATGCATTGCATGCAAAAGGTCATTATGGCACTAAAGCATTTACTGATAGTATCAGTGGGCACTGGACCACTCTCAGAATTTCTACATGTGCAATAAGAATATGCCAGAAATGCAAAGTCTGTTTGCACTTCAATCAGGGGATGACCAGAATTAAAGGGCTTGGCAGGAGACATTTGGCACATACCCTGTTTGAGTGCTTGCAGATCGATTATATATCCATGCCAAATTGTTGGGGGTAAAAATATGCCCTAGTCATCACTGATAGGTTGACTCGATGGCCAGAAGTGTTCCCAGCAAAGAAGAACAATGCTGTCTTTGTAGTGAAAACACTTCTGAGAGAGATAAAACTGAGATTTCCTATACCAGCCAGAACTGACTCAGACCATGTATCACACTTTTCTAAAAACATCCTTCAAGATATTTACAAAACCTTAGGAATAAAAAGGAGTCTCCATAGTGTTTACCACCCTCAGTCATCAGGACAAATTGAAAATTGCAACCAAAAGTTAAAACATTCATTGGAAAAGTGTGTTCAGAAAGCCATCTGAAATGGCTACAAGTACTTCCCATTGTTCTTTTTTGTGGAGATCTATTTATCATCTCTGATAATACGATAAGGAAGGCTTAGTTGATAAGGAAATAATGGGACATGGGAGACAATCTTGACTGTTAACTCATAGCTGCTTCTCCAAAGTGCCATTGAGTCACAAGTTTATTATATATGGAAATCTGAACTCCCTTTCACCCACAAGCACAGAGAGAGTTTCCCACAGCTGTGCAGAGCTGCATTTTTAACATAGACAATACAACAGGCATAGAAGCTTTAAGGAGAAGATTAAGAACCAGGCTGGACCTTCAGATGTGTGATTATCAGCAAGCTAAGTATGAGAATACTTTTCTCAGTGGCAAATGCCCCTGCTAAACTAAGATTTCAACCTTGGCTACATTTCTGATCAAAGGGGAAGGAAGTTAACCTCTTGACTACTTGTTTGTTAAGAGCTTAAAGCTTTTCTTTTTTTTTTTAACATTTATTAATATTCATTTTTAACATGGTTACATGATTCATGCTCCACCTTTCCCCTTCAACCCCCACCCCCCGCACCCCCCCCACCCTTGGCCGATGCGCGTTTCCACTAGTTTTGTCATGTGTCCTTGAACAAGACCAATTTCCAAATTTTTGGTAGTTGCATTGGTGTGGTAGTTTCAAGTCTACACCCTCAGTCATGTCCACCCCGACCCATGCGTTCAGGCAGTTGTTTTGCTTATATGTTTCCTCTCCTGCAGTCCTTCCTCTGAATGTGGGTAGCGTCTTTACCATAAATCCCTCAGAATTGTCCTGGGTCATTGCATTGCTGCTGGTACAGAAGTCCATTACATTCAATTTTACCACAGTATATCAGTCTCTGTGTATAGAGTTCTTCTGGCTCTGCTCCTTTCGCTCTGCATCAGTTCCCGGAGGTCTCTCCAGTTCGCCTGGAACTTCTCCAGTTTATTATTCCTTTTAGCACAATAGTATTCCATCACCCTCATATACCATAGTTTGTTCAGCCATTCCCCAATTGAAGGACATTCCCTCCTTTTCCAATTTGTTGCCACCACAAAAAGCGCAGCTATGAATATTTTCGTACAAGTCTGTTTATCTATGATCTCTTTGGGGTACAAACCCAACAATGGTATGGCTGGATCAAAGGGCAAGCATTCTTTTATAGCCCCTTGAGCGTGATTCCAAATTGCCAGCCAGAATGGCTGGATCAGTTCACAACTCCACCAGCAATGCATCAATGTCCCAATTTTGCCACATCCCCTCCAGCATTCATTACTCTCCCCTTCTTTCATTTTAGCCAATCTGCTAGGTGTGAGGTGATACCTCAGAGTTGTTTTGATTTGCATTTCTCTAATTATTAGAGATTTGGAACACTTTCTCATGTGCTTATTGATACTTTTGATTTCTTTACCTGAAAATTGCCTATTCATGTCTCTTGCCCATTTATCAATTGGGGAATGGCTTGATGTTTTATACAATTGCTTTAACTCCTTGTATATTTGAGTGATTAGACCCCTGTCAGAGTTTTTCGTTATAAAGATTTTTTCCCAATTTGTTGTTTCCCTTCTGATTTTGACTATATTGTTTTTGTTTGTACAAAAACTTTTTAGTTTAAAATAGTCAAAGCCATTTAATTTACATTTTGTAATTTTCTCTAACTCTTGCTTGGTTTTAAAGTCTTTCCTTTCCCATAGATCTGACAAGTATACTATTCTGTGTTCACTTAACATGTTTATAGTTTCCCTTTTTATATTCAAGTCGTTCACCCATTCTGAATTTATCTTGGTGTAGGGTGTGAGATGTTGATCTAGACCTAATCTCTCCCATATTGTTTTCCAAATTTCCCAGCAGTTTTTGTCAAATAGTGGATTAATGTCCCAAAAGTTGGGCTCTTTGGGTTTATCATACACTGTCTTGCTGATGCCATTTACCCCAAGTCTATTCCATTGATCCTCCTCTCTGTCTCTTAGCCAGTACCATATTGTTTTGATGACTGTTGCTTTATAGTATAGTTTAATATCTGGTACAGCTAGGCCCCCTTCCTTCACATTTTTTTCCATTATTTCCCTTGAAATACTTGATCTTTTGTTATTCCAAATGAAATTTGTTATAGTTTTTTCTAATTCAGTAAAGAAGTTTTTGGGTAGCTTGATA
>NC_058131.1:21568478-21615978 GCF_016433145.1 Gracilinanus agilis | reverse complement strand
TTTAAATTTCCGTGATAGATGTCTAGATTACCTAGTTAGAATTATTTAACTCTGAAAGGGTAAAGTTGAATATCTCTAATAGTATATTTTAATTGTCTCCTTCTTGATATAACATGTATTTTTCCTTTAAGAATTTGAATGCTATTCTATCTGGAGTATATATATATATATATATATATATATATACATTATTGATATTACTTTATTGTCTATGAGAATATTTAGCAGTTATCATTTCCCTTCTTTTCTCCAATACGTCAATTTTGTTTTTGTTTTCTTTGAGATAACAATTGCAACTTTTGCCTTTTTGATATCTGCCAAAGTATAATAAATTCTGTGTCTGTACCTTATTTTAACTTTTTTTCATGTGTATCTCTCAAATGTGCTTTTATAAATGGCATATTGCTGAATTCTAGTTTCTAATACATTCTGATATATATTTTGGCTAATGATTTTATCCCATTCATAGTCAATATTTATGTTTAATTACTTCCATGCTATTTTCCTATGATTACCTTCTTTTCTTTTTTCTCCCCATTTTTCTCAAATATTTGATTTGCTTCTTACATTGGAAATAAAGTGGATTAATGGAGGCAATCATAATTACTCCACTTTCTCTTATCCCTTTCTTCTCTTATTCCCATGTTAGGTAAAATAGATTTCTATACTCGACTGCTTACCTTTCTTTTCTCTTAGAACCTGTTCATTGAGAACTGAGGTGTAAGTATTACCCACCTCATTCTTTTCCCCCATTTTTGTAATTTTTTTTCTTGCAGGCCTGTTTTAGGAGTTTATTTTCCCCATTCTTCTGCTCCCTTCTCTCTTATCTCAGTGAATCCTTCTTTCTTATTTCTCTATTTTTTGATATTATTCCAAAATAATTTAATCATACCCATGCCTTCTACCTTCCAACTGCCCAAATAATGATATAGTTCTAAAGAGTTACATGTATCATCTTCAGATACAGGAATGTAAACAGATAACTTGTTAAGTCCATTATGGTTTCTCTTTCATGTTTATTTTTACACTTCTTTTTAATCTTGTATTTGAAAGTCAAATATATTATTTAGTTCTGGACTTTTCATCAGGACTGCTTAAAAGTCCTCTGAAGTAATTTATTCAGCTTTGTTCAGGTTATTCTTGCCTTTGATCTTAGCTGGTTTGTCTTCCAGAATATCACTTTCCAAACACCTGCTCTATTAACATGTTGGCTGCTAAACCTTGTTTGATCCTAACTCTATATTCAATGTAAGGAAATAGTCTCTTTTTGTAATATTCTATCGTTGACCTTGTAGCTGTGGAATTTTACTATAATATTCTTGGGAATTCTCATTTGGGGATCTCTTTTAGAAGATGTTTGGAGGAATTGACTTATGAAGTGCTTTAAATACCTGTTTTATATTTAATCCTAGAGGAGACAGGAAATCACTGAACTTTATTGTGTGTGTGTGTGGGGGGGCACATAGTCTGTCTTGTACTTTAGAAAGATTACTTTAGCAGTGAGTAGAGAATGTACTCTATGGGGTATGGGGAGACCAAGGCAGAGTGCCCACTTATCAGGCTATTTTAAAAGTTCAGGTATGAATTTAAAAAGGTCTGCACTAAAGTAGTGGAAGCATCAGAGGAGAAATGTTATATATGTTACAAATGTAAAATTGATAGGACTTAGCAATATATTTGATATGAGAGAAAATGAGAGAGAATTGGGAATTAAAGAAAACAACTGTGTTGAAAGCATACTCAACTAGGATGATAGTAATATCCTTGACAACAATTGGAAAATTGAGCCTTGATTAACATCACAGACTATGTTACTATTTTAACCAGTCTGAAGCTTAGATTCCTCTCTCTCTCTCTGTAGTGCTTAATCAAATATACCATAGATTCTTTTTCTATGAGGAAGAGAAAAAAAGTGATAGGAAGAGAAGGAGAAGTGTAAAAGAAAAGGGGAGGATAAAAAGGAAAAATGAATATGGAGACTGAAATATTAGAATATATCATTTGGAGGTGGTAAGGATAAAGAGAGAATTTAAAAACATGTCAATGGAATTTGGCCAGAAAATATCCTTTGGGTGGGGGAAAGAGGTCAGTGGTACATTAGATAGATACATATCTGGGCATGGAATCAAGAAGACTTGAATTTAAATCTGGCTTCAGATATTCAGGTATTCAGATAGCAGTGTCACTCCAGGCAAGTCGTTTAATCTCAATCTGCCTCAATTTCTTTATTTGTAAAATAGAAATGATATTAGCACCCATGGCTCAGAATTGTGAGGATCACAAAGTAGAATATATTTATTAAACAGTTATTATAGGATCAGACACATATTAATAATTGCATAAATATTAACTAAATTACAACTATTACTATTATGAACATTAAAGTATTTAAAATATCATAAAGGGAAATGGAAATTTTTTTATTGAATACATTGAAAACTACGACCAACTGACAGAAGTTGCCAAGAGGTAGATTTCAGTTCACTGTAAGGGAAAACTTCCTAGCAATTTGAGCCACTCAACACAAGATGTATTAAGTTTATCTTCAATGAAGATCTTGAAGCAGAAACTGGATAACAGCTTTTAAAGGCTTTTATAGAGGGATCTTTAATTCATATTTTAGAGATTTATGTTTATAGTTTAGGAAAAATTAAAAAAAATAATTTTATATTCATGTATGATTTGAGCTAGATATTCTTTGGGTTTCCTTCTAACTCTATGATTCTCATATTCTATTCTTTTTTTTTTTCTCCCACAATCAACACCCAGAAGGCCCTCAGAGTTAAGGATTTTGTAAAACTAGTATATGACCTGACATTTTGATATCAACTGTAGAATTTCATGATCCATGTTTTGATTTAAGATAAGCATTTTTTTTCTTATATTTATTCCAGCACCATGCTTAATTTTATTTTTCTACTCTAGAATTTGAAAACTGTAGATTTCAAATTATTTAGATAATGGGCCACAAAGACTGTTTCTTTTTAGATAAACGGATAAACATATTAGTTGCTCACTGCAAGAATCAAAGTAGTTCAGCCCAAAGGCATTCTTTTGTAGCTTTATCATCTCCTATGATGGAAAATAAAATATTAATCATCATCACTCCAACCTCTTTTATTACAATTTCAAAAATATGGCCACCTCTAATCTTGCCCTTGCTGGGAGGAAGTATTTTAATATCTGCATTTCTAAATCATGGGGCCAGATATCATTTTTGATTGAAAGCCTCCCTTCACTTTTTAAGGAAAAATGGAATTTCATAATTTTATTAGGATTCAGTAAGCCAACAGGAATACTTAGATATGTATGATTTCTTGGAAAGAATTATGTTACTAATATAAATAAATACTACTTCTTACTGCTGTTATCCCCTTTCTCCTTGAAAGTCAAGGATCTCATATTAAAATTCTTTTTTTTTTAAAGTGAGAACCAAGAGCACTGAAAGAGAAAGTGAAGAAAAAGGAAATGTATCTTGACTATAGTGTAATATTATGAAGTTAGGGTCCTTAGTGTTTATTTTCTCTTTGTTTCTTCATTTGATTGTATAAATATTACCTTGTTCTTTCTGAATATATAGCACTTGCTAGCATGGTTGATAATTGTGACATATCTGTCAGTTCCTTCTTCCCTCCTAGAAAGACATTAACCTTGCCAAGGACTTTGCAAAATAAAAATTTTAATGAGTTCTATCACAATTGCTACTGGATCCCAATTGTACTTTTATGATCTTATTTGTAAAATGCTATTATACTTTGAGAAGTGATTCTCAATAATGACACTAGAATTCCCCAGAAATCTCATTGGGGTGGGACTGTCAACAGTACAGAAGCAAAGTCCAAAAGCTTGCAGGAAGACTTAGCTTACATGCTACCTCCTACTTATTTTTTTTTATTATTTCATTTCTTGTTATCTTCAAAATAATTTACATTTATTTACCTGGGCAAATACTCTACCCTTGCTAGTAGAGTGCTAATATTTTGGAGGAATAAGTTGTTTCATTTTTGGAGAGTTTCTTCATGATTTAGGTAAAATCAGACTTTCTATTGCAGGCCTTTTAAGATCCCACTTTGCCATCTTAGTATGTCTTCCTATAAAACCTGAATGTCTTTTACTATTTATTTATGTGTTTTTTTTCCCTTCATGAAACATTTGGATCCTTAAAGACACAGAATGTGCTTGACTTTCTTTGCATCTCCAATGCTTGCCATAATATTTGGTTTTTAGTAAATACATAGTAAATCCTGTTGACTGACTAGTTAAGTATTTTTGCTCACCTCTGGGCTATTGCATTCAAGAATATTAATGAGTTTAGAATAGTAGGCCTTATGCCACTTCTTTGATATGTCAGTGAGTAAAACATAAAATTGATTCTTAAAATTTGTACTGTTTATTTGTAATTAAATATATCATGGAACCCTCACTCTAGAATGATATGAGAACAAAAGCTATCTTGCTCAGCAACCTATTGCTAGGTAAGGCTAAAAGACAATGAGAATACTTTTGGGGGTAAATAATTGCTAAAGGAAAATTTAGCATTGGCACCAACTTTTACAGAATGTTAAAAATTAAGAGCAATTTAGAAGTTATCTAACACAATTTCATATACAAGTCACTCTTGGCTTCTAATACTTTGGATTTGGCCATTGACTCTCATTATTGCATTTATAACTCTCCACACTTCCTAGCTGATCAATAAATTCACAGGGCAGATTCTGTTCTCGACTTACTGTAATTTTAACATGAAGGACTGAGGAATGGATAAGATCTGAAGAGAGTAAAATCCCTTGAGAGAATGTATGATTTTTTTAAATCTCCAGGGACTAGTATAATACTTTACACGTAATAGTCACTTAAAAAAATTTTAAATGAGAAAATTTTCAACATTATTTCCTATATAAAATAATTTCATGAACATATAGAAAATATCCATAATGCTGAAAATTATATCTGTATCCCATTGACTGAGAAGAACATAAATGGACTATTCCATCTCACAGGGATTAATTTATCATCTCTATAAAGATGATTTGCAAATCTATTCAAACTGCCTGGCCCATCTCCAGACTCAAACTGCCTAATGAGCCCCTTGATGTACAGGAGGTTTCTTAAATTAAGCATGTCTAAAACTAAAATAAACTTTTCCCCCACCCCAACCCTTCTATTTTCCTAATTTCCCTATTATAAAGAGGTTCAAAACCCATCACAAAGTGACCTACTACCCTTCTTACACCCCACTCTGTGCCATCTACTCCTTCATCTAATGGCACTGATCTTCCTGCTGTTCCTCTCTATTTCTCAGTTTTAGCCATTTTCTCTGACTGTTCTCATGTCTGAAATGCTCTCCCTCTTAACTCTGTCTACTGACTTTTCTAGTTTCCTTAAATTTCCAAATAAAATTCCATTTTCTACAGGAAACTTTTCCCAAACCCTCTTAATTCTAATGCTTTCTTTTTTTTTAGTTACTATTTATCCTCTATGTGGCTAGTTTATACACATCTCCTTGTTTTTCTGCAATTATATTGAACTTCTTGAGGGCAGGAATTGTATTTCACCTCATTCTGTCTCCCTACCAGTTAGCACAATGCCTGGCACATACTAGACAGTTAACAAACGTTTACTAGATGACTAACAGATTAAGCTATTTACTTTTTGACAATATAAACTAGTTTGAGAAAGGAAATCTTTGTTTGCTTTCTGGCATTAAAAATTGGATATTAATTGTTTCCTTAAATGTATCTAGGTATTTTCAAAATGAATGCCTATATTGCTGAATTCAACCTTTTTGTTTGATATGGACCACTTTATATGTTTCTCTTTCCCTCTTCTCCCATTTCAATCTCCCTGCCCATTTTATCAATGTGTATGTGTAAACTTATCCTGATAATATGGCTTGGGAGGTAGATAGCCAAATTAGAGCAGGAAGAAATCAATGAAAGGGAGAATAGAAACAAACAAACAAACAAACAAACAAATGAAGAAAGAAAGGCAGAAAGAAAGTATCAAAAAGGTTTTCCAATTTTTTTCTATTTTATTTTCTCATGTTGACTAATATTTTAGGAGATCTTTGAACAATATATTTAAAGATGGAAGATGTCTAACAGACTGAGTCCTAACCCTTCACTTTATATATGAGAAAACCACCACAGAGAGGACAAGTGGCTTCCTTTTGTTATCACAGATATCTCTGTCATAGATAATGGAGAGGGAATTCAAACCCACACTCATGTCAAATCAAGATTCTTTCCCCTGACCCTCCTCCCTCTTAGAACATATCATAAATTTTCAACCATATAATATACATAGTCCTTTCAAAGTGTGTGGGTATCGACTGGGGGCGGGGGGGCTGGATAGCTCAGTGGATTGAGAGTCAGGCCTAAAGACAAGAGGTCCTAGGTTCAAATCCGGCCTCAGACACTTCCCAGCTGTGTGACCCTTGGGCAAGTCACTTGACCCCCATTGCCCACCCTTACCACTCTTCCACCTAGGAGCCAATACACAGAAGTTAAGGGTTTAACAAAAAAGAAATGGACTAAGAACCAGGGAAACATGTTCAAATCACTGCCCTGGCATTTATGAGAGTGGGCATATCATGTCTCTTCTGTAAGCTTCAAATTCCACTTCTGTGAACAAAAAATAGTGTTTCGATGAGAATGTATGGAATTATGAGATTACAAGGTAATTTTAAATTTTTTTCCATAGTTAAATCTATGAACAAAATCCCCCCATAAATAAGAAAATAGCAAATTATTTTTTTGTCCCAGTCATTTTCCTTCCAGCTTACTTGATTTCTCTATACTCTAAATATTGTAGGGAACTGAAATTGACTTGACATTTGTCAGAATATTTTTCACTTCAAAGTGAATTTCTCTCCATATTCTGTTTACCAGTGCAAATAACCTACTCTGTGTCTTAGTAGTTATGTGGTTTTCTTCATTAGTCATAGTTTGATGGCTGAGATGACCAAATAATTCATTAATATTAATTATTTAATTCCACAGATGGGAAAATTTGGGCCAAAAGAGGATAACTTGTCAAGGGTCACAAAGCTAGTGTCTAACATTGGATTTTAACATATGTCTTCCTAAAATAAACTCGTGTTGTAAGCAATGCTCCAAGCTCAGAAGACTAAGAAACTTCTGCACAGTATAGTAATGGAATTTTACAATCAGTTCTTTTGGTTGATGTCACAATAATGGAATTTGCAAATAATCACATCCATGTGTTTATACTGGATGTTAATTATTGTGTTTTTCATGATGGTGCAGTATTTTATGCAATTATATAAGTGCTGATTTATTTAGATGAACAGCTTATCTAGCAATTTTAGTGGAAACATTAATGAGCTAAATTGAGCTATTACCTAATGTACATAGTCTGCACATTAAGTGCTTTTCAGGGTCATCCCTTCCATGACTTCACCTTATTCTCATAAACAATGGTAAAAAAAAAAAGATTTTCTACAAACTTTTGAAATTTAAGAATTTCCTAAACAACTTATGAGATAAACATTTTCAAAGCCATTCCTTGGTAGAGTTTTGGAAGTGGTGATGTTTAGAAGGGGAAGGAACTAAATTCATCACCTGATAGTCCCTTCCATAGTCCTCACTCCAATCCAACAGGTATATAGAATTTTGATCATATCTCCTTCAGGCCAGCTCTTCTAGACAATCTATTTTCATATAACAAGTAGCTTTATTTTAACTTGTAAACACATGATGTGGCAGAAAGAGCATTAAACTAGGGAGAATAATGAAACTTAGCTTGATAATCCAATAACTATAATAATATAATTATCTAAAAATTAATTTATTTTTTAAGTTAGATAGACTATATGAATTAATATGGTTTGAAAGCCAAGATAACTAAACTAAAATTGAACTACACTAAGAGAGGTGTTAAGGTTCAATCATTGGGCAGTATTTGTGTTATGTTCTTTTGTCAACTTTTAATAAAGTCACTAGGAATTTTGGTTATTCTACAATAGTGCAGCATTTGAAGGAATTGAAATGTTAACATAGAAAAGAGAATACTGAAGAACAAATAATAACTATTTATTAAGTATAGAATTCATGTATGGAATAAGTTACATTTTTTTTGGTATAATGAAATACAAGACCAAAAAAAATAGCCCACAAAAAGCTTATATTAAAACAACTAAATCAAAGCATTTTATAAATGACTTATCTCTATGTATCCTATTCTGTTCCACCTTCTCCTACTAAAAATTCCTTTCTTGTAACAAAGAATTACAATTCAGTAAAAATATCTAATAATATAACTATAAATCAAAATATATGAAATATTATTTACATTAGTATTTCATTGACACTTTAATGATGGAGTTGGCATGCTGCATATTTGCTCTCAAAATTTTTTTAACTTGCTCAGAGAATGACATTCCTTTATTGGTCTTTTAATTTGCATCACTGGAAACATCAATATTCTCTTGATTCTACTTCTTTCCCACTGCATTGGATCATACATATCTTTCAATATTTCTCTGAGTTCTTCATATTTTCCATTTTTTGTCACTGTGATATTTCATTATAATTACATAACCATTTTCAGATTTCCCACAGTCTGAACATATCATACTTTCAGATTTTGTTTGATTTTTTTTTACCACAAATAGCATTTCTTTGAATATTTTAGTATATTTTATAATTGTTTTGAACTTTACCTTTCTTTGATGTATATCCTTAAGAAGTGGAATGACTGCTATAGAAAATTATTCAGTTTTCTTTCATCATTCTAAACTGTTATCTAGAAATAACTGGCCTACTTTTCATTTATAACAATAATCCATTAGCATATCTGCCATTCCACAATTCCTCCAACATTGCCTTTTCCTCTCTTTTTCACTATCAAATTTCATTGTGAGATGAAACTTAAGTATTACTTTAAGGATCATTTCTCTTAATGATATTTAATATGAATTCATATCATGTATAGTTTATAATTCTTCTTAAGTAGCTTGCATCCTTCTGCAAGGGTACATATATAAGAAAAATAACATATATATGATGAGGCAATCTTAATGTATTTGAATGAACATCATGTGTATGAAACAATCCTAAAAGGTAGTGAGTCACATATTCCTGAAGGCATTCATTATAAAGAATCTGTATCATCATTATATATCATGAAAATTGTGGCAGAGATAACTAGATGCATGGCAATTATTTTTAGGGCCTTCCAATCCTGAGAGTTCATGAATTTGTGATACTTATAATTTGGTTGCAGTTTCATCTTACCACTAATTAGATTTGTGATCTTGGCTGAGCCAGATTACTCATTGCTATTACAAATTATGAATTAGGGATATACAAGATGATATTTTATCCAGCTTCTTTTGATGCTAATGTGCAAAATCAATAAAAATAAAAACTGATAATAATAATCACTTTATTGTGTTTAATATGTTCCAAATACTGTTCAAAGTATTTTATAATTATAATTTCATTTGATCCCTCAGAACCCTGGGAGGTTGGTACTATTATTATCCTCACTTTACAGATATAGAAACTAAAACAGAGTTTAAGTGACTTGCCCATAGGCACACAAGTAGTCTCTGAGATCAGATTTGAAATAAAGTCTTCCTCACTCCATGCCTGATGTTCTATCCAGATATTTTTTTTTTTAAAACCCTTACCTTCCGTCTTGGAGTCAATACTGTGTATTGGCTCCAAGGCAGAAGAGTGGTAAGGGTAGGCAATGGGGGTCAAGTGACTTGCCCAGGGTCACACAGCTGAGAAGTGGCCGAGGCCAGATTTGAACCTAGGACCTCCCGTCTCTAGGCCTGACTCTCATTCCACTGAGCTACCCAGCTGCCCCCCTATCCAGATATTTTTAAAAGGCACATGCTATTAAAATAACTTCAAAATGTAATGATTTAGAGGATGTCACTTTCCATCTTTGTTTTTTTTTTCTTATATGTAAAATGAGAAGGGTGGGTGTAGAGGAGAAAATTTATAAATTGCCTTCTCTGGCTGACAACCTAAGAATTTACAGTCTAAATACTTGCAGGGATGATAATTTGATATTACTGTGTTTTTCCTCCACTGAAATTAAAATGATTAAAATCTCCAGTTAAAAGCTGAAAACAAAAAGAAAATCTGTCTTCCACCATTAGGTAATCAATGCATTAGCTCCTGCAGCCAAGTTATAAACCCCATCTTGGCAATAAATAGAATTATCCAAGATACCTAGCATGTAATGTAAGCATCACACAATTATCTCAGCTTCCAAATTGGTTTGAAAATGGAGCCTCAATGTCTTTCAATAGTAACTCAAATTGATTCTACACCCCAACTGAAAAATCTCAAATAGACCTTTTCGTTCTGCCTTCCCTGGTGGGGCTCTATGATGCTAACCTCCTGCTGCATGAATGATGTGGGGAATGGACTGTGCTGTCTCTGCTAAATAACCTAGAGGTACCTTATGGAAAAGATGTAAACAGTGAGCATGGGGAGTAAGTCTGAATCCACAGCATGCAGCTGGTTCAGTTTCTAATACAGGGTAAAACTGCTTCAATTTTCTCAGTGCCTAAGCTATGTGAAAATGTCTTGGTAACTTGACAAAAGAAAAGCTTTTCAATCAAGAATGGCCTGCAGGCAATACTGTTAAGTGGGAGAAATTAGTCCTAAACACACTGTTCTATACCTTTCCTTCCCTCTTTGGGGATAGACCCTCAGGTGCACACATACACTCTCTCTTTTCTTTCTTCCATAGTGCAGTCTGTTCTCAGATGCTAACTTCATAGTGGAGAACTGAAAACTGGAGGGGAAAAACAGCTTAATGAGAGATGGCAAAAGATTTTTAGATAGAGAATTAACAGTTCAAGATTCTACTCTTGATTTTATGTCTTTGGGCATGTCACTCTGATGTCTGAGCTCCTATTTCTGAATCTTTAACATGACATGGAACAGGTGATTACTAATACCCTTTTTATCAAATGGCACAGTAACTATTCTGGTGGACTTCAGCTCAGAAAGACATGTATAAATGCAGCCTCAGAAAATTATTATCTATGTAACCTTAGGAAGATCACTTACATCTCTTTTAGAATCAGTTTCTTTATCTTTTCAATGGGGATAATAATACCAACCATATCAGGATCAAAATCAAATTAGGTAACTTATATGAAGTACTTTGCAAAATTTAAGCCACTAGCTAAATGCAAGTTTTATTATTTAACATATTTAATTCTATGAGTCTACTCAATGATTCTGAACTTATTCTATTATCTGTAAAATTGGAAAGTTAAACTAGAGCTCTCTGAAGTCCTTTACAATTAAAATCTAATAATATAGTGGTTCTGTGAATCTTTTCCAGTTCCTTACATCCTAGATTCTATGGCAGTTACCTTCCCAAGGAATATCACATTTTAATAATGATCATAGTTTAAATGTAAGAAGGATAGATATCTTAATGTAAATATAAGAATGTAAGACTAAAATTAGAAGTTTTACATGACCCCTCCTACATTGTTAGATAAACCTCCAGGGTAATGTCTATAACAATGGTGTTAGTGGTCACTAATCATACCCCCAAAATCTAGATGGCCTTTATTAACTTAGTTTTAAATGTAAAACTAACTTCGTTCATTGGATTTTATTCATGAAATTAAATGCTTTCCATTTAAATTGTCATTTGATTTGAACCTTACTCAGGAGTATCATGGACTATATGTATCCCTCAATCCATGTATTTAATACTTCTAGTGTACAGAACATATGTTGACTATAAGTAGGGAGATACACACATGGGAGTTGATGGAATTATACTCACATAAATCTAGGCAGCAAATAGGGCCAGATAATGAAGTCCCCACAAAGGAAATTGAAGTCAATCAAATATATAGACCAGAGCTGAGATCCTTTGCTGGGCTGACTGGGTACAGTTTTGAGTCTGCCTCACAAATAGAAAATACACAACCTTGAAGATATAGGTTAAATCAAAGGAGAGAGTCAAAAACTACCTGCTGGAAAAAATTTATTTGACAGTTGTAATGCAATGAAAAAGCTGAATGAATCAGTGTTTACTCAGTGAGAACAAAACAGAAGGTAAATCAGTTGAGCCAACCACCAATCAGATAACATTGATAGCTTTAGGAGCAAAAGGGGTGGAGAGGTAGTAGTTTTAGCTCTTGAGAAATATATTCCATTTGAGGGGAAAAAATTGAAAGCATGATTTGTCCAGACTAACATTATATTCTCTTTCTCCTCATTGAGGTGATAATATAGAACAGAGTGTGTGCCTTTGTAGGCAAATATGTTGATTCATTATGATTCTTTTCTGTTTTCTTGAATTCAATTTTAAGTAAATGAGACATTTTCTGGTAATGAAATGTGCTTTATTCTGACCTGATCAAAAAGTTTCAATTAAAATCGGGGCTATAACCTAGTACTTCTCATAGATAATTAAGATTATATGCCAGGCACCTGGTAATAGCCTATGAACTAATCATTGGGTGCCAGAGGAGGAAGAATGTAGATCAGGGGTCAGCAATGTATGGCTCCACCTCCCAACCGGCCAGTCAGGGCAGAGCCCCAGGATGTGCCCCAGGGGTCCCTTCAGCCCCAACCCATATTCCAGTGTCTTCCGCCTTCATCCTCCTCCTTCCACAGGCTTTTATGGCTCTCACAGCCAAAAAGGTTGCTGACCGTTGATGTAGATGCTAAAGGAATAATATGATAAGTAAATTAGGCCTGGAAGAGACATTAATAGAAATGTAGTCCAATGTCCCAATGTTTATAGAGAGGAAGGAGATCTAGATAACTTAAGTGGCTTGTTAATGTTCACATAGATCATCCTGGTTCTCTGTCTCTAACTCTATTATCCATTTCCATTTTTTCAGGCATCATCCAGTGGCTGCGACTGCAATGAATTTTGGCAGGTTGGTTTCTTGAGCAACATAGTTGGATAACTACTGAAAACAAAGCAAAACAGTTCTTTATCTTAGATCTTAGAGCAGATTTGGACTCACAGAGAACTGAAACTATAAGGAGAGAGTCATATCATTACAGATTTAGATCTGAGAAGGAACCACAGAGGAAATGTACTCCAATACTATAATTTTAAAGATGCAAAGTGAAGTCTACAGAGATTAATAGTGTCTCAAGTCTCAAAGATAATAAGCATAAATAAAGCTATGTGAACTGGGCTCTTCATCCAGAGTCAATGTTCTTTCTACTCTACATAATGCTCACAAAAGGAACCCAAGGGCACAAAGATCATCAGCAACTACAACAAAGGAATGAATAAATATCACCTTTTATTTCTCCTCTTCTTTGTTATTTTCTAAACAATCCAAGCAAATAATTATCAACAAAAACACAAATATTACCATTTTTGATACTGATCTAGAATGAAAAAATAATTTTCATATTCTAATCACAAGTGAGATGCTGTAGGAATAAAAACAAATGAATGAAAAATAACATCAGCATCAAGAACATAAAAATAAAAATCACACTTTTTTATACAGACAAATGGCAGTGGGAATTCGTAAATGGAACTGAGATGTGGATCTTAGTGTTTTGGTAATCTAGAGAACAAAATAATTAGTTACTTTGTCTAAAAGAGATTTTTTTCCTCTTTCTACTGGGAAATGATAATATGTTTCCAATTGTTCACTGACTCGCTATCAATACAAAATAAAGAAGGAATCTAGTGTATAGTATAGGTATTGAGCTGGCTTGTTTACTCAATCATGGTCCAAGCAACAAGGTGATTTCTCCTTTGAATACATGTACTGATAAGTTGGATATTTTGTACAATATGATTGATTTGAAAAATTTCAAATAACATCCTTTATTTATGCAAATATAAAGTGTGCACTTTGACAAAATTATATATAACCTCTCTAAATTACTTTTATCTTATGCAATTTATCTATATCCTCATTTCTCACCTACTTTAGGTGCCCAGATTTATAATATTGCCTCTTAGGTGCCAGAAACTTCTCTTGTTCCCAGCTAGTGTTATAATGAGATTAAATCTACCCTGCCCATTCTTAAATCTAATCACCAAAAGTGTGAACAACTTCATTTAACTCTCAAGTAGGGAGGTCTGTGACTTAAGTGTGCAAGAATGGGTGACAAATCAGAATTGACTGACTGCTCTCTAGGCAGTCCTAATAAAAGTGTCTGTTATGATTAGACATGTAAACTTGTTAGGGTCCGTTTTTTGGGTGAGCCAAAGGAAACAAGACAGACGATGCAAGGTGCACAGAGAGCAGAGCTTTACGTTCACACGCAGGGGAAGAAACCGAAAGGAGTTTGCAACACTCTTTATATAGTACATAGCAGATTTAGAGCAAAGGTGTTTATCACTCTAAGGGCATGGTCCCGTTGGGTGGGTTGCATACAAGGTCTTATCTAGAGTGCACACTTCAGTTTGCAAGGGGTCCTATCTGAAATACACACAGGCCTATAGATTTGGGCAAGGGTCAGTTTGGCCATCCACTACAAACTAAGAGGAAGGTACAGGAAGTGATGAAAAAATGGCCTGGATAAATTAAAAGAACTTTCGAGGCTCTCTCGCTTGGTTGCTCACTTCTTCTTGTGGTGGGTGACTTGGACCTGGAGGAGCTCTGACCACTGGATGAGACCATGGCCTAAGTGAGACTGCTGTTAATCTCTCCCTTGGAATTACATGTGGTGAGTGTAAAGACTAAATCTTCCTGGACTTCTCTAAAGGAAATGTTCTTTCAAAAAAGACTGTGTGACTAAAGCTTCCACTCCATTTACCTTCAAGGCCCTCTAGTCTTGAGCTCAATGCTGAGCCTTCTCCAGCTGATGACTAATTAGATATGCCTCAATAAACTAGGGGGCCAGAGCAAATTACTTAGTATGTTAGATTACTTATCCTATCCTATCCTCTCTTTGGTTTTCTTATTTTCTCTTCCTCTTTTCATTTGTAAATAAATTTCCATAAAAGTCATTTTGACTTGAGGTTATTTTTTTAAATTGGGAATTGATAATTATTCTATTACCTGGTGACCAAACCTTTTAAAATTCACCCAACCAAAACCCCTTTTTACCTCTAACACTAGTTCTGTTCAGTAATGCTCCCATGCTTAGAACCTAACACTCCTTTGCTTTCCTAATCTAATATGTTTATCCTCAAGCTTAAGGGTCATGCTAGATTAACTGATCATCTAAACTAATTCTCAATCATGTTTTTATAGAGTAACTGAGATTTTGCATTAGTTAGAATTCAATACATATGAGTTTATACTGACACAAAGCCATAGCCCAGGGGGCCCCCTGAAATATTCACTTATTTGAGAAGCATTTACTAAGTATTTACTATATAATAGGAACTGTGGTAGATTCTAGATTATTGTGATCTCATACCTTGTTTCAAAAGGTTCAGACAAATAATCATTCAGCAAACACCTATTGAAAGTGCTGAGGTCACATGGGTAACAATATTTTCAGATTTCTCAAACCTCTCTAAAACAAAATTATGCACTATAAATAAAACAATATCAGCTGTCTCCATGGTCTAGGGCAGTGATGGGCAAACTATGGCCTGAGGGCCAGATGTGGCCCCTGAAATGTTCTATCCAGCTGCAGGACATTATTCCTAATCTGACAAATATAATGAGTAGGATACAATACAATGGAACTTCAAAAGAGTTGCCTTAGAAACACACTGACAGATGAGTATTTCCTTTCCTTTGGCCCCCTCTTTAAAAAGTTTGCCCATCACTGGTCTAGGATACCTAGAATCCAAATTAATTTAAAGAAAACAAAACTATTGCTCATTAATCCTGAATTCACTTAGGATCTCTCCCCTTTCTCTCATACTGTTGATATTTAGGCTACACTAAAAGACCCAGGAATTAAACACAGGGTTATATCACAAACCATCTCAGTAACCCCTCACACCACTCCCTCTTTCCAATCCTGCAGAGACCTGAACTCCAGGTTGTGGAAGTTATTTTAGCTTTAAAAACCAACTTGGCCACAGTACTTCAGAAGTAAAAGCCTATTCAGGGTGGTAATCTGGAAGCACTAGCATTGTAAAATTCTGAACTGCTGCTACTGGAGAAATTAGGCTTTGAACTTCCTGTGAAAGGCCAGAGAACTTAGGACTAGCCAGAAGTTCATTACATCATGTTTATGAGTAGCTGTGTAGCATTCCCTCAAACCACCAGAGCATAATTCTGACCAACAGAGACCTGGATTGGAGAACCATAAATGGCCTTATGTAGGAGGATGCTGGGATGCTTTGAGATAAATTCCCCATTGAAACCACAGTCAGAGGGGATGGACAGAGTCAGAAAGTGAGTAATAAGGAAAATGGGAGTGGGGAGACTGAAAATACCAGTTGTTTTAGGAAGAAGAAATTTCAAGAGCCTTTAAAATAAACAGATAAATGAATAGAAAAAAAACTAACAAAATGAAATATGATCTCCAAGTCTAGTCAAAAAAAAGTTCAGGCTAAGTGTCTGAATATGAATATGAATAAACTTTGCAAAAAAAGGAGAATTTTCCAACACTTGAAGACACCTTGAGGAATTTAAGAACATGGAAATACAGTAAATGATTACAATATATTTCAATTAGAAACAAGTATTATGGAAGCAAAATTTATATCTTGAATACCAAGAACAATAAATAGGATAGTTTGAATCTGCAAAAATTTCAAAAACATTATAAAAAGAAGGAGAAACAAATTAGAAATAGGAATATAAGAAAAGGAAATATAATGTAGAAGAAAGAGACCAAAACATGAACATTAAAAAAAATGCTTACTATGCAAGTAAAACATACCAAACACAAAAACAAGATGTACAGACAACCTAAACATCATAGATCTCAAAAAAGAACAAAATAGGACAAAAAATTAACGATATGAAGAAAATAATAGTAGAGAACTCCCCAGAACTTCAAATAAAGAAAATTAAATTCCAATAGAAATAATTCCCAGATTAACTCCCCCAAAATAAAACAAAGCCCACAAAACTAAAACATACATAGTGTTTAAATTTAATAATTCAATTGAGAAATAATGACAGGCTCTGCAAGCAGAAGAAAAATCTTAAAATAAAAGGGGAAGGAAATTTGAGTAATTCAAGACTACTCCATACCAACTAGACAATGTAAGAGGGAATGGGATTCAGAATGATGATAACCTATACCTCAAATATAATCTTAACTATAGAGGACAAAAATGGTGATTCATATGCCTAATGGGCTTTAAAAGAATTCATGTCCTTTGATATAACAATACCACTACTGGCTCTATATCCCAAAGAGATTTTTAAAAAATGAGAAAGGTTCTGTTTATGCACAAATATTTATAGCTGCACTTTTTGTGGTATCAAAAAATTGGAAAATGAGGGGATGTCCTTCAATTGGGGAATAGCTGAACTAATTATGTTATGTGATGGTAATGGAAAGTAGAAATCTGGTCAATGTTGGAGTGAAGAGCTGGTCAGGAGGTTTTATGGATAAAAGTATAGACCATGCCTAAGCCAACAGAATAGCAACCCCATATACATCCTTTAAAGTTCCAAGCCCCAATACAAGCCTGCAGAGAGGCCCTGAGTCTGAATACAAAGCCGTCTATGTTGTACCTGAATGGTGCAAGGCAGTTGTCAAAACACCTAGCATGTCCAAGCCTAAGGATAGTTCCAGAGCCCTTGCCCAAGTCTGCAGTGAAGTCCTGAATCCAAGCCCATGTCAATCTCCAAGATTCTCATGACCTATGTAAGCCCAGAGTGACGGAGATCCAGCCCTAGCCTACAGTGAGAACCTGAGCCCTAGGACAAGACATTCCACAGTGTGCCTGACCTAACCAAGCTCAGAGTGGGGTCAAAACCCCATGCCCAAGCCTAAGACTAGACACCTAACTCTAGCACAGGGTATCTAACAGTGCATGGAGTTCTTCAAGCCATCAGTAGTCCAAAAAGGTAATTGAATTGGGAATGGGAGGTGGATTTCAGGGTTCCCAACCCACAGACTATCATACTACCTTGGAAAAAAGGAAAACTTGCCAAAACCCAGAAATAGAACTAAGGGTAGAAGCAAGAAAAAGCTAAAGTTTAAGAGAATGCCCACACTACCCTTAGAACAGAGAACACCTTAAAGATAAAAATAAAAGATAAGAAAAAGGATGGAAAAATGAGCAAATATTAAAAATAATAGGCCTAAATGTAGAAAAATATTTTATGGGGATAAAGAAGAGCAAGGCCCAGACTCAGAAGGGAATAATAAAAGCAAAGCACCTACATGCAAAACTTCAAAGAAAATTGTGATTTGCTCTCAGGTTTTGGAAGAAATCAAAAAGGATTTCAAAAACAAATTAAGAGAGGCAAAGGAAAAATGGAAAGAGAAATAAAAGCAAATATGAGAAGAAAATAACAGCTGAAAAAGCAGAACTTACCAAATGGAAAAAGGTTCAGAAATCCAATGATGAAAAACATAGTTTAAAAAATATAATTGAGCAAATAGAAAAGAAGACTCAAAACTTTATGAAAGAAAATAATTTCTTAAAAATTATAATTGGGCAACCAGAAAATGACAACTTCATGAAACATTAAGAAACAATCAAACAAAATAAAAAAGTGAAAAAGAAACAGAAGAAAACATTAAATATATTATTGAAAAAACTGACCTGGAAAATAGACCCAGGAGAGACAATTTAAGAATTAGCACTAATTCTTAAAAAATTATCAATGTTGGGGGCAGCTGGGTAGCTCAGTGGAGTGAGAGTCAGGCCTAGAGACAGGAGGTCCTAGGTTCAAACCCGGCCTCAGCCACTTCCCAGCTGTGTGACCCTGGGCAAGTCACTTGACCCCCATTGCCCACCCTTACCACTCTTCCACCTATGAGAAAATACACCGAAGTACAAGGGTTAAAAAAATTATCAATGTTAGAGGAATATATACATAGACAGATGGTATGGGAGTAAACTAGTTAGAATGATAGGATATGCAAAAAAAAGTGTGAAAAAGAGGATTGCACTGAGAGAAAAAGAAAGGGAACTTTGGAGACGGGTAAAATATTTCACCAAAAAGGAAGAAAACCTATTAGAGTGAAGAGGAGGATGAGAGTGGTAATCTGTGATACTGAAACCTTATTCTCATTACATTGGCTCAGAGAGGGAACACCAATGATATTCATAGTTGTAGAGAAAATCGTATATTACTCTATAGAGAAGCAGAAAGTGAATAAGACAATGAAGTAATAAAAGAAGGGAAGAGGAAGTAACAGGTGGTAATTAGACACAAAATTATTGTGAAGCATGAAAAATGAAAGGAGAAAGAGCAGGATGAAAAGGGTAAAATATGGTGGAGGGGAATACACAATTGGTAATTATAACTGTAAAAGGGATGAACTCACCCATAAAATGGAAGTAGAGTGGATTAAAAAGCAGAATCTTATAAGATGATGTTGATAAGAAACACTTTTGAGGCAGGGAGAGACACACAAAGTAAAGGTAAGTGAAGCAGAATTTATTGTTCATCATCTGAAAAAACAAAGCAGGAATAACAATCACTGTCTCAGAAAAAGCCAAATTAAAAAAAAAGTACAATTAAATGAGATAAAAAAGGAAATTACATTTTGCTAAATGGTGCCATAGATAATGAAGTAATATAGATACTAAACATATATGCATGAAATGATATTGTGTAATTAGAATCATCTACCCTAAAAACTACAATTCCCAGCACCTCACATTAAATGCTTTTTTAGGAAGGATATAAATTTGTTGTAGCCCCACCTCTCGCTCTCTTGTCTTCCTGTCTTGACTTTGGTGGAATCGGAAACAGACAAGGAGTACTTAGTCACATTGTCCTAATTTTGTTAAATAATTAGTTTTTTTATTTCTATTTCCTTTTTATTCCTTCTACTTCAAGTGATTATATACTTTATAAAAATACTTGGGAGTTGCTGGATATTAATTTAAATCCTTCATTTATGGCAACCAGAAGTGGGGTTTTGAAGCCTTAATTCTCTCTGAATAAATTAGTTTGAAAAGAAACTGCTTTTCTCCTGTCATGGCTTTTTAGCCTTTCCCTTCCAGGGAGTAGTGGCATCTCCATCTATCTGCCTTGCTTCCAGCTGCTGTTGCTGCTGCTGCCTCCTGCTGATGACCCTCCTGCCTACCTCAATTACTGCCTGGATGGTCCCTCCCACCATTGCAGCCTCTGCTCCTCCTCCTCTTCTTGCTGTTGCTGTTCTGGTAAAGTATTAACCCCTCTTTCCTTTGCATTATTAACACCTGAATGTGAAGCCAGGGTGTTTCTTGTAGGTAACAATCAGCCTCTAAAAGGGCTTTTACCTTAGGAGATATTTTTACCCTCTTAACTCCCTGTCCACATGGCAGTAGAAGCAAGTGGCTCCCTGGTATTTTTAAGCCCATGGGGAAGAAAGGTTACTCTTCCAAACAGGAAGTACGTTTTCAACCAATTTTATAACTAGAATTGCAAGGATGTACCAGTGTCCTACCTATCTCAAACAGCTCCCATTCTGGGAGATCATCACAGAATTTTCATAGCTCAAAGCTTTGGGGTATCTTCTCTTTCATTGGTGCTCTGGTCTTTGTGATTAGCTTGAATAATTCTGAGATTCAGGGGGAGATTCATCTCCCTACAACTCCTTGCCATTTTGGTTTTCCCAGTCTCTGCAACACATTCAATACGGAATTCATCCACACTATGCTCAGTGCAGGTATGGTGTACTCCAGAGGTGTGACCAAAGGAATCTAAAAGGATGATGATACTGGGGAGGGGAAAGAACCTTAAAGAGTCTGGAGTTGAATTTTTAAGCTTTTTCAGACTCCATTGTTAACTCTTTCAGTTTTGTTCCCTTCCAAATATTGAAGAAGTCTGTAATGCACCTTTTATAATTGAAGAAAAGGACTCTTGAATTATGCCTGCATCCTGTCACAAATATTGTATTTGCTGATTGTTTGTTTTAAGATTTAATTTTTTTTTTGCTAAGGTCACATATTTATATAATCTAATATTTTTCTTTACACTCAATCACTTTAAGTTACTGTGTTTTATCCATTATCTATATGTTCTGTTACTATCTTTATTTGTACCTCCCTGTATGACTGGACTGGAGAAAATACCATGATAAAAGCCAATAGAGTACTTGTACAAACCCTTTATGGAAAATCCATGGGTACTTATGGATGTTGAGTTTGTTATCAGATCCATCAAGGTCACATGTTGCCTAAATGGCTTTTTGTGCCTTTTTGCCTTTGTTAGTTGTCATGTACATGATGATGGATGGACTCCATCAAACTAGTTACAACCTGTATACAACATTTGGAAAATTTAATTACCTAAAATTTTAAATTGATTTTAAGGGGTTGTCAGAAATGATTTTAGATATCCAGTAGCACCACTACTTCTGACTGATCATTTGCCTACCTTTGAGTTGTGTGTAACAAGAGGTAAGAGTCCATTTAGTAGCTGAAGTGAAGTGCTGTAGCACTATTATATTCCCCACCTCCACATTTATAAAAATGTAATTGATGAGACATCTGAAGTGATTTTCACTTTTGTAGTCCTTGCCTCCACATTGCAATGGATGGGACATATAAAGATATGCCTTTTAGAGCTCTTACAGTCTCATGCCAGAGGAGAGAGGTTCATCTGGATGTGGTAAAGTTTTTTCTAGGGGATGTGGTACCCCTAAATGGTCTTTGAGAGGGAGCATTTCACATAAAATCTAGAAGCTTCTGAATGTTTATATATATATATATATATATATATATATATATATATTTAAACCCTTGTACTTTGGTGTATTGTCTCATAGGTGGAAGATTGGTAAGGGTGGGCAATGGGGGTCAAGTGACTTGCCCAGGGTCACACAGCTGGGAAGTGGCTGAGGCCGGGTTTGAACCTAGGACCTCCTGTCTCTAGGCCTGACTCTCACTCCACTGAGCTACCCAGCTGCCCCAATATTTGTAATTCTTTAGCTTACTCTACTCTTCCACCAGAATGATCTAGACTCTTGGTGACATTTTGGACCCCAAATATTTTCATCAGCAGTATAGAGGTTTGTGTTTGTTTCTGGGCTTTTCTGAAAAATTTTGTAATGATGACAGTAATAGACTTTGTTAAAAATATCTCAGTCAAAGTTGAAAGATTTGCTAGATTTGGAGATCTTGTGATGAGTATCCATGAGCTTCAGTGGCTATAGAGACTCATGTGAATTCAAATGATAGTGGGTCTGTTTGCTATTGTCATTTAAATGTGTTCTTATGATTATGAGGATTTTGGCGCTTCCTGAATGTGCATTAGTTGCTATGCTACTTTATTTTTTATAAAGCTGTTTTTTTTAGTGAAAATTATGTACACTCACACTGTGGATCATAGCTAAGTTAAAAATGAAATGGATCTCATTTTTGAGTGAGAAATCTTTCTGCCTCTCCTTGGGCAAACATAGTGTGTCACGGATTGTGAACTATATATTTTTGATTTTTTTAATTTAATTTTTTCTTTTATGTGCAATGTAGTATTTGAGTTTTCTTTTTTCTCTCATATTTTGTACTTGAAGCACATATTACCAGTATTAATGTTTTTTTTTTCATTTTGCACTGATATAATCTTACAGTATCCATTAGCCCTAATATTAATGCATACTCAAAAACCTTAGACTATGGAAACCTGCCATTCATTGTTAAATATTATGGGACTTTGATTAATGATTTTGTCTGATTCCAAGAGTAGGGATAACAAAAGAGCCTTTATACAGTGCCAAGGAAGCAGAAAATTAATCTTCACAATATCTATGAGTACAAGGTCAAGGAGACCAACCAATCCTGGTGGGACTGATGATTATCTACGCCAAGACAGAGGATTTATTTTGGGTTTTGAGGAAGGGGCTGTTTGACAATGTCAGACACAGGATTTCCCTGTACCATATTCTGAAAAGTACCTCAGTTTGGCTAGAATATTGGTTCCCTTATCCCTAAGAGCAAAGGTGAAATCAGACCAGGGAATGCTATCTCTTGTCTGCTACAAAAATGTAGTCCTTTCTCTGTGTTTCATAATTCTGGCAATTTTCTGTAGTCCTGGCTGCTGAATGGGTAAATGTATATTGCTGTAATAGTTCTACAGGCTTGTGGGACATAAATCACTTTAATCGGGCCCTGATTCAAGGACCTGTTATAGGTTTATTTTTACATAGAATTTTTCCATATAAGACTTTGATATTTTATATTTCATCCAGAATTTACTTTTTTCTTGTTTATTTGGGGGTTTTTATGGGTTTTTTTTATTTTCTTTTGACAATTGCTTGATATATCTCATAGCTCAGCAATGTATCCTTGGGTGATCCATGTGTTTGTCAATACCCTTCTCAGTGGGGACTGTATAATTTTCATAAAATTCTAGTTTTATAAAAATATTTTCTTGTCTGAGAGTAATTTTAGGATAAGAAACTTGCTATCTTCCTGAATCAAGAAAGTGAACTGCTTCAAGAAGGTACCATGAAAATGCATGCAGAAACCACACACTAAATCAAAAGATCCAGAGTGAACTTTTGGATGTAGTGAAATTGAACTGTGGGGGGTTGAATGCCCTTATTTTGAATGTAAACTCTTATGCCAAAGGGGACTACACCCAATTGATTTTTTTGTCAATGCACCTAGCAAACATTGGTTTTGCTCTTCCTCTCTTCTATTTCCCTCTTATCTCTAACTACTGTAGTTTCCTCTTAGAAGGTGCAATATTGTATGCATTTTTAGACAGAAGATCTTTAGAGGTATAAGAGAGTTATGTTTAAATAATTCATTGAGGAGACTAGTCTCACAAAAGATGACAAGGGGGATTGTGAAATTAGAATCTGTTACCCTAAAAACTATAACTTCCTACACCCCACTCTCCTCAACTTATATGCTGATGTAGGGAAGATATAAATTTGGTGTAGCCCCGCCTCTTGCTCTCTTTCTTCCTGTCTCAGCTTTGGTGGAGAGGGCTTTTTAAACAGGCAAGGAAAACTAGTCATATGATCTTAATTTTGTTAAATAATTACTTTTTAAAATTTCTTTCCTTTTTACTCTTTCTACTTCAAGTGATTATTAATAAACTTTATAAAATTAATACTTGGAGTTGCTGGGTATTCATTTAAATCTTACAGGATAGCCTTCAGATTTTTAAAGGAGAAATTAAATGAGCTCCATGAGAAAAGAGACAGTAAAACTACTAATATGGGACCTCAACTGGCCCCTTTCAGATAAATTGAACCAAAAAATAAGCAAGAAAGAAGTGAAGGAAGTGAATTAAATTTTAGAAAAGTTAGAACTAATAGATCTCTGGTGAAAACTGAATGGGGATAAAAAGGAATATAGGGTTTTTTTTCCCAGTAGTGAATTACACCTACACAAAAATTATCATGGATTAGGGCATAAAAACTTCACAATCAAATACAGAAAAGCAAAAAAAATGAACACATCCTTTTAAGATTATAATGCAGAAAAATTATAACCAATTAATGGTGCATGGAAAGGCAAATCAAAATTAATTAGAAACTTAATAATTTAATTCTTACCAAAGGGGAAGATTGAAGAATAAACTATAGAAACAATAATTTCATTGAGGGAATTATAATAAGGTAACATCAAATTTTACAAAATAAATCCAAAACAGTACTTAGGGCAAAAGTTATACCTCTAAACATCTATACCAGTAAAATATAGAAACAAAAGACATATAAATAAATTGGGTATACAACTAAAAACTAGAAAAAGAAAAAAATTAAAATGCCCAATGAAAGACTAAATTCTAAATTCCAAAATAACAGGAGAAATGAAAAAATTCAAAGTAAGAGAACCATTGAACTAATAAATGACTAGAAGTTGATTTTATGAGAAAAATGAGAGCCTTGGTTAATTTTATTTTAAAAAAGGAAATAAGAAAATCAAATCATCAGTATCAAAAATGAAAAGGGTTAATTTCCAACAAATGAAGAGGAAATTAAAACAATCATTAGGAGCTATTTTACCCAATTACATGCCAATTAATCTGACAATGTATGTAAAAGGGAAGACTATTTACAATAAATATAAATTGCCTAGATTAAAAAGGACATAGAACACTTAAATAATCCCATATCAGAAAAAGAAATTGAACAAACCATCAATTAACTACTAAAGAAAAAATCCACAAGGTGGATAAATTCATATGGAAATTTTATTAAACTTTCATAGAACAATTCTTTCCAATACTATATAAACTTTTTGAGAAAAATAGAGAAAGAATCCTACCAAATTATAATTATGATGCAAAGTTGTACTGTTAACTAAGCCAGGAAGAACATAAATCAAAAAAAGAAAATTATAGGTCCATTTCATTAATGAATATAGATGTAAGATTTTCAAATAAAATATTAGTAAGGAGACTATAGAAATATATCATGAGGATCATTCACTATGAGTAGGTGGATATTATACCAGGAATGCAGGACAAGTTTAACATCAGGAAAATTATCATCATAATTAACCATATTACTAAAAAAATTAAAAGAAATCACAAGATTATTTCAATAGATGCAGAAAAAGTCTTAAACTAAATATAACACTCATTCCAACTTAAAACAATAGAAAGCATAGGAATAAGTCGACCTTTACTTAAAATGATAAGCAATATCTACCTAAAACCATTAGCAGGTATTATCTACAAAGAGAATAATTTGGAAGCCTTCCCAGTAAGATCAAGGTAAAGGAAGGATACCCATTATCACCAAAATTGTTTATTATATTACTAGAAATGCAATCTTCAGCAATAAGAGAAGAATAAAGAAATAGAATAAATTAATGTAGGCAATGAGGAAAGCAAAGCATTATGATTTGCAGATGATATGATGGTGTATTTGGAGAATTCTAGAGAATCAATTTAAAAAGTTGTTGAAATAATAACTCTAGCAAAGTTACAAAATAAAAAAAATGAACTCATAATTCATCAGCAATTCTATATACCAATATAGTTCAGCAGCAAGATATAGAAAATCTCTATGAAGTAACTATAGACAATAAAAAAATGGTGGAGTTGCAAATTGATTCATCCATTCTGGAGGGTAACTTGAAACTATACAGAAAGGGATATAAAACTATGCATACCCAGTGATTCTGTAATATACCAAAGAGATTATGAAAAAAGGAACCTACTTGTCCAAAAATATTTACAGCAGCTCTTACAGCTCTTATAGCAGCAAAGAATTATAAATTGAGGAATCGGTCATCAATTGGGGAATGCCTGAACAGTGTGGTATATGTTGCTGATGAAAAATATTGTGTCATAAGAAATGATAAGCACTATCCCTTTAGTTAACAAATCTTATCATTTTCTATTTCTAAAATGTCTCTTGAGTTTCACCTATTCTCTACACATGTTAAGATTTAGATACTCTTCAGACTACATGTATTATTACAACAGATTCAAAATAAGGATCTTTGCCTTAAGTATATCATTACACCAGTCAATTCTCTTATTCCTAAAGTGAATTTCTTTGCTTGTGAATCTTACTTAACAATGACCATAGAGTTAAACATTTTGATATACCAAATTTGAGAGAATAGCCAAACCTTAAAAAAATGTTCATCTTTCAGTGGATCAATTTTTGACTCTTATTCCTAGTAGGTTAATTTAATTAGTAATTAAAAAACTATAGCTTATCGACGGACAATATTAATTCATATTCCACATAGATTCCAAAATGATTTCCATTAAAGATCTACTCTTATCACTTCCCATTTCAATAAACTCCAGTGTGTCCTGATTTCCTTTAATAGAAAAGAAAATTTAACCTCCTATGTTAAGCTTTTAAGATCTTTCTATTTAGATTTAGCTTATCTTTACATTATTATTTCACATTACTCTACTACCTACACTCAGAAATCCAGTCAAACTACTGTGTTGAAAGGGATAATGAACTAGAGGAATTCCATGTGAACTAGAAAGTCCTCCAGGATTGATACAGAGAGGAAGGAGCAGAACCAGGAGAACATTGTACACAGAGACTGATACATTATGGCACAATAAAATGTAATAGACTTTCCTACTAGCAGCAATGCAATAATATAGAACAATCCAGAGGAACTTAGAAGAAAGAACACTATCCACATCCAGAGAAAGAACTGTGGGAGTAGAAATGCAGAAGAAAAACTAACGAATGGTGACATTGTTCGAGGGATATGATGAGGGTTTTAATGTTAAAAGATCACTCTACTGAAAATTTGAATAACATGAAAATAGGTTTTGAATAATGATACACGTATAACCCAGTGGAATTTCTTGTCAGCTCCAGGAAGGGGGAGGGAAAGGTAGGGGGGAAATCATATATCATGTAACCATGGAAAAATATTGTAAAAAAAAAAAAAATCCAGTCAAACTGATATTCCTTCTGGGAACAGTGTATTTCATCTCTATTTTGTACGTTTTACATTGACTGGCCTCTATACCCTAAATGTTCCTCTTCTTCATCCCTATTCATTAATTATTTTTTAAATTCCTTCCTCAGAGTCACATCACCTTTTATATATACCTTTGTAATGATCTCAACACTGCTAGTATCCTCCTTCGGCAGTTAGATGGAACAGAGGATACATGTACATATACATGTCCACACACATATAGATATGTATATGCACATATTGTACATTTACACACATTTACATATGTATGCATGTATTTGGGTATTTTATTTTTCCTCCTCATTATTCATATTACAACGTTATCTAAATAATTGAGAAAAATCCTATTGAATGACAAGGTTGGGATGGATTTGGTTCTGAAATGCTGATGATGAGAGAATAGTAGAAATCCACAAGCACAATATCATGTCTGTGAAAGTCTTGGAATAATGAGATAGATAACATGACATTGTAAAAGAAGCACTAGATATTAAATCAAAAGATCCAGGTTCAAATTCTAGCTATCATTTCCTTTTCTGGTCCTTGGTTTTCTTACATGTAAAATGAAAGATTTCCCCCTAGATTCTAAACCTATGATCTGAAGTTTTAGCAGTGGAGGTGATTTGTCACTAATGCCCTGAAAGCAGATTCTAGCTTTCAGGTAAGATTACCTCAACTTTCCTAAAGGCAATTTAGGATATTTGCTCAACCCTGTTTTCAGTTCTTACATGATTTTATAAGCTAGAGGGAACTTCATTAGTTTTGTTTGGTAGGAAACACGAGCTTCACATTGTTTAACACATTCATGTCTCATAAGGGTGAATATGTGTGAGACATCTTGAATTCCTTACAATTTTTAACTGAATCTGCTTTCACTGTTATAGTTTCGATGGGAAGATGAATAAACTATCAAAAATGTCTGTAGCTACTCTGCAAGTTACAGTTTTTTAACATAGATTTTTGACTACACTCCTGAGAGGTGAAGCTGATCAACCAATCAGACAAACAAGACAAATATATTAATTATTTAGACAAAGGCATGTTAGTAACAAAGTGAATACGGTAGTAGATTTGAAGTCAGAAAGACCTGAGTTCAAATGGGGCTTCAGACACTTATTAGCTGTGTAACCCTGGGCAAATCATTTAACAATTATTTGGCCCAGTTTCCTTATTTGTAAAATAATGATCAAAGCAGGATCTATTTCCCATGTTTGTTGTGAGAATTGAATGAAATAATATTTATAAAAGTACATACAAAAGTATGTAGTACATGGAAGATGCTTAGTGAATATTTATTCCCTTCTCTAATATATGACATTTTCTATGCTGTCATTTGTCCAAGATCTCTAGTACATATCAGATGTGGAACATCAATGCACATCATGCTGAATTTTAACATAGTTGTTTACTCTTCTCTTAGCTTCCTGACTTTCATCTTATCAGCAAAAATTAAAAATAATAAATATGTTATTTATTTCTTCTTATCCCCCAAAACACAACAAGCATATGAAACATAGTAGAGCATTCCATGTATATCATAACGTTATAATATGACATGCTACAACATACTACATAACACTATGAGAATGTATTTTTCATATATTATATTGATTCTTATATGTAAAGGAGAATTACTTTGTATTCCTGTGTTTGCGATGTTAGTCAGAGATACTATCCAGTCTACTGCTTCTTGCATTTTCTTTGTCCTTGGGAATCCCAAGAAATGCCTTCCTTTGGTTAATAAGGGGAGGGAAGATGGTCTTTTTCCACATATGTGATCTGCCCACCTGTGGGACTGGAGAGAGGTATGAGTATAGGTTGATGGACCACCTCTTAATAGCTATTGCCAATTAAATATGTCTTGAGATGGTGAAGAGAGGAGCAAAATAATGAGCTCCTAAAAATCTATTTATTAAACTGCCTGACCAAGTTCAGGTTTTCCCTAGTTATGATGCTGGCCTAACCAATAAACCTGATATAATCAATAAACTGTTATTCTTACCCCCAAATCAATCTCTTGAGATATTTGAATCTTAAAAGCATAGAAAAAAAACTAGAAAAAGACAGCTCAGGGTCACAATGGACTGAAAGCTTATTATAGGAGGAAGATCTGACATCATATCTTGCTTCATACACCTCCTAGTTCTGTGATACAGAACAAGTCATTTTGTCTGTTTCAGTCTTAGTTTCCTCATCCATAAAATCAGAAAGTAACAGTAGTTACCAAATAGGGTTGTTGTGAGAATCAAATGAAATAATGGGATGACATTGAAAAGATCCTGCAAAATAGGGGATGCAATGTAAAAGATAGTTGCCTTTATGATTGTTATTGTTATTATTGCCTCCTGCAAACTAGATTGAAAAGGGAGGCATTTCCTTCATCCATAGGTCTTTGAAACTAGATACTTTGTGTTTATTTTCCAAGGCAAAACTGTCCTGCAGCCTGCACATTGATAGGTAAAATTTGCATTTTAATGCAACCCTCTATAGTGCAATTCTTAATCAGTTCCTCTAAAATGAACTGGGTTTCACCCTTTTATCTTTAGCTTCTTTATTCACTGCTTTCAGGTGACCAACTCTTTCTTAGCTTGCAATCTCCTAAGTATTAGAGGAATGGTCTTGTTATTCTTCACTGTCTTCTGCAGCTGAAAGTCACAACACACCTTTGATGGAAGACAAATGAACTATTTCCCTGTTATTAGAAGCAGACTGACAACAGCTGGTCCACCTCTTCCTGAAGAAGGGTTTCTTACAATGCCTTCATACGAGAAGGGGTAATGGACACGTCTTTTTTTGTTGTTGTTTTGTTTCCTTCAGAAGACCATCAAAGTGTAAATTCTCAGAAGTATTTGGAAGGATGGAATTTGGTGAGAAAATGTACCTGAGATAACAAACTGCTTGTCTCCCACAGGAGCTGGGTTGCTAGGTAACCCTTCATTTTGGTACAGTGTTACAAGGATCAACTTGGAAATAAACACACCCCAGCTATATTCTCCCCTGCTTGGGGAGATTGGCACCAAAACCTTGGGAAGCAACCAAGTCTGCATTTGAGCAGAGAAAATAGAATTTTCAGAAGCACTGGGCAAAGAATATGGTGTGTGCCTGTGGCTAAGTCCTGCTTAAAATACCCAGTATTATGGAGAGGCAGAGGGAATTCTTTCAAAAGGGATACAAAGAGGCAACCATTCTGAAATCCCCTGTCCTGTCCCACTGGGCATCTCTCTCTCAGCAAATACTATACAGTAGCCAAGATCAGGACATCCTAAAGGTTCTCTGCCTATGCTAAGGTGTCATCTATGCTATTTCACTCATTTGAGATTTTTATAGCAAATATTTAAGGGGTTTGCCAAATTCAAAGACCTTCAATTTAATTTTTCACAGTACATACTTATTAAGAACCTTTTATCTACTATTTAATATAGTGCAATGAATAGAGCTGGCCATGAAGTCAGAATGAGCAAGGTTCAAATCCTGCCTCAGACAAATATTGGCAGTGTGAATATGAGCAAATCTTTCAATGATTTGGGCATCTCTATAAGAATAAAACTTGCAGAGAAAATACTGGATTGTCTGGGTATAGAGATTTCCCACACTAGAATGTTCCTTTTAAAGTGAAATCACAAGTCTAATTCCTATCCCTATCCTATAATAATAGCAATGGAAATGCAAAAGTAAAACTGAGAGCGACCCGGTCCTCAAGATGTTTCTATTCAATAGAGGGGAAATTGACTCACTACCAAAGAAGTAAACACAAAATTGACACAAGCTAATGAAAAATAATTTCAAGAGGGAAATGGTGATGATATTGGGGGAGATTCAGAAAGGTCATGAGTAGTAGAAAGCCTCAGGGCAGGGATTTAAAAGAAGCTTAGGTTTTATATTTTAATAATAGAGTGCCTTCCAGTTATGGAACAGTAGGGTCTCTTAATTAAAGTCAGGTGATAATGTTGTCATAGAATGAAATGAAGAGGGAATAGGAATACGTTTTGAATGTGTAGAAGAGAACAGGGACAGAATCATACAAGACTGGAAAAAGAGAGCAAAACCATATTGTGGATCACTTTATATTACAAGTAAGACAAGATTGCCAATTGCCCTAAAGCAGTGATGGGCAAACTTTTTGAAGAGGGGGCCAAAGGAAAGGAAATACTCATCTGTCAGTCTGTTTCTAAGGCAAGTCTTTCGAAGTTTCATTGTATTGTATCCTACTCATTGTATTCATCAGATTATCAATAATGTCACAGTGGCCAGATAGAACATTTCAGGGGGCCACATCTGGCCCAAGGGCTGTAGTTTGCCCATCACTACCCTAAAGGATAGAAGGATCGAGTGTAGATGATGTTAATGATGATGGTGGCGATAATGATGATGGTAATGATGATGAAGGAAGTGATTATAAGTGGACAAATTTGAGTTTTATGTATATCAAAGGGTCAGTTTTGTGGAGTTTGCTCAGAGCCATAACACTATCTTAGGATGTTTTAAAATTGATAAACCATTTTCATCCCAACAAGTCTATAAAAAACTGTAAGTAATGCATAAACATAATCATTTTATGGATGAAGAAACATGATCAGAGAGATTGTTACTTGTCAATGGTTTTAAGTTAGAATGTGACAGAACTAATATTCAAGTAAAGTTCCCAAAGTACATGTTTTTCAAAGTTTCTGGTTTTTAACTCCTAGATGTTTTAATACCATTTTAAATGGGGGGATAAACCAGAATATGGACGAATCTAATGCATTAGAGTCATTTTCAGCCCCTGAACTTATGAGACACAATTAGACTTAGATATGAGGTGAGGACCTGGGAAGGGGAGTTCTGAGGAAATCCTAGAAGTGTCTCTTAAGAAACAAACACAAAAGTCAGAACTTTTCATTTAAAATAGTCAGTGAATTACAATAGGTTAAAAAAAAACTTGGGAATGTCAAATTTGACATCCAAATCAGAGTCAAATTGACCCCAACTACTGTAGTTTAAGAAAAAGTGGTACATTAAAACCAACAAGGTTAGCAAGAGTCAGGGGGAAATGGATAGGAAAAATAGTGATTTAATAAATGACATATATGTAGTATCTTACATGTACCAAGCAAGTACTGTGCTAGACACTTTATGAATATTATCTCACTTGATCTTCACAGAAATCCTAGGAATTAAGTTCTAATATATCTATTTAAAAAATAAAGAAACTAAGGGAAATAAAGGTTAAATGACTTTTGCAGAGTCTCAGAGATGGCTGAGGTGGCATTTGAACCCAATTCTTCTTAACTTCAGGTCCACCTTTTTCTACCACTTAGCTGCTCACAAGGCAATAAATGAACAGACAAGACCTGATGAAACCTTAAAGACTAAAAGGAAGAATCATTCATAATATATTATTGCTTTAGAAGTAATCAATATTCCCACAAAAAAAGATATTTTATAGCCCTCAGCGAATGGAAGGGAACAAGCATTTATTGGGGACCTAGTATAAGGTAGGTTCTATACTAAGTAATTTTCAAATATTATTTCATTTAATCCTTATGAATACCTTTGAAGGTAGGTACTATTATTATTCCCATTTTAAAGTTGTGGAAATTGAGACAGGCAGAAGTTAAATGACAGCTGATCAGGAGTGAAACAATTGACATAAATGGATCAGTCATCTAGGCAACTAGTTATTAAATTATTATTAAATTAGTTATCAATTAAATTAAGCTAGTTAAATTAAGCTATTAAATTATTATTGTTATAAGAAAAAAGATAATCAAGATCAAAATAGTGTGATGGCTAAGGTAATTATCATGGTCAATATATGTCTTTATTTCTATATCCCTGGTACTAAATGGACATGCCTATTAAAACAACAACAACAACTACAACAAAAACATACCTTCGGTCTTTGGACCAGTTCTGAGATAGGAGAATGGCAAGAAAGTGAGTTATGTAGGGTCAGAGAACTAGGAAATGTCCAAGGTCAAATTTGAACCCAGGACCTCCCATCTACAAGCCTGGCTCTACATCCACTGTATTACCTAACTGACCCTTGCCTTTATGTTTATTCATTTATTTGTTTTTTCCTACCTGAAAGCTCAGGGTTAGATACAAGTTAAGATTGCTCTCTGCCCCCAGCATGAAGAATTTAAGATGTCATTTGATTGATAAAGACATTAATCTCAGCATTGAGGTCTTCATCTCATTCCTATCTTCAAAATCAGTATATTCTCAACAGATGAGAAAACTGAACTAACAAATGAAGATGAATCAATTCGGAATGTCTCCAGGGATATTTGGATACCTCCACCAACAAATTTATCAGTGATTTAAATGAACACATAAAATATATGTCTTTCAAATTAGACAATTATACAAAATTTTGGGTGATAGATGGCATACTACAAGAAAGCTAGAAGGAAGAGATCTCAATAGGCTGAAACAGTGGAATGGATATATTCAGATTATATTTAAGAGAAAGAAATGTACAAAATGAAGTATGGAATAATGGATGGAGAGTTAACCTGAAAGATAATCATTTTTCTTCATGTATATTATTTAGGAGACCCTAGCATGCTCACTAAATCTCTTAGTATGCTATGATACCCTCAAAAACTACAAGCTCTAAAACATTTATTCACATTTTCTCATACCACAATATATGTTCTTGAGAAAAAATATAAAGCAGAATAGTTGTGAAAACATAGAAAGAAGGAAGGAAAGAGGAAGGAAAGGAGAAAAAAGAAAAGGTAGTGGGAAGGGAGAAAACAGAGGACAAAGAGAAGGAAGAATGGAAAGAAAGGAAGGCAGGAAGAAGAAAAGAATGAGTGAAGGGAAGGAAGGAGGGAGGAAAGGAAGGAAAGATGGAAAAGGAAGGAAATAGCTGAGAGTAAAGATGGCTGAGTAAGGGATGCTCAGTTCATTTAAACCCTCCAAATACACAAAAATAGACAATAAAGTGCCTCAAAAAAAGGAAATGAGGACCAGCATGTCTCAATGGAGTGAAAGAGAAAGAGTCCTCAGATGAGTGTTGCCTCAGGGGAGCTTAGAGAGTGTACACCCATGAAGCCCTTGGTGGTGCCAATTTGTTTGTCTCAATGAAGCAGAAGATGCCCAAGATCAGCTCTAAGGATGCCTGAAGCAACTCTACATGAAGCCTGAGGAAATGAAACTGGCAGAGGGGGAAGCAACTTGATGCCAGTCCTACCCACTTCCACGTGGCCAGAGATAAAGAAAAGATACAGCAGGGAATAGCCTTAGGAGCTGTCAAATGGCCTGAGGAAACAAGACAGCAGATCTGGGAGAAGTCCTACATGCTGCCAAACAACCTAAGGCAATGAGACATCAGAGTGGAGTACCAGTACAACATGGGAGACAACAGAGAAACTGAAAGAAGAGGAGCAAAATTCAGCTGGGAGAAAAAGAAAAAAAAAAACTGCTGCAAGCCTCCCCACAAGAAACCAGCTGGTCCACCTCCTGAATGTGTATATTGAGGCACTCCCAAGGATAGCCAGACCTACACCAAGCATCAGAGAAGGCTACACTACGAGTGTGGAAGAGTCATCCGTCCACTCTAGGGGCACAGCAGAACTTAATAAATAAACAAGATAACAAGGAGGGGAAATATTAACTAGAAGAAAAATTCAAAAGATGAAGGAAAAAACCTAACCTTAGAAAGATACTTTAGTGACAGGAAAGACCAAAACATCAACTTAGAAGAAGACAAAATGGCAAAAACAAAACATTTGAAGCCTCAAAGGTATGCGAGAATGGATGTCAGGCACCAAAAAAAAACTCTTGGAAGAACTTGAAAAAATAAAAAATCAAGTAATAAAAGTAATAGAAAGATTCTACTTGGAAACTAGACTAGGCCAAATGGAAATGGAAGTTAAAAAATACTGAAGAAAGCAACTCTCTAAAGATTAGAATGGGTAAAATGGAAATAGAGGCCAAAATAATCACTGAATCAAACAACTCCCTAAACATTAGAATTGATCAAATATAAATAGAAGCAAAAATAAACTAGAATTCCTTAAAGATTAAAATAGACCAAATGGAAAAGGAAATGCAAACATAAAATGAAGAAAATAGCTCACTAAAAATTAGAATGAGGAAATGGAAATTAATGTCTCCAAAGAAATTAGGAAATAATAAGACAAAATCAAAATAATGGGAAAATAGAAGAAAATCTGAAATACCTCACTGAAAAAAGAACTGAGATATAAAATGTACATTGAGAAGAGAAAATTTAAGACTCATCAAAATAACTGAAAACTTTGATTAACAAAAGAGCCTGGACACCTTATAACAAGAAATCAATCATCAGGGAAAACTGTCCTAATATCCTCAAGCAAGAGGTGGAAAATTTAAATTGTAAAAATCCATTGATCACCTCTGAAAAGAAACTTTAAGAAAAAAATTCCAGCATGATTATAGCAAAATTAAAAAAAAAAAAAAGAAAAAAGTATTACAAATTGCCAGGAGGAAATAATTCAAATATAGAGCTACAGTTAGGATTAAAAAAAATTAGCAGTTTCTAAATAAAAGGACTAGAAGGCCTTGAATAAGATATTTTGAAAGGCAAAGGATCTAAGCCTACAAGTAAGAGTCACATACACAGATAATCTGAATATAATCCTCCAGGAAGAAAAAAAGGGATACTTAATGAAATAGAGGATGTACAGGCATTCCTGAAAATAAAAGATCTGAAAAGAAAATGCAATTGCCAAATTTAACATTCAAGAGAAGCATAAAAAGGTAAACAAAAATTTTTAAACTTAAGGGTTTCAATAAGGTTGAATTCAGTACATTCTTACCTGGGAAGGTGATAACCAAGATTACTATGGCATATAAGATACTTGAGTCATATAAGGTAATTAAATATACTAGATAGTTAAAGTTTAACTTACAAACTTTATTAGTAGGACAATAAGAAGGAGTATATATAGAAAGAAGGAAGGAATTAAGTGAAATAGGATAGTTTGATATACAAAAAAATCCAAGGGACAGGAAAAAGTAACATTTGTAAAAAAGAGAAACAGGAGAGAATCAGGAAAATTATCTTACCTCAAGAGGCACATGAGAGACAAAAGAGTGGAGGAGCAAAACCTGAACTATACTTTCATTGAAATTAGCTTCAAGTGGGAATATAATCTATATTCAATCTACCTTTCCCCATAGAAAAGTAGGAAGGAAAAAGAAGGAAAGGTGGAGAAGTATTAGGAAAAAAAGAAAGTGAACTGGGAAAGGTGGTTAGAAACAAGCAAAAAATCATGAACAGGGAAAGGATAAAAGGAGAGAGAGAGAGAGAAAGAGAGAGAGAGAGAGAGAGAGAGAGAGAGAGAGAGAGAGAGAGAGAAGGGTAAACCGGGGAGAAAATAACATTGAGAGAAACACAATTATTAATCATAACTGTGAATGTGAATTATACAAATTCATCCATAAATTAGAAAAAGTATGCAGAATAGATTAAAAAACAAAACTCCACAGTATGGTATCAAGAAGAAACACATTTAAAGTGGAGAGACACATCCAGTGGAATAATAAGGGGAGGGAGTAAAATCTATTATGTTTCAGCCAAATTAAAAACAACAACAACAGGGATAACAATAATGATCTTGGACAAAACAAAAGTGATAAGGAAGAAAATTTCATCTTGATAAAAGGAACCATAAACAATGAATCAATATCAATACTAAACACATATGCAACAAATGACATAGCATTCAAACTCCTAAAGGGGAAGTTCTACAAGTTAAAGGAGGAAATAGACTGTAAAAAATTATTAGTAAGGCACCTCGACCTAACCCTCACAGAAGTGAAGATGACTGTGATAAAAGCTAAGCCCATAGTATATTTTAAAAACCTGTAAATGACTAGTGAAATCAACAACAGCAATAACAATAATATAATTGGTGGTGGGTTGTGATATTAATAACTACAACAGAAATTACATAGCACTTTAAGATTAGTAAAACAATTCTAAAATATTTTATATTTTCCTCAAAAGAACTCTTGAAATCAAGTTCTATTATTATCCCAGTTTTACAGATGAAGTAACTGAGGCAGATAGATGTTAAATGACTCATTTGAGCTCACTCAGATAGTAAATATTTGAAGCTAGATTTGAAGGAAGGAAGGAAGCAGGCAAGCAAGCCAACAAGCCAGTAAGGAAGGAAGCAAGGAAGAAAGCAAGAAAGGAAGCTAACTTGGTAATGTGCAAAAAAATCACTAAGAACTTGATATCCTTTTATTCATAATACTACTAGAATATAACATAATGAATCAATCAATGAATTAAAAGTATTTAAGTTCTATCTATCAAATATTATTTTAAGTACTAAAGGATACACATAAAGGGAAAGGTAATCTCTGCCATCAAAAACCTTATATTCTAATGCAGGGGTCAGTAACTTATGGCTCTTGAGCCATATCTGGCTCCACCTCCCCACCTGCCAGTCTGGGCAGAGCCCCAGGATGTGCTCCAGGTGCCCTTCAACCCCCGCCCCAGATTCCAGCGCCTTCTTCCTCCATCCTCCTCCTTCAGCAAGCGTTTATGGCTCTCATGGCCAAAAAGGTTGCCAACCCCTGTTCTAATGGGTAGATACTGTGATTAATGACAGATACTTGTGTAATGGTAGATACAGGGATAATGAACTGTGCCATAGATGAAAAGTTTACCACATCCAATCCAAGAGCAAAAACAGAGTTGTTTTTATCATGATTCATGGTTCTAAAATAGGAAGTAAATGAAAAAAAAGGGAATGGTCTGGACAAAATTTCTCCAGAAAGATTATACTTTCTGATATGTATGGTGAGGTGGTCCATATGAAGGCTGTAGAGGAGTTGACAGGAGAAGAGGTGATGATAATCATTGATTGGGGGTTTCCTGAACTATTAATAGAATTAATTTATTAGTTGTTTTAAAAAAAATAATCCCTTTCAATATCCTTTGCTCCATCTGATTCCCATTTCTGTTATCAATAACTTACTTTAAAGAGTCCTTTTGGAGGTCTTTTAATTGCACACCATCCATAGCTTTCAATCATATTTTATTGTTTTTTTCTAGTTTGTATTGGTTTATCTTTTCATTAACAATGAATGCAATAGAGAATTATTGTTATAAGGAAAAGATAAGTATAGTAAAGAGAGATGAAGGTTTGCAGAGAACAGATGCATGAGACCTAAAGATTGAAAGATTCTGGAATGAATGGTGGAAGGAAGGGTTTAGCTGGAACTGAGGACTGTTTGAGGTCTCTTCTCTCTGGATGTAAACCTGGAGGGGGTGACTGCCAAGTCCTGAGGTTTTGATCCTGCCTTTGTTGTTGTCCTTGTTGCTATGTGTCTTTGGAAGAAGAACCTGCAAACATGTGGCTATCCTGAACCAGCATCCAGCTATCTAAACTGTCAGTAAGCAGTGTTCTGGGTCCAGTTGGACCTGGGACCTACCCTCAGGTCCCTGTCTGATCTGTCATAGACCATCACCTCCATTTATAATGAAGAGAGGTTTGGATAGTGTAGGATAGCTATAATAGGTCTGGGGTTACAGGTTAGAGAGATGAGGGTGACAAGAGTAGACCATCAAAATCACTGTGCAGCCTTTTGTGAGGTTTTAGATCTGGGGTTATTAGCTAGAGAACTAGTGACAGGGATTATCCCTTTCCCTCCAAACCTCTCTGTGGAAATAAACTTCACCTTCCACTGAATTTACCCAGCTCTTTGACTTAATGATCTGTGTGCTGGACCCAGATCACACTCTGGCATGGTCAGGGCTAACTGCGGAGGCCCTTCAATGCAAAATGTGTGAAAACTTTGGCACTGGCCCAAAATAATCACTTGGTCTCTCATCTGACCGTGTCTCCCCAAACCCACTAATACAGTATTAAGTTAGAAAAATGCTCTACAAAAGAGGATATCTGTGAAAAAAGGAAAACTTTTACACATTTGCTCAAAGTAAAAATAGAAAACTAAGACAAAAATATACATGGTAATGGAAACAACAATGACACTGAAACTCAAAGGAATTCAGATTAATTGCAATTTTCAATCTCAGTCCCAGAAAAAAAGAAGCAACATGTCCCTCCTCTAATAAAAAAGATGGTAAAAGTAAATGTGATATATATTATTAGATACATAAATGTGCCAGTTGACTATTATTTAGATTTGCATTTATTATTAGTTCAATTCAAAGGAGAATATATATATATATACATATATATATATATATATATATGATTTTTACATGAAAAAGTCATTCTTTAAAGTTTGGAGAAAAGAGAAAGTGTGCCCAGAAAGCAGTCTACAGTGTATATTATCCTTGTTCTGTCTGAATCTACATTACTTAACTCAATAGACCATATCATTCTCTGCACATACTATGAATAAAAAGTATCTAAAAACAGAAACAAAATGTGCATCTAAAATTCAATTTCATTTTTAAAAAGAGCAATTCCTTCTGTAGTTGTAGATGTGAAAGTCCTACTATGTTCTGTCAGGGTCAGATTACATCTAAAGTATTGGTTTCAGTTGTAGGTACCTACCTTCACAAAGAATATTACTAACAATTTGAAGAATATCTGGGTGAGGGGTACAAAAATAGAAAAGGGTACAGAGATGATGATCTATAAACATATTTTAGAGTAACTAAGGTAGCTTAGTGGCAAAATAAATAGGGTGCGACTGGCCTTTGAGTCAGACTGACTTGAGTGTAAATCTTCTCTAAGATACTCACTGTGTCTATCCTACTGGGCCAGTCATCTTACATCAACCTCCATTAATTTCCTCACATGTGAATGGAAGTAATAATAACAACTACCTACCAGAATGGTTGGGAAAATTGAATGAGATAACATTTTTAAAGTGCTATGCATGACTAAAAACTATAAATATTGTTATTTGTATTAACTAAAGATACTTACAAATCAGATGTCACAATAAGGATATAATAATGGTCTTTAAGAGGTTGAAGGATTGTTATGGATGTTGAAACAAGTTTGCCATGATTTATTTTAGGGCAGAATTAGTAGTGACAAGTGGATCAACAGTACCAAAGGCTGAAGAGAACCCAAGAAGAGTGAGAATTGAGGGGAAAAAAAGTCATTTAATTTGCCAGTTAACAGATGAATGGTAACTTTCATCAAAAGAGAGAGGAGAGAAGATGGCGGCAGAGTAAGAAGCAGCTCTTAACCTCTCCTGACCAAAACACACAAAACTCCTCAAGGGGACATAAAAACAAGTCCAGACGAACTGAGGAACCCCACAACAGGGCACAGCGTGGAAGGTAGGCAGAATTGAGGCATTTCCATGCTATAAAGGGGTGAAACAGCTCTCACTAAATTGTGAGCTGAGCAACCAGCCCACCCCCAACCCCTCCACACACAACACCTATAGCACCGAAGCCAGCTAAAAAGAAATAGAGCAAGTTTGGGGCACCCATCAAGTCATTGGCAGCTCTGGAGCCTGTTCCTGAGAGCAGCAAGATTTAGGACCCCAAAAAGCTAACGAACACACACAAAATCTGAGCTCAGGAGCAGGTTGCTGAGAGTGGATGCAGGGCGCAGAATGCAGCACAGAGCACAGACGCGGGCAGAGGCATGGGTGGAGGCAGACACAGCCACTAGCTAAAGCTCTGAAACCCTGAGTGGGGAACCAGTGCAGACGGGTATACGACTGTGGAAGCAGCGCCCTGAGACTTGTAAAGAAACCTCTGGCAGAGGATCAAGCAAGGGGGTCCACCAGGGGGCTTGACCTTGGAAAAAAACAGAACTCAGACCTCAGGAGCCAAAAGACCGTGGAGAGACCCTGAGCGCGAGGATAAACCTGAGAAGCTGCTAATAATGGCTATCCAGAATCAGGAAGTTCAGAAGAGAAAGATTAACAACAAGAAAAAGAAGTCTTTAACACTCAACAGCTTTTACACAGAGAAAATCCAGACAACCAAGCAAACAGAGGAGGAGAACAAACAACCATCCGGACCCTACTCAAATAAGGAAAACTCCTCACAAGCTATGGAAGACTTCAAAACTGAGATTCTGAGGAAGATGGAAGAGATGTGGCAAGAAAATAACAGTTTAAAAGGTAGAATCTTGCAATTGGAAAGTGAGGCTCAGAAATCAAATGAAGTGATAAGCAAATTGAACCAGATTGAAAAAGAAAACAAAAAGATCATAGCTGCAAACCAGTCCCTAAAGGCTAGAATTGAGCAATTAGAAGCTAATGATCTCTCAAGACTACAAGAACAAATTAAACAAAGTCAAAAGATTGAAAAAATAGAAGGAAACATGAAATATCTCAATGAGAGAGTGAAAGACCAAGAAAACCAGTCTAGAAGAGACAATTTGAGAATAATTGGTCTTCCAGAAAAAAACAGAAATTAATAGAAACCTGGATTCCATACTAACAGAAATAATTCAGCAAAATTGCCCTGAAGTCCTACAGCAAGAGGGCAATATAGACATCGAAAGGATTCATAGAACACCTGCAACATTCAACCCAGATAAGAAAACACCCAGAAATATAATTGCCAAATTCAAGAGTTTCCAAGCAAAAGAAAAAATCTTACAAGAAGCCAGAAAGAAACAATTCAAATATCAAGGAGCACCAATCAGGATCACACAGGATCTGGCAGCCTCAACGCTAAAAGACCGTAAGGCTTGGAATACGATATTCAGAAAGGCAAGAGAGCTGGGCCTGCAACCACAAATCAACTACCCATCAAAATTGACTATATATTTCCAGGGGAAAGTATGGGCATTCAACAAAATTGAAGAATTCCAGGCATTTGCACAGAAAAGACCATGGCTAAATGGAAAGTTTGATATCGAACCACAAAAATCGAGAGAAACATGAAAAGGTAAGTAAGATACAGAGGGGAAAGAAAGAAAACTTATAATTTTTAAATTTGCCTTTTCAAGGGCCTCAGTGAGATCTAATTATCTGTATTCCTATGTGGAGAAATGTTATGTATAATTCTCTGTAGCGAACCCTATTCACTATTATAGTATTCACTATTATAGTAATCAGAAGAATAATTCACAGGGTGAGGGTGGAACACTAAATAATCTAAGATGACATGGGGGATGTGAAGGAGGGGGTGAATAGCAGGGGACAGCAAGAGAAACTTGAGTGAATAAGAAAAATAGGATATTCTATTACACACAAAGAGGGCATGGGAGGGAGAGAGGACAAATACTATTATAAAAAGGTGAGGAAGAGAGCATTAAGAGGTAATAATCAAACCTTACTCTCAGTGTAATCAACCTAGAGAGGGAAGAGTAGCTATACTATCCATTGGGAAATAAAACTCTTATCTTACCCTTCTGAGAAAGTTAGAAGGGATAAAGCAAGGGGAGCAGGGGAGTGGGGAGGTCAAAAAAAGGGAGGGAAGAAGGGGGAGTGAATTCATAAGGACTTTAAAAACAAAAAGAGGGGGAAAAATATGGGAGGGGGTAGAAAGGGAACTTAATCAAGGGAGGGGATAAGGGATAGCTGCTCAATAGCAAACCACTGGTTTAAAAGGGAAAAGTATAAGGAAAAAGGGGGTAGAAATAGGGGAGGATTCGAAAATGTCAGCAAATGCACAACTGATGATTATAACTCTGAATGTGAATGGGATGAAATCGCTCATAAAACGGAAGCAAATAGCAGAGTGGATTAGAAACCAACATCCCACCATATGTTGTCTACAAGAAACACATATGAGGAGGGTGGACATACACAAGTTTAAGGTTCAGGGCTTGAGCAAAATCTTTTGGGCATCAAATGAGAAAAAGAAGGCAGGAGTGGCTATTATGATTTCTGACAAAGCCAAAGTAAAAATAGATATGATTAAAAAAGACAGGGAAGGTCATTACATCCTGATTAAAGGCAGTATAAACAATGAGGAAATAACACTGCTCAATATGTATGCACAAAGTGGCATAGCACCCAAATTCATAAAGGAGAAACTGGCAGAGCTGAAGAAGGAAATAGATAGTAAAACCATACTAGTGGGAGATCTAAATATTCCTCTGTCAGATCTAGATAAATCAAACCGAAAAATAAATAAGAAAGAGGGAAGAGACGTGAATGAAGTCCTAGAAAAATTAGATTTAATTGATATGTGGAGAAAAATAAATAGGGACAAAAAGGAATACACCTTCTTTTCAGCTGCACATGGAACATTCACAGAGATTGACCATGTTATAGGGCATAGAATCATTGCAAACAAATGCAAAAGAGCAGAAATAATAAATGTAAGCTTCTCAGATCATAATGCAAAAAAAAAATAATAATTAGTAAGGGCACCTGGACAGGAAAATCAAAAACTAATTGGAAATTAAATAATATGATTCTCCAAAACCAATTTGTCAAAGAAGGAATCATAGAAACAATCAACAATTTCATTGAAGAAAATGACAATGATGAGACATCCTACCAAACTATGTGGGATGCGGCCAAGGCAGTACTCAGGGGGAAATTTATATCTTTGTGTGCATATATTAACAAATTAAGGAGGGCAGAGATCAATGAATTAGGCATGCAACTCAAAAAATTAGAAAGCGAGGAAATTAAAAATCCCCAGATGAAAACTAAATTAGAAATATAAAAACCAAGGGAGAAATTAATAAAATTGAAAGTAAAAGAACTATTGAATTAATAAATAAGACTAGAAGCTGGTACTTTGAAAAAACAGATAAAATAGACAAAGTACTGGTTAATCTAATAAAAAAAGGAAATAAGAAAACCAAATTGATAGTATCAAAGATGAAAAGGGAGACCTCACCTCTAATGAAGGGGAAATTAAGGCAATCATTAAAAACTATTTTGCCCAATTATATGGCAATAAATATAACAATTTAGGAGATATGGACGAATATTTACAAAAATATAAACTGCCTAGATTAAGAGCAGAAGAAAGAGAATACCTAAATAATCCCATATCAGAAAAAGAAATTGAGCAAGCCATCAAAAAACTCCCTAAGAAAAAATTGCCAGCGCCTGATGGATTCACAAGTGATTTCTATCAGACATTCAAAGAGCAACTAATCCCAATACTATACAAATTATTTGATATGATGAGCAAAGAAGGAGTCCTACCAAATTCCTTTTATGACACAAATATAGTACTGATTCCAAAGCCAGGGAGATCAAAAACAGAGAAAGAAAACTACAGACCAATCTCCCTAATGAAAATAGATGCAAAAATCTTAAATAGAATACTAGCAAAGAGACTCCAGCAAGTAATTAAGAAGATCATCCACCATGATCAGGTGGGATTTATACCAGGAATGCAAGGTTGGTTCAACATTAGGAAAACCATCCTTATAATTGACCATATCAACAGTCTAAGAAACAAAAATCACATGATTATCTCAATAGATGCTGAAAAAGCCTTTGACAAAATACAGCATCCATTCCTATTGAAAACACTGAAAAGTATAGTAATAGAAGGACCTTTCCTAAAAATAATAAACAGTATATACCTAAAACCATAAACAAACATCATATGCAATGGGGATAAATTAGAAGCCTTCCCAATAAGATCAGGAGTAAAACAAGGATGCCCATTATCAACTCTATTATTCAACAGAGTACTAGAAACACTAGCAGTTGCAATTAGAGAAGAAAAAGAAATTGAAGGTATCAAAATAGGCAAGGAGGAGACTAAGCTATCACTCTTTGCAGATGATATGATGGAATACTTAAAAAATCCTAGAGAATCAACTAAGAAGCTTGTAGAAATAATCAACAACTTTATCAAAGTTGCAGGATACAAAATAAATGCACATAAATCATCAGCATTTCTATACATTTCCAACACACTAGAGCAGCAAGAAGTAGAAAGAGAAACACCATTTAAAATCACCCTAGAAAATATAAAATACTTAGGAATCTACCTACCAAAACAAACACAGCAATTATATGAAAACAACTACAAAACACTTTCCAAACAAATAAAACTGGATCTAAACAATTGGAAAGCCATTGATTGCTCATGGGTAGGATGAGCTAACATAATAAAAATGACAATTCTACCCAAATTAATTTACCTATTTAGTGCCATACATATCAAGCTACCAAAAAACTTCTTTACTGAATTAGGAAAAACTATAACAAATTTCATTTGGAATAACAAAAGATCAAGTATTTCAAGGGAAATAATGGAAAAAAATGTGAAGGAAGGGGGCCTAGCTGTACCAGATATTAAACTATACTATAAAGCAACAGTCATCAAAACAATATGGTACTGGCTAAGAGACAGAGAGGAGGATCAATGGAATAGACTTGGGGTAAATGACATCAGCAAGACAGTGTATGATAACCCCAAAGAGCCCAACTTTTGGGACATGAATCCACTATTTGACAAAAACTGCTGGGAAATTTGGAAAACAATATGGGAGAGATTAGGTCTAGATCAACATCTCACACCCTACACCAAGATAAATTCAGAATGGGTGAATGACTTGAATATAAAGAGGGAGACTATAAACAAGTTAAGTGAACACAGAATAGTTTACTTGTCAGATCTGTGGGAAAGGAAAGACTTTAAAACCAAGCAAGAGTTAGAGAAAATTACAAAATGTAAATGAAATGGTTTTGATTATATTAAACTAAAAAGTTTTTGTACAAACAAAAACAATGTAGACAAAATCAGAAGGGAAAGAACAAATTGGGAAAAAAATCTTTATATCGAAAAACTCTGACAGGGGTCTAATTACTCAAATATACAAGGAGTTAAAGCAATTGTATAAAAAATCAAGCCATTCCCCAATTGATAAATGGGCAAGAGACATGAATAGGCAATTTTCAGGTAAAGAAATCAAAAGTATCAATAAGCACATGAGAATGTGTTCCAAATCTCTAATAATTAGAGAAATGCAAATCAAAACAACTCTGAGGTATCACCTCACACCTAGCAGATTGGATAAAATGAAAGAAGGTGAGATTAATGAATGTTGGAGGGGATGTGGCAAAATTGGGACATTAATGCATTGCTGGTGGAGTTGTGAACTGATCCAACCATTCTGGCTGGCAATTTGGAATCATGCTCAAAGGGCTATAAAAGAATGCCTGCCCTTTGATCCAGCCATAGCATTGCTGGGTTTGTTCCCCAAAGAGATCATAGATAAACAGACTTGTACGAAAATATTTATAGCTGCGCTTTTTGTGGTGGCAACAAATTGGAAAAGGAGGGTATGTCCTTCAATTGGGGAATGGCTGAACAAACTGTGTTATATGCAGGTGATGGAATACTATTGTGCTAAAAGGAATAATAAACTGGAGGAGTTCCAGGCGAACTGGAGAGACCTCCGTTAACAGATGAAGAGTGAAACGAGTAGAGCCAGAAGAACATTGTACACAGAGACTGATATACTATGGTAAAATTGAATGTAATGGACCTCTGTACCAGCAGCAATACAGTGACCCAGGACAATTCTTAGGGATTTATGGTAAAGAATGCTACCCACATTCAGAGGAAGGACTGCAGGAGAGGAAACATATACGAAAAACAACTGCTTGAATGCATGGGTTGAGGTGGACATGATTGAGGGTGTGGACTCGAAACTACCACACCAATGCAACTACCAACAATTTGGAAATTGGTCTTGATCAAGGACACATGACAAAACTAGTGGAAATGTGCATTGGCCATGGGTGGGGGGAGTGCAGGGGGCGAAGGGGAAAGGAGGAGCATGAATCATGTAACCATGTTAAAAATGAATATTAATAAATGTTTAAAAAAAAGAGAGAGAGGAGACATGGGATTTCAGCTGGAACAGGGGTCGGCAACGTATGGCTCTTTCTGTAGGAGCCATACAGTCAATTTTTTTTCAGGCACTGTTACAGGAGCATGAACTGTGTGCACTGTATGGCTCTCACAAAATTACATTTTACAAAATGTGGCGTTTATGGCTCTCACGGCCAAAAAGATTGCTGACCCCTGAGCTAGAACGTTAAATGAATCCAGAGAGAATTTGTGAGAAGGGGGAAGTAAGAGAATATTTATAGCTAGTAGGGAAGCAGCTAGTAGATAGGGAGAAACTGACATGACAATGGATATGATAGGGTAATAGGGTAATCAGCTAAAAGAGACAAGATGGAATATATATACATATGTATATATATATATATATATATATATATATATATA
>NC_058131.1:21551753-21568137 GCF_016433145.1 Gracilinanus agilis | reverse complement strand
TATATATATATATATATATATATATATATATATATATATATATATATATATATATGATGAAGAATGGGGTCAAACAGGGTTAATTGACTTGTCTAAGTTCACACCATTAGGAAGTGTCTGAAGCCAGATTTGAATGAAAAAAGTGAGTCTTCCTGACTCCAGATGAGGCACCCTATCCACTGTTCCACCTAGTTGCCCTGAGCTCTATCCGCTATACCACTTAACTGCCCCATTCTTTACTGACATATTCTTTTTCTTGAATCCTAAGATCTAGAATTTTCTATGACTGGAAATGTTTAAGTTAAATATGCTCATATTTCTATCTCATAAGGACCTCCTTGACTGTCACTTCAGAAGTTGGCAACCAAGGAAAATGCATTAAATGGAAGCCTATGGTTTTAATTGGTTTCTGGGTCAAGATGGCAGGAGAGTAAAAAGCAGCTGCTTGACCTCTCCTAACTCACACATATAGGACTCCTCAAGAAGATATAAAAACAAATCCAGACAAACAAAGGGACCCCACAACAGGGCACAGCTTTGAAGGTACATGGAATTGGGGCATTTCCATGCTATAAAGAGGTGAAACAGCTCTCACTAAAATGAGAGCTGAGCAGCCCCCGTCACTCCCCACACACACCACCTACAGTGCCAAAGCCAGCTCAAAAGAGTCAGAGTGAATTTTGGGCACCCATTAAGTCCTTGGCAGCCACCTGGGGTCACCAGGGTCAGCTCCAGAGAGCAGTAAGACTTAAGACCCCAAGAGGCTAAAGAACACTCAGACTTTGAACATAGACCCTGAGCATAGGCGCACACTCGGATCTTGAGAGTAGGCAGATCTTAGGTGGGGACCCAGTGCAGAGGGGTGCACAACTGTGCAAACAGCACCCTGAGTGTGTTAAAGGAGCTTCGGGCAGAGGAACAAGTAAGGGAACCACCAGGAGGCTTGACCCTGAGAACAACTAGACCTGAGACATCAGGAGCCTAAAGAGCTCAGACAGACCCTTGGTGTGAGGATAAAGCTGAGAGGGTGCTGGGTTAACAATGGCAAGCCAGACTCAGGAACCCCAGAAGAGAAAGATCAGTAAGAAGAAATCTTTAACGCTCAACAAATTTTACACAGAGAAACTCCAGACAACAGAGCAAACAGCAGAGGAGAATAGACAAATAATCATATCCAAACCTTCCCCCAAAAAATGAAAACTGGTCACAAGCTCTTGAAGAGTTCAAATCTGAGATGACAAAAAAGATGGAAGAGATCTGGCAAGAAAATAACAGTTTAAAAGGCAGATTTTTGCAATTGGAAAAGGAAAACCAGTCTAAAAGCTAGAATTGGGCAATTCGAAAAAGATGCCCCCAAATCAAAAGAATTGATAAGTAAATTGGAGACAAAAAACAAACAGCTGGAAAACAGGATAGACCAAAATGAAAAGGAAAATCAAAACATTATAGCAGAAAACCAGACTCTAAAAACAAGAATTAAGCAATTAGAAGCCAGTGATCTCTCAAGACAGCAAGAACAAATAAAACAAAGTCAAAAGACTGATAAAATAGAAGGAAACATGAAATATCTCACTGAGAAACTGATAGATCAAGAAAACAGGTCTAGAAGAGAAAATTTGAGAATCATCAGTCTTCCTGAAAAATCAGAAATTAATAGAAATTTGGACTCCATACTAAAAGAAATTATTCAGCAAAACTGCCCTTATGTCCTACAACAAGAGGGCAATATAGACAATGAAAGGATCCATAGATCACACTCTACACTGTACCCTGAAAAGACAACACCCAGGAATATAATAGCCAAATTCAAGAGCTTCCAAGTAAAAGAAAAAATCTTACAAGAAGCTAGAAAGAGACAATTCAGATATCAAGGAGCACCAATCAGGATCACACAGGATCTGGCAACCTGCACAATACAAGACCACAAGGCTTGGAATGTGAGATTCAGAAAGGCAAGAGAACTGGGTCTACAACCAAGGATCACCTACCCATCAAAACTGACTATATACTTCCAGGGGAAAGTTTGGGCATTCAACTAGATAGAAGATTTCCAAGTATTTTCACAGAAAAGACCAGGACTAAATGGAAAGTTTGATATCCAACCACAAAAAATTAAGAGAAACATGAAAAGGTAAATAAGAAACAGATGGGAAAAAAAGAAAAATCTTATTTTTTTAAATTTGTCCCTTTAAGGGCTTCGATGAGATCTAATTATTTGTATTCCTATGTGGAGAAATGTTATGTATAATTCTCTGTAGTGAACTCTATTCACTATTATAGTATTCACTATTATAGTAATTAAAGGTATTATTCATAGGGAGAGGTTTGAATACTAAATATTCTAAGATGATATGGTGGGTGGGAAAGAGGGGGGTGAATAGTAGGGGACACCAAGATAAACTGGAGTGAATAAGAAACATAGGATATTCTACTACACACAAAGAGGGCATGGGAAGGGGAGGGAACAAATACTATTATAAGAAGGAGAGGAAGAGAGCATTAAGAGGTAATATTTAAACCTACTCTCAGTGTAATCAACCCGGAGAGTGAAGAGTAGCTATATTATCCATTGGGATATAAAACTCTATCTAACCCTACTGAGAAAGTCAGAAGGGATAAACCAAGGGGAGCAGAGGAGTGGGGAGGTCAAAAAAGGGAGGGGAGGAAAAGGGGGAGGGAATTCATTGGGCATTAAAAATAAAAATAGGGGAATAATAAGGGATGGGGTAGAAAGGGAAGTAAATCAAGGGAGGGGACAAGGGTTACTGGCTTAAAGGAAACCACTGGTTTAAAAGGAAACAGTGTAAGAAGAAGTGGTAGAAGTAGGAGACAATACCAAAATGTTGGTGAATACACAACTGATAATTATAAATCTGAATGTGAATGGGATGAACTCTCACATAAAAATGAAGCAAATAGCAGAGTGGATTAGAAACCAAAATCCTACCATATGTTGTCTACAAGAAACACATATGAGGTGGGTGGACATACACTGGTTTAAGGTAAAGGGCTTCAGCAAAATCCTTTGGGCCTCAAATAAGAAAAAGAAGGCAGGAGTGGCAATTACGATTTCTGACGAAGCCAAAGTAAAAATAGATATGATTAAAAAAGACAGGGAAGGTCATGCTGATTAAAGGCAGTATAGATAATGAGGAAATAACATTGCTCAAAATGTATGGACCAAATGGCATAGCAACCAGATTCATAAAGGAGAAACTGGCAGATCTCAAGAAGGAAATAGATAGTACAAGGATAATAGTGGGAGATCTAAATATTCCTCTTTCAGATCTAGATAAATGAAACCAAAAAATAATTAAGAAAGAGGAAAGAGAGATGAATGAAGTCCAAGAATATTAGATTTAATAGATATGTGGAGAAAAATAGAGACAAAAAGGAATACACCTTCTTTTCAGCTGCACATGGTAAATTGACAAAGATTGACTATGTAATAAGGCATAGAATCATTGCAAACAAATGCAAAAGAGCAGAAATAATAAATGTAAGCTTCTCAGATCATAATGCAATGAAAATAATAATTAGTAACAGCACTTGGACAGGCAAATCAAAAACTAATTGGAAAATAAATGATATGAATCTCCAAAACCAGCTAGTCAAAGAAGAAATCATAGAAACAATCAACGATTTCATGGAAGAGAATGACAATGATGAGACACCCTACCAAACTATGTGGGATGTAGCTAAGGCAGTACTCAGGGGGAAATTTATAACCTTGAGTGCATATATTAACAAATTAGGGAGGGTAGAAATTATTGAATTGGGCATGCAACTTAAAAAACTAGAAAGCAAGCAAATTAAAAATCCCCAGATGAAAACTAAATTAGAAATACTAAAAATCAAGGGAGAAATTAGTAAAAATTGAAAGTAAAAGAATTATTGAATTAATAAATAAGACTAGAAGCTGGTACTTTGAAAAAAACAGATAAAATAGACAAAGTACTGGTTAATCTAATAAAAAAAGGAAATAAGAAAACCAAATTGATAGTATCAAAGATGAAAAGGGAGACCTCAGCACTAATGAAGAGGAAATTAATGCAATCATTAAAAATATTTTGCCCAATTATATGGCAATAAATATAACAATCTAGATGATATAGATGAATATGTACAAAAATATAAATTACCTAGATTAACAGCTGAAGAAATAGAATACATAAATAATCCCATATCAGAAAAAGAAATTGAACAAGCCATCAAAAAACTCCCGAAGAAAAAATCACCAGGGCCTGATGGATTCACAATTGAATTCTATCAGACATTCAAAGAGCAACTAATCCCAATACTATACAAATTATTTGATATAATAAGCAAAGAAGGAGTCCTACCAAACTCCTTTTATGACACAAATATGGTACTGATTGCAAAGCCAGGTAGATCAAAAACAGAGAAAGAAAACTACAGACCAATCTCCCTAATGAACATAGATACAAAAATCTTAAATAGAATACTAGCAAAGAGACTCCAACAAGTGATCAAGAGGGTTATCCATCATGATCAGGTGGAATTTATACCACGAATGCAAGGATGGTTCAACATTAGGAAAACTATCCACAAAGTTGACCATATCAACAATCTAACAAACAAAAATCACATGATCATCTCAATAGATGCTGAAAAAGCCTTTGACAAAATACAGCACCCATTGCTCCTGAAAACCCTGGAAAGTATAGGAATAGAAGGACCCTTCCTAATAATAATAAACAGCCTATACCTAAAACCATCAACAAGCATCACATGCAATGGGGATAAATTAGGAGCCTTCCTAATAAGATCAGGAGTGAAAAAAGGATGCCCATTATCACCTCTATTATTTTATAGTGTACTAGCATCACTAGCAGTAGCAATTAGAGAAGAAAAAGAAATTGAAGGTATCAAAATAGGCAAGGAGGTGACTAAGCTATCACTCTTTGCAGATGATATGATAGTCTACTTAAAAAATCCTAGAGAATCAACTAAGAAGCTTGTAGAAATAATCAACAACTTTAGCAAAGTTGCAGGATATAGAATAAATGCACATAAATTATCAGCATTTCTATATATTTCCAACACATCACAGCAGCAAGATGCAGAAAGAGAAATGGCATTTAAAATCACCTTATACAATATAAAATACTTAGGAATCTGTCTCCCAAAACAAACACAGGAATTATAAGAAAACAACTAGAAAACATTTTCCAAACAAAAATAGATCTAAACAATTGGAAAAAACTTGATTGCTCATGGTTAGGACGTGCTAACATAATAAAAATGACCATTCTACTCAAATTAATTTACCTATTTAGCGCCATACCTATCAAACTACCAAAAGCCTTTGTTTCTGAATTAGAAAAAAACTATAACAAAGTTCACATGGAATAACAAAAGACCAAGAATATCAAGAGAAATAATGGGAAAAATGTGAAGGAAGGTGGCCTAGCAGCACCAGATATTAAACTATACTATAAAGCAGCAGCCATCAAAACACTATGGTTCTGGCTAAGAGACAGAAGGGAGGATCAGTGGAATAGACTTTGGGTAAGTGATGTCAGCAAGATAGTGTATGATAAACCCAAAGAGCCCAACTTTTGAGACAAAAAATCCACTTTTTGACAAAAACTGCTGGGAAATTTGGAAAACAATATGGGAATATTAGACTTAGATCAACATCTCACACCCTACACCAAGATGAATTCAGAATGGGTGAATGACTTGAATATAAAGAGGGAAACTATAAACTAGTAAAGTGAACACAGACTAGTATACTTGTCAGATCTCTGGGAAAGGAAAGATTTTAAAATCAAGCAACAGTTAAAGAAAATTACAAAATGTAAAATAAATGATAAAACTAAAACCCTTTTGAACAAACAAAACCAATGCAGTCAAAATCAGAAGGGAAACAACAAATTAGGGGAAAATCTTTATAACAAAAAACTCTGACAGGGGTCTAATTACTCAAATATACAAGGAGTTAAATCAATTGTATAAAAAATCAAGCCATTCCCCATGATAAATGGGCAAGGGACATCAATAGGCCATTTACAGATAAAGAAATAAAAAGTATCAATAAGCACCTGAGAAAGTGTTCTAAATCTCTAATAATTAGAGAAATGCAAATCAAAACAACTCTGAGGTACCACCTTACACCTAGCAGATGGGATAACATGACAGCAAAGGAAAGTAATGAACATTAGAGGGGATGTGGCAAAATTGGGATATTAATGCATTGCTGCTGGAGTTGTGAACTGATCCAACCATTCTGGCTGGCAATTTGGAACTATGTTCAAAGGACTATAAAAGAATGCCTGCACTTTGATCCACCCATACCATTGTTGGGTTTGTACCCCAAGAGATCATAGATAAACAGACTTGTACGAAAATATTTATACCACTTTTTGTGGTGGCAAAAAAACTGGAAAATGAGAGTATGCCCTTTAATTGGGGAATGGCTAAACAAATTGTGGTATATCCTGGTGATGGAATACTATTGCACTTAAAGGAATAATAAACTGGAGGAATTCCATGTGAGCTGGAAAGACCTCCAGGAATTGATGCAGTGTGAAAGGAGCAGAGCCAGAAGAACACTGTACACAGAGACCAATACACTGTGGTAAAATAGAATGTGGTAGAATTCTGTACTGGCAGTAATGCAATGACCCAGGACAATTCTGAGGGATTTATGGAAAAGAACCCTACCCACATTCAGAGGAAGAACTGAGGGAGTAGAAACACAGAAGAGGGGCAACTGCTTGAACACAGGGGTTGAGGTGGACATGATTGGGGATGTAGTCTGGAAACTACCACACCAATGCAACTAATTTGAAACATTTGAAAATGGGTCTTGATCAGTGACACATGTTAAAACCAGTGGAAATGATCAGTGGCTTTGGGGTGGGAGGTCGGGAGATGAAGGGGAACATAAGAACATGAAACACGTAACCATGATAACTTTTCTAAATAAGAAATATTTTAAAAAATTAAAAAAAAATAAATGGAAGCCTATATTTCATATAAACTGCACCAATATGTGAGTTAACCTGATCCAGTACTTGTCCTAATTATGAAGTCCAGATAGGCACTGGAACCCTGATGATTATAATCTGTCATTTGGTAAAGTCATTTATGATCCCAGAGCCTTCATTTCTTCAACTGTAAAATGAGATGGTTGGACTGAATTGCCTCTATTATCCATTACACCTCTAGACTTGGGATTTTTAAAATTCTATTGAGATATTTCTTCTATCCCTCTTTTTGCCATGTACTAAAAATAGCTGCTCAACCCTCTTTAGCAATGTCCCTCCCTTGTTGTTGTTCTCCTTCCTTGTTCTATCTAATTCTGCATTATGAGTGCTAGGCTTAACTCCAGTATAGATATTCAGTCATTGCCCTGCTTTTGGACATTTCAAAATTTGCTCTATTGTTATTGTTGTTACTCTTATTGATCCAGACTTCTCCTCATGGTCCCTTCTATGTATCCATTTTACTTATGTGTCTTCCTCTTGACTACACTGACTAAAAGGGTTTATTGTCTATAGCACTGACTGTGCCATCTAATTTTTCTACAAAATCAATTTAGGCCTCAGAACAGATACCATGAAAACAATATCTTGGACAGCACTGTAATAGAGCAAATAGGATACTTTGTGCTAAGTATTATAAAACCTGCAAATCCTATATTAAACATAGACCATATTGATGTGGGCTGACAGGGGGCAGTAAAGTGGTAGTAATATACTCTGAAATCTTGCATTTCTCACTGATTAGCACTAGTTAAACATCAAGTGCAGAACCTGTAGTTTCAGCATTAGTCAAGCTTGAATTGTAGATTGTTAAATTACCTACCTTGTGGACTAACATTCTAGGCATCAACTTTGTACCTTCTTTCTTTTATTAATTGCTTATATTGTTTTTAGAAATAATTTATTACCTATGGTGGTTCTCTAATGTACCATATCCTCTCCCCATATCCCCACTCTAGAAGGGCAGCATGACTTCTCCTGCATTAACAAATGAGGAGAAGGTGGAAAATGGAGAAACATAAAGCCTATGCACTGGGGACTCTGGCATTCTAGAAGAATCCTCCAAACTTGTGCATGTTCTTTATTCCCTATGGCAACAAACCCCAAAACATACCTCCACATGAGTTTGGAAAGGTAGATGCTAAGCTACCACACCCAATAAATCGGTCAACCCTGGTACATAGGGTATGGTAGCTCCACTCCTCAGAGGAAGCTGCCACCCTATAGCAGTGCTACTACTCCATACTATCAGTTCCAAAGAGGCTCCTCTATTAGACCCTGGGCTCATCTATCAGATCTAAAGCTACCTGATTAGCCTCTAGACCAGGGGTCGGCAACCTTTTTGGCCGTGAGAGCCATAAACGCCACATTTTGTAAAATGTAATTTCATGAGAGCCATACAGTGCTCACAGTGCACTCTCCTGTAACAGAGCCTGAAAAAAAATTGACTTTATGGCTCCTGCAAAAAGAGCCATACGTTGCCGACCTCTGCTCTAGACTATTCCACCAGCTATTGGGATGTTATACCACAAAAAAAAAAAAAAAAAAAAAAAAAAAAAAAAAAAAAAAAAAAAACTCTTCTTCAAATAAGATTATTTTCTTCTGGATTGGATGGAGTTTGAGTCTCCCATTCTTGGAGCAAAACCCTGCTACAAATCTAGTGTGATTTTCCCACATCAATAGGCCCCTGAACAAATCACAGTTGCTCTAGCACTCAGTTTTCTCATCTTTAGATTGAAGAAATTTGACCATTCATGTTCATTCTAATTCTAATGGGTTCTTAAACATTTTACCTCCTTTATATTATTTGGTTTGGGTCAATGATTCAGCCAATCAGCAGGCATTTTAAGTACCTATTATACTAGGTCCTACACTACTCACTATAGTTACAAAGAAAGGCAAAAAAAGCTTCATGTTCTCAGGTAGCTCACAAAGAGGGAGATAACATAAAAAACAACTTTGTCCAAATAAGATATATTTGAGAAAAATAGGAGATAATTAGCAGAAGGAGGATTTGAGAAATGATTCTTTCAAAAAATAACTCACCTTCTGTCTTAGAATCCATCCTAAGTTTGAATTCCAAGGGAGAGAGAGGCAAGGTCAAGGCAAGTGGAATTAGATGAGTTATCCAAGGTCACAAAACTGGAAGTATCAGAGGCAATATTCAAATGAAGGAAGCCCCATCTCCAGGCCTAGCTCTCTATCCACTGAGTCACAAAGCTGCTCCAATTGTAAAGACTTGTTGTAAGAGATATGATTCGAAGGAAGAAAAGAAAGTTCTATAATCACACTAAGGAGCAATTGGGTGATTTTGATGGCTTTCAATACACATATTGAAGCTTACATAGATTAAAACCTGTAGATTAGGAAAGTTGGTGCCAGTACAAAATGGAAGCAGATGATAGCTTTACTGGCTGCCTCTGATCTCCATCTCAGACCAATCATTAAATATCCTGGAGTCAAACATCTGTTCTTGGATGGAATTCCCTATCAACTATATCTGCTAGGTCCTGGCTGACAGCAAGACTTTCTTTTTCACTTTGGTGAAACCATTTTCATACAATTGGCTCTTAGGCAGTATTGTAAGTGCTAGCTTCAAAGGTATTATAACAGGCCTAATTTTTTTTCCCTTTTGAATGCTACAAGAAGCTAATCAGCCTTAGAATAAAGGCCAATGGCTAAAAAACAAAAATATCAGAAATATTATTTTTGGTCAGCCTCAGAGCCCAACTTCCCAAAGTCTATCTCTTGCTAAATATTGCCCACCATGGGATATGTATTGAGAAGGCATGAATATTCATTATGAAATTAATGTCAGAATTCTAGAAAGGTGCCCCCATAATATCTGAAAGAGGCTCCTGGCTATTATCTATGGATATATTTATCTTTTGTCTATTTTTTTAAAAAATATTTTTAATGTGGTAGGAAGAATCCCCATTAAATATTTCAGTTAGAAATGATAATGAACAAGAATATTCAGAATGCTTATTTCTATAATGCCACATAGTTATTATAAATATAATTGGTATCATTCTCTTACTGATTAATGACTTTAAGGAAAAGAAGATGATATTTATATTGTAGTTTCTTTGGATTATTTTAAAATATTTTTGGTTAACAAAATATCCAGTTTCCAATTTTCTAACCATAGGTAAGCCCTTAACTTCTCATATTTTAATATTAGGGGTAAGACTAGATCATATACTTAAAATAATTTTTGCATTGGGATATTATCAATGGCGATCTCCACCTCCAAAATTCTTTACCACTATGGAGGTGAGTGTGACTAGCCTGCCTTCTGCTCTTAGAGGAATTTTTCAGTTTAATCATAATTTGTCATGTTCTTTTTATGGGATTCATTAATGTACCAATGGAAAAGACTGTTACATCACCTATCAGAACCTTTCTCACACAGGCTTGGCAAAAAAAAAAAAAAATCTTAGTTAAAAATTGATACCAAGTAGCCTTCTTTTTATTTTGAAATTCAAAGTGAAGTAGAGGTGACATGTAGCATAGAATGCTATCTCACTCTCTTTAAGACAGTATGTGTTTTAGACAGTAGAGATCCTCAGAGTGTCATGGGTGGGGAGAATAGATCAGTTTATTAATAGATTGTCATAACCTTGATATTAACTCTTCCCTGTGAAGTCTTATACATACTAGTTGAAGACATGTTTGTTTTTTCTGTTTATTAGTTTTTGTTGATTATTAATTTGTTTGTTTTTATTTAAAACCCTTACTGTGAATTTAGAACCAATACTATGTATTGGTTCCAAGGCAGAAGAATGGTAAGGGCTAGGCAATGGGGGTCAAGTGACTTACCCAGGGTTACATAGCTGGGAAGTCTCTGAGGTCAAATTTGAACCTAGGACCTCCCATCTCTAGGCCTGGCTCTCTATCCACTGAGCTACCCAGCTGCCCCCTATTTATTAGTTTTTAGAGAAGCACTTTGATTCAAAATTGATTCTTTCTACCTAAAAGTTTCACTCCATTGCCATACAGAGGTCTAGGACATTGAGCGGCACACCATAACAGATGTGGTACCTGAGATACCTCAGGGTAAGTACTGGCAGTGGATGATCTAACACACTTGAATCCTCATAAAAAGGAAAATGACTCAACATTCACCACATTTAACCAAATGTAGTTGATGTGGTTTCAAGTGTTCTAAGGGTGTTTTCTCAAAGCTTAGATGATCTTAACAGACTTGAGGAAGACAATCAACAACCTTGCCAAAGAGAAAATACATAGTAAACATTTAGTGGTAGCAAACATCTGGCCAAAGTTTTGTAAGTAAAAGGCTAAAGACAAATCAATAGGAACATGGGCTATTCCAAAAGAAGAAGACCACTGTCTTTATATTATTAGGCTCATTTCAATTCTCCAATCCTGTCCTTTTATAACAGATTAAAAGTCATTTCATTTCTTATCCAGCCAAGCTAGTTCTCATATACAATGGTTAATGTTTCTGATAGTGGTAACAAACGATTACACAATGCTGATATATGATCAGAGCAGTTCATAACCCCACCAGCAATGCATTTATTCTTATATTGTCACATTCCATCTAACATTTATCAGTTTTCCTTACTGTCATATTGGGCAAATCTATAAGGTGTGTGAGATGATACTTCAGAGTTGTTTTAATTTGCATTTCTCAAAACAAGAGGAATTTAAAACATTTCTTTCAGATTATTGATATTTTTTATTTCTTCATCTGAAAACTGTTTAATCATATCCTCTGACAATTAATCAATTGGGAATAACTTGGATTCTCATAATATTGACCTAATTCTTTATATATATGAGAAATGAGACCATCAGAGAAATTTGTAATAAATTTTCCTGCAGAATGTTGTTTTCCTAATAGTATTGGTTGCATAACTTTGTTGTACAAAATCTTTCAAATTTAATATAATCAAAATTACTCATTTTACAATGTCCTTTATCTCTTGTTTTGTCATAAATTCTTCACTTCATAGATCTGACAGGTAAACTATTCTATGTTCCACTAATTTACTTATAATAACACTCTTTATGTTTAAATCATATACTCATTTTGAGCTTATCTTGATAGTTAGGGTGTGAGATATTGATCTAAACCTAATTTTTGCCATACTGTTTTCCATTTTCTCAGTACTTTTTGTCAAATAGTGAGTTCTTATCTCAAATAATGGGATCTTTGGGTACATGAAACACGAGATTTCTGAGCTCATTTACCTCTAGTGTATTCCAGTGATCCACCCTTCTATTTCTTAGCCCATACCAGATTGTTTTGATGATCATTACTTGATAGTACAGCTAAAGATCTAGTACTTTTAGGCCACCACCCTTCACATTTGTTTTATTTGTTCTCTGTCTAGTCTTGATCTTTTGTTCTTCCAGATGAATTATGTTGTTATGTTTTCTAGTTCTATAAAATATGTTTTTCCCTCTTTGGAAGTATGATTGAAATGTCACTGAATAAGTAAGCTAATTTAAGTAGGCATGTCATTTTTATAATATTAGTTCTGACTACCCATGAACAATAAATTATTTTTAATTGTTTAAAAATAATTTTATTTGTATGAAAAATGTTTTGTAATTGTGTTCATATAATTCCTGAATTTGTCTTGGCAAATAGATTTCCAAATATTTTATATTGTCTAGAGTTATTTAAAAGGGAATTTCTCTTTCAAGCTTTTGCTATTGATTGTTTTTTGCATATATATATATATATATATGCATATATATATATATAAATGCTGATGATTTATGTGGGCTTATTTTGTATTCTACAACTTTGCTAAAGTTATTATTTCAACCCTCATATCATTTTCAAAGTGTGATGGTTTAATTTCCTTATTGCCTACATTTATTCTTTCAATTTCATTTTCTCCTCCAATTGTTAAAGCAAGCTTTTATGCCATAATATTAAATAATAGTGGTGATAATGATGATCCTTATTTCACTCCTCTTCTTATTGGTAAAGCTTCTAATTTATCACTATTGTGATACTTGCTAATGATTTTAAATAAGTACTGCATATTATTTTAATTAAAGGACTTTTTATTCCTAAACTTTCTAGGGTTTTCTTTTTTTATAATTTTGTTTAGAATATTTTTCCATGGTTATATGATTTATGAATCCACCCCCCCACTTTCTCCTCCACCCTCTCAAAGCCAACAAACAGTTCCACTAGGTTATACATGTATCATTGTTCAAAACCTATTTCCGTGTTATTCTTTTTGCAATAGAGTGATTCTTTAACATCAAAAATGTTGCCAGAAATCAGATTAACTTGATTTCAAATTAAAATTAGACCCAAGTTAGGATTGATTTTATGGAAGTTTATTTACAATTAGAAAGGTTGAAGGTAGGGAAATTGAGAGAGAGAAACTCTGGCCCGGCCTAGAGGTCCAGACCAGGTAAGAATTTAAAGGCCCCAGCAGAGGAGTACAGAAGTTAATTAAACAAAGCTTCTAGCCACAAGGCCTTTTACAATTAGAGAGGCAAGAGAGGTCTCCCTGAGGGTATAACCTTCAGAAATGCCAAGGGAGGAGAAATAAAGTCAGCCTAATTTACCCATGTGACAATTCAGAGGGCAGCCATCTGAGGTTTCAGCAGAGATCCTTCAACACCAAGTTTAAAGCATCAACTGCCTCCATAGGAAGTTACCATCATATTTAAAAGATAGCATCTTTCTTCACTTCTTTCATCCACCTTCAATTTCAAGTGGACAAATGGCAATCTGAACACTGTTTCTTGTTCTTGATTTGTTACTTATTGTCACGTGTGGGTAACTGATCTTCCCCTCTGCACTTAATTCTAAGTTGGGTGGGGTGACATTATTTCTGATGGCTAGAGTCTAACAATGAATGAGGATGAGTTAATTCCATTTACACAGATAGAATTCACTAATGAATCCATCTGGCCCTGGGGATTTTTTCTTATGAAGTTCCTTGATAGTTTCTTCAAATTATTTTTCTGAGATGAGATTGTTTAAGAATTCGATTTCCTGTTTTGTTAATCTAGGCAATTTACATTTTTGTAAATTTTCACCCATTTCACCTAGATTGTCACATTTATTATCATATAATTAAGTAAAGTATTTCTTAATAAAATTTCCTTAATTTCCTCTTGATTAGAGATGAGATGGTCCCTTTCATCTTTGATACAGTTAATGTGATTTTCTTCTTTCTTTTTTATTACATTGACTAGTACTTTTATTTCATTTGTTTTTTTTAAGTACCAGCTCTTAGTCTTATTTATTAGTTCAATAGTTCTTTTACTTTCAGTTTGATTAATTTCTTCTTTAATTTTAAAATTTTTAATTTAGTCTTTATCTGGGGATTATTTTCCCTAATTTTTTAAGTTGCAAGTTCCATTTATTTATCTCTGCCCTCTCTATTTTGTTAGTATAGGTACTCAGGTATATAAATTTTTCCCTGAATACTGCTTTTGCTGTATCTCATATGTTTTGATATGATGTCTCCTCACTGCCATTCTGTTTAATGGAATCTGTAATTGTTTATGATTCCTTCTTTGAACCACCTGTTTTAAAGAATTAGATTATTTAGATTCCATTTAACTTATATTTGCCTTTCCATGGAACCTTGTTAATTATAATTTTTACTGCATTATGATCTGAAAAGTGATATTCATCATTTCTGCTGTTCTGCATTTGTTTGCAGCATTTCTATGCTCTAGTATTTGGTCGATCTTTGTATATGTACTATTTATTGCTGAGAAGAAGGTATATTCCTTTTTATCCCTGTTCAGTTTTCTCCAAGTATCTATTAATTTTAATTTTTCTTGCATTTCATTTACTTCCCTTCTTTCTTATTTATTTTTTTGTTCAATTTATCTAGTTTTGAGAAGGGAAGGTTAAGATCCCCACTAGTATCATCTTCCTATCTATTTCCACCTTGAGCTCCTTCAATTTTTCCTTTAGAAATCTAAATGCTTTACCAATTGGTACATAGATGTTTAGTATTGATATTGCTTCATTGTTTATAGTATTTTTTTTAAAAAATGTAATTTCCTTCCTTATATCTTTTAATCAGATCAATTTCTATTTTTTTCTGGTATCATGATTGATATTCCTGTTTTTTTTTTAAATTTAGATGATGCATAATAAATTCTGCTCCAGCCTTGTACCTTGAATCTGGGTGTGTCATCATGCCTCAAATGTGTTTCCTGTAAACAACCTATAGTAGGATCTAATCCACTCTTCTATCCACTTCTGTTTAAGCATTATGATTACTAACTGTTTATTAACTTCCATCTTATTATCCCCTTTAGATTCTTCTCTATTCCCTTTCCCTCTATTCCTTCTCATCAATATTTTGCTTTTTCTCACACTCTCAGTTCCTCCTCTCTTCTATTATTCATCACTTCCCTTGTCTTGTTCTCCTTCTGCTTCTCTGTGAGGTAAAAGAATTCTGTGCCCCACTGAGTATACTTTTTTTCCCTCTCTATGAGCCAGTTATAAAGAGAGTAAAGTTTAAGCATTACCCATCACCACCCTTATCCTCTCCTCTCTGTATTGAGCTTTCTCACCTCTTTACGTTATATAATTTAACACATTCTATGACTCCCTTCCCTTTTCTCTCAGTGCAACCCTCTCAGCCTTTGATTTTTACATGACATTCATATGCATACATATCATATACATACATAATATTCCATATCATCATGCTTACATATACACCATATCATCATGTATCATCATATAAATCATATTATCATAATCAGCTTACTTTTCCACCCTCTTTCTGAGTAAGTTCCTTCTACTCTACTACTGAGAGTAATTTTTGAGAATTATAGACATTCTCTTCTTGTGTAGACATATAAATATTTTTACCTTAATGAGTCCCTTCAATTTTCTCTTTCTTATTTACCTTTCTAGTCTTCTCTTGTGTTTCATATTTGACCTTCAAACTTTTCTTTAGATCTGCCTTATTCCTCAGGAATGCTTGGAAATCTTTTATCTTATTGAATGACCATTTTTTTCCCTGAAAGAGTATACTCAGTTTTGCTGGATAGGTGACTCCGGGTTGCAAACCCAAATCTTTTGCCTTTCTGAATATCATATTCCATGCCTTCCAAACCTATAATGTAGAAGTCACTAGGTCCTGACTTATCCTTATTGTAGCTCCATGGCATTTGAATGGTTTCTTTCTGACTCCCTGAAGTATTTTTTCCTTGGCTTGGTGGCTCTCAAATTTGGCTATTACATTCCTAGAAGTTGTCATTTTAGGATTTCTTTTTGGAGCCAATCTGTAAATTCTTTATACTTCAATTTTATTTTCTTTTTCAAGGATCTTTGGACAGTTTTTTTAAATAAATTCTTATAATATCATATACAAGTTTTTTTTTTCTTCATCATG
>NC_058131.1:21475173-21545407 GCF_016433145.1 Gracilinanus agilis | reverse complement strand
ATATACATATATATATATGTATATATATATATATATATAAAGTACTAGTATTTCTTCATTATCTATACTACCTATTATCAAGATGTAATTACCTTCCTTATCTCTTTTAATCAGATCTACTTTTGCTTTAGCTTTGTCCCTGATCATGACTGTTACTGCTGCTTTTTTTTTGTCTCCATTGAAGCTTAGTAGATTCTACTCCAGTCTCTTATACATCTGCTTTCAGTTTTTTTCTCCTTAGCCTAGGAACTCGAACTTGGCTATAACATTCCTGGGAATTGTCATTTGGGGATTTATTGCAGGAGGTGATCTCTGGATTCTTTTGATTTGTATTTTATCCTCTTGTTCAAGAATATCCAGAAAATTTTTGATAATTTCACATAATATGATATATAGGCTTTTTTTTTATCATGACTTTCAAGTAGTACAATAATTCTTAAATTGTCTCTCCTGGTCATATTTTATAGGTTAGTTGTTTTTCTTCAATGAGATATGTTATATTTTCTTCCATTTTTCACTCTTAATTATGTTTTATTGTTTCTTAATGTCTTTTTTCCTTGTTCTTTTTCAGCAAAATTTATTTAATTAATTAATTTAGAATATTTTTCCATGGTTACAAGATTCATGTTCTTTCCCTCCCCTTCCCATACTCCCCTCCCATAGCCAATACACAATTCCACTGGGTTTTACAAGTGTCATTGATCATGTTTCTTAATGTCTTGTGAAGTTATTGGCTGCTATTTGCCCAATTCTAATTTTTAAAAACCAAATTTCTTCCATGACTTTTGATCATCTTTTTGCATTTGGTCCATTCTACTTTTCATGGAACTCTTTTCTTCTTTGGATTTTTGTGCCTCTTTTTTCAGTTGACCAATTTTGCTTTTTAAGCTGTTGTTTTCTTTTTCCATTAGATTCATTTCTTTTTCCCATTTTTTTCAGTCTGTCCTTTTTAATTTTTTAATTCTTTTCTGAATTCTTCCAGCACTTGGAACCAATTTCTATTTTGCTTTTAAGTTTTGTATGGTGGACTAGCAGTAGCAGATCTTAAACTTAAAGTTAGATGTTTCTTTTCCTATTTGCTCATTTTCCCAGCCTTTTTTGCCTGTGGACTGGGAATTCTGAATGCTGATAATGCTGCCTCCTCTCCTGCTGTCTTGCAGAGTGTCAGCACTATGATCTCCTTTGTCCTGGGGCTAGATCTTCACCACAGGGAAAGCTTGTAAGGACAAAGCAGTATGGATTTTCAGGCCTCACTGTGAATTGGTCCCAGGGCCTGGGACTTCAATAGGTGGGTCTCAGGTACTCTATTGTTGGTGTGGCCTGAATCCTGGGATCCTGAAATTTGACCTATTCTCAGGTTTGGAATCTGACAGAGTAGGTGGGGGTAGTCATGCAATACTCCCCTATGTGTAATCGCTTCTGATTTTCCTTTATCCTGTGAAAATCCCATGAAAATCAACTCTTTCTGCCTGTCTTTCATGTTGATTTCAGTGGGAGAGCACCTTCATTCCATCTTGCTGTTAAATTTTTATTCCTGTCATTTTGAAGTGCTTTTTAAAAATTGGTTTGGCAGGATTGTCAGAGTGGTTTTGGCTTTTGATGCTACTAAGTGTGATTGTGAAATCCCCTATCCCCTTTTTATGAGTATAATAGCATTAGCCTTTATGATTATTACACAGATAATATAGTTTGCTTCATATGAATTATAAAAATGAACTAAGAAAATATAGTTTAAGGGTGGTATCAAATCTTTCTGACAAACATTTTGACCTTAAGCCTGAAAACCTAAAAGTTCCAAACAAACCCACCACACCCTGTTGCGAGATCATAAGACAAGAAGTAGAGAGAGGGCTGCTCTTGGGTCCAAAAGTATTTCCAGTACAAATGACAGTCACATATGCCATCCATCTCACTGCTGACTCCTAGTTATCAGTGGAAAAATCATTAAATCCTAACCCTTTACTGAAAAGGTCAGTGATAATAATAGACATAAAGTTACCACCCATAATGGTTATGTTTTTATACTTTCTAGCTTATTCAGCACTTGCACAATCTTTCCATGTGAAAAATTTTGTATTCAGTCTGCCTTTTATGATAGTATGTCATCAGATTACTATGTCTAAAGAAGCCATTTTCTGAGGTTCAAAGTCTCTGGTTCTGAACTTGACCAGGGTCTGGCTTTATTGGCAGTTTGGCCTCTACTCAATAAACCTATTTAGTTTGGAGTTTTTGTATTGGTGGGATAAATTTTTGCTACAAAAGACATCATCTTGGCTCCACCCCTAAGATGTGACTTTTAATCCTAGTTCTGTCACTAGCTAGTTGGGGTTATATTTATTATTTAGTCTTTCTGGATTTCAGTTATCACATATGTAAGTGGAGAAGATTGGGACTAAATTATCCTTAAACATTTTTCTCAATTTTGTCAGTTTCTCCTTTTGTGACTTAATCAAAAATCAGCCACATTTCTAAGTATTTAATATCCAGCTATCCCAGGCATTCTAATTATATATCCACCTAGTATCCAGATAATTTTATTTATGATAATAAAATACCCCCTCCTCAGTTACAGTCCATATTTGCTAACGATGACGTTTTATATCATGCATACACAAATACATACATATGCACATCAATTAACAGAGGAAAGCATAGATGTTGTTTAATTCCTCATTTTTGAGAAAAGACAAATGAGGTCTAGAACTCTGAAATTAGTTTGACAAAGGATGAATAGGTAGTTTAAAACAACATAGTTGACATTCACCTAGCATTTGAGAATATATGAAAAGTTTTGCACATCTTGTCTTATCTGATCCTCAGAACAACCTGAGAAAAATTATCTCTTCTTAGAGAGCATAAAGTCTTAGATTTAGGGGCAGAAATTTATAAGATACTCCTCGTTCATTTTCTTCTTTTATTTTCTTAGTTAAATGAGGCCTAGGGAGGACAAGTTTTTTGTCCAAAGTTATACCAATAGTGTCAGACAATAGGCACTGCTAAGCCCAGGGGACTCAAAAAGAGGCAAAAGACAATTTCTGTCTTCAAGAAGCTTTCAATCTAATAGGTCAGTGGAAGCATAGAATCATTCTTTCTGTTTCCAAGTCCAAAACTGTCCAGTTTGTCATTATATTTACAGTAGAAGCCATGTCTCCTCATACCTAAACTAGAATCTTTTCCTCTCTATTAAACATCATTCATTAGGGAGAGCAAAGCTAAATATAGATCTCCCCCATTCCCTGGCTTTATTTGGAGGGTAAAGAGGACAAGATAAAAAAAAGCATGGCCTTTCCTCACTCTAACAAAATGTACTTATACCTGACAATGAATAGGAGTCATTGGATGCATGTTTTCTGTGTGACGATTTGGAAATTCTGTTGAATTACTACAAAACTATTCAGAAAAGAGCTGAGTTTTTGAAAACAAAACAACAACAACAAAAATCATTTGACTATGGCCCATTTCAGCACCCTGCAGCCAATCCTTGCTCTTGTTTAGGTTTGATTGGTTTCAGATAGATTGAAAATGACAGAAAGTCACTGCCTTCTGGGCTAACTAGGAGAAGAGCAAATTACACATCACCTTATCGTGGCAAAAGGAAAGGGCATCTTTAGCTTAAAGTCAGAGAAGAATTATCTTCATAGAAAGATGATAAGAAGGCATTTAAGAGAAAAATAAACAATATTTGAGTGTTTAACCCATTGTATCCTGCACAGCTAGGGCAAAAGAAAAAAATTAAATCAGCCCATCCTCTCAAGGATCTTATGTTCTATTAGGATGATAAGTAACAAACATAAGAGTCATAGACTTTCTCTCATGTTCTTTCTGAAATGTTCCGTGATTTGGAAGACCTTTATCTCCTCAAATAACTTTCTATTAAAGGAAATGTTGTGTTCCTCCAATGGAAAATTAAATTACTGAACTTAGAACTCTTTTCCTTGTTTTTTGCAACCACTCAGCATTCACCAACAGTTTTGATTTGAAATAAATAGAAATGAATTTAATTGAATGGTATACTTATAGTCTGGAACTGTTCTAAGAATGGAAAAGTGGAAATAACAGGCTGGATAGGCCTACTTTCTTTCATATATGTTTCTTCTCTTTAAACCTTTACTTACACTTTTAATTTTGCATGAGATGTCCTATCCCATCACCTATACTTGTTTCCACTTCCTGGCCATCTCTACAATAGTGCAGCTTGTACTCTGGCCATCATAACCTTCAGGGTCTTGGATCCATTCCTGTGTTGTCCTTTGATTCTTCTATGATGACTCTCATTCTATCTCTCTCCCCCTCTCATTCTTTCTCTCCCCTCTCATTCTCTCTCTCTGTCTCTTTCCCCCTCTCATTTTCTCTCTCCCCCTCTCATTATCTCTCTCTCCTTCTCTCTCTCTGTCTCTCTTTGTCAGAAATGAGTTTGAATCCTGACTCAAGCACTCAGTAGCAATGTTACCTAGGGAAGTCATTTAATCTCTCATTTCCCCCAAGAAATTCTAAACATATAAATTCAAGAGCAAATGCCAAAGGGATAATTTAGTTCTATAAAGGGATCTTCAAAAATTCTTTTAATGATCAAATGGGATAATTAAATTTTTTTTAAAATAATCTTTTCTCTTGCATTTTTGAAATCATTGGGGAACATTCCAACCATATAATATTATCCTCCATTCCCAAACTCTTTTCCCTACTGTCCTTTTGCCAATTATCTCTTATTTAATCTCCTTTGATTATTCCCACAACCCATGGCATTCACTCCTATCAAAATGTAAAGGTTAGGTCCACCACATTAATGTTACATTATCTCCAATGATCTCTCACAGAAGCAAGACAATCATTTCCCACATGCTTAATCATCTCACTCTCTCACTCACCTTACCAATATTCTAAAATATTTAATCCCTCTTTAAACTTTCCTTTTTACTCTTCCATTACCACCAGTTGAGGAATTTACTTCACATTTCAACCCCCAAAATGAGAAGAGACCATTCATAGAGAAATTCTATTTCTTCTTCCTTAATTCATTTAACTACAATGGCTTCTCCTAATATGTCCTTCTTTAATACATCTCATATTAAAAAGGCCATAATTCTTCCTAAGACAAACATCTTGACATGACATATGATCTCAGTCCATCACATCTTCTTCAGAAGTCTGTCCCTATCATCACTCCTTCTGTAATTTTGAAACACCTCCCATCTACTTTTTGATCATTTGAAATAAATATCCCTATCCCTTCTTATCCTAAAAATAACCACAAAAATATAGTCATATGGAAATCCTAGCTAGTTTATTATAACTCTTCTTTTTTGACAATCTCCTTTAGAAAGTTGGTCATACTTGGTAACAACACTCTCTTCTCTCATTAGATTTTAAATCTATAATCTGAATTCCAATCTTAAAATTCAACTAAAGCATCTCTTTCCAAAGTCAACAATGATTTCTTAAATGCCAAATCGTATTCAAATTTTCAAAAAGTATAACTAACTTTTTTTCTATTTGTATTTCTGAAACTCATCATATCTTATTCTTACTAGTTTTTATTATTATTTAATTAATGTTTGCTAGATTGGAAATTATTTTCAACATAATCTATAGCATCTGGTCTCTCCTTTCCCAATGCCCTTATTTGTATTTTAAGAATTATAAATAATATGTATGTATATATTATGTATATAATTATACTTGTTCTTCATGTGCCCTCCATTAGAGTTTCACATCCTTGAAAATAGTCTTTGTGCATTCACATAGCACATAGTAGATGAGTAACAAACTCTTAATAGTTGACTTATTGGACTAGAATATACTAGAAAGTGTGGTAATGAAGAAAGAATGCTAGATCTGCATTCAGAGGACTTCTATTGTTATACTATTTCCTACATGTTTCTGAAACTCAGTTTACTTAATTATAAAATGATGATATTAAATGACGTCTTTGGCCCCTTTTCCTTCTAAATTTATCTTTCTATTAGCTGCTATCAAGGCTGGGTTCAATTGATGGGGTCTTGAAAATGTGTATAAAATGTTATCAATTCCTTAACCCTACTATTTTCTATGCATATGCCAGATACACAGAAAGATACTTATAGAACCATCCTCAGATTCCCTTAACACCAAATGATAAACTTGATCCAAAATCATTCAAAGAGATGGAACTGAATTCCCAGTAGCTGGATGATTTTGTGGAACACTTTTTGGCATGTAATTTTTCTTTAGTTTCTATCTTCTCACACAAAGATCTTTAGAAGAATCCCAGCACTTACTCAAACTGTGGAAGCAAAATGAGAGACAGAGACAGAGAGAAATGAAGACTTAGGTAAGATTTGTGAAAAGGATAAGACTCATTTATCTCTCTTTTGTGCATAGGATAAAAGACAGATTAAGCTTTGACTCAGGAATATCACTACTATGTTTATATCCTCAGAGGATCAGGGAAAAAGGAAAAGAACTACATGTTCCAAAATATTTATAGCAGCTCTCCTTGTAATGGCAAAGAACTGGTAATTAAAAGAATATTAATCAATTGCTGAATGATTAAACAAATTGCAACACATGACTGTGATGGAATATCACTTCTCTAAAAGAAATAATTGGCTGTTCTGGGTTAAGATGGCAGCAGAGTAAAAAGCAGCCGCTTGACCTCTCCTAACCCATGCATATAGAACTCCTCAAGAAGACATAAAAACAAATCCAGATGAATGAAGGGACCTCACAACAAGGCACAGCATTGAAGGTACATGGAATTGGGGCACTTCCATGCTATAAAGGGGTGAAACAGTTCTCACTAAAATGCAAGCTAAGCAACCCCCTCCTGCCACACCACCTACAGTGCCAAAGTCATCACAAAAAAGCTAGAGTGACATTGGGGCACCCATTAAGTTATTGGCAGCTCCAGGGCCTGTTCCTGAGAGCAGCAAGACTTAAGACCCCAAGAGGCTAAAGAACGTGCAGGCTTTGAACACAGACGCTGAGCACAGGTGTGGTCACAGATGCAGTCTCGGATTCTGAGTGCAGGTGCGGACCGTGTGGGGACCCAGAGCAGAGGGGTGCATTACTTGGGAACCAGCGCACTGAGATTGTTAAAGGAGCCTCAGGCAGAGGAACAAGCAAGGGGACCACCAGGAGGTTTGACCCTGAGAACAACTAGACCTGAGACTTCAGGAGCCCAAAGAGTGCAATCAGACCCTGGACATGAGGATAAATCTGAGAGGGCTCTGGGCTAACAATGGCAAGCCAGAGACAAGAACCCCAGAAGAAAAAGATCAAGAAGAAATCTTTAACACTCAACAACTTTTACACTGAAAATATCCAGACAACAGAGCAAACAGCAGAGGAGAACAAACAAGTAATCAAATCCAAAACTTCCCCCAAAAAATGAAAACTCGTCACAAGCTATTGAAGAGTTCAAATCTGAGATTATGAGAAAGATGGTAGAGAACTGGCAAGAAAATAACAGTTTAAAAGGCAGAATGTCACAATTAGAAGGCAAGGCTCAGAAATCAAATGAATTGATTAGTAAATTGAAGATTTACTATGACCAGCTGGAAGCCTTGAGGAACCAAACAGACCAGATTCAAAAGGAAAACCAAAAGATTATAGCCAAAAACCAGTCTCTAAAGGCTATGATTGGGAAATTTTAAAAAGATGCCCCCAAGTCAAAAGAATTGATAAGCAATTTGGAGAACAAAATCAAACAGCTAGAAAACAGGATAGACCAAAACGAAAAGGAAAATCAAAACATAGCAGAAAATCAGTCTCTAAAGACAAGAATTGGGCAAGTAGAAGCCAATGATCTCTCAAGACAACAAGAACAAATGAAGCAAAATCAAAAGACTGATAAAATAGAAGGAAATATGAAATATCTCACTGAGAAACTGACAGATCAAGAAAACAGGACTAGAAGAGAAAATTTGAGGATCATTGGTCTTCCTGAAAAATCATTAATTAATAGAAATTTGGACTCCATACTAAAGGAAATTATTCAGCAAAATTGCTCTGAAGTTCTACAACAAGAGGGCAATATTGAAAGGATCCATAGATCACCCTCTACACGAAACCCTGAAAAGACAACACCCAGGAATATAATAGCCAAATTCAAGAGTTTCCAAGTAAAAGAAAAAAATCTTACAAGAAGCCAGAAAGAGACAATTCAGATATCAAGGAGCACCAATCAGGATCACAAAGGATCTGGCAGCCTCCACACTATAAGACCGCAAGGCTTGGAATATGATATTCAGAAAGGCAAGAGAACTGGGTCTACAACCAAGGACCACCTACCCATCAAAACTGACTATATACTTCCAGGGGAAAGTATGGACATTCAACAAGATAGAAGATTTCCAAGTATTTGCACAGAAAAGACCAGGTCTAAATGGAAAGTTCGATATCCAACCACAAAACCCAAGAGAGACATGAAAAGTTAAATAAGAAACAGAGGGGAAAGAAAGAAAACTCTTATTTTTAAATTTGCCTCTTTAAGGGCTTCAATAAGATCTAATTATTTGTATTTCTATATGGAGAAATGTTATGTGTAATTCTCTGTAGTGAACTCTATTCACTATTATAGTATCCACTATTATAGTAATTAGAAGAATTATTCACAGGGAGAGGTTGGAGTACTAAATGGTCTAAGATGATAAGGGAGTGGGTGTGAAAGAGGGGGATGAATAGTAGAGGACACCAAGAGAAACTTGAATGAATAAGAAAAATAGGATATTCTCTTACACACAAGGAGGGCATGGTGTAAGGAATAAAATTTAGGTATTTATAGATATATATTAAAATATGTGGCCACCAGGAATCAACAATTTAGGTTGATTCCATAATTAAATCAGACCCAAGTCAGCATCGGGTTGAAGAGTTTATTTACAATCGGTAGGTAAAAGTAGGAATAAAGAGAAAAGTAGAGGCTAGTCCAGCCTGGACTGAGAGAGAAGAAGGTTATAAAACTTAATAATGAAGCTGTAAGCCACAAGGCCCAACAGCCAGATAGGCAGAGTTTAGAATTGGCCAGCTAGGCAAAGGAAGTCAGCCTAACTTACCCACGTGACAATATTGAGTGTAATCTGTCTGTGGTCTCAGGAGATGCTTCTTCTTCCAGTTTGAGACGGCAACTGCCCCAACAGGAAGTTCACTAACTTACTTAAAGAGATCGTGTCTTTCATCACTTCCTGTGGTCCACCTCTAATTCAAATGGACAAATGGCAGTTTCTACATTGATTTGGACTGCCCAAAGGGCAGTCCCTTATTCTTGATTTGTTACTTATTGTCACGTGTAGATAACTGGTCTCCCCTCCCCACTAAGGGAGCTGAGAGTGACATCATTAGCACGCCTGGGTTGAGTAGATTTTTGACTATTAATGGGATCGAGCTAATTCTATTTACACAATGGGAAGCGGAAGGGATGAATACTATTATAAGAAGGAGAAGAGGAGAGCATTAAAAGGTAATATTGAAACCTTACTCTCAGTGGAATTAACCCTGAGAGGGAAGAGTAGCTATATCCATTGAGATATAGAACTCTGTCTAACCTTACTGAGAAAGTCAGAAGGGATAAACCAAGGGGAGCAGAGGAGTGGGGAGGTCAAAATAGGGAGGGGAGGAGAAGGGAGAGGGAATTCATTAGGCCTTAAAAATTAAAAGGGGAATAACAAGGGAGGGGTTAGAAAGGGTTTTAAATCAAGGGAGGGGACAAGGGTTACTGGTTTAAAACAAATCACTAGTTTAAAGAGAAAGAGTCTAAGAAGAAGGGGTAGAACTAAGAGAGGATACCAAAATATTGGTGAATACACAACTGATAATTATAACTCTGAATGTAAGTGGAATGATTGCTTATACTAAATTAAAAAGCATTTGTACAAACAAAAACAATGTAGCCAAAATCAGAAGGGAAGCAACAAACTGGGAAAAAAAATTTATAAGAAAAAACTCTGACTGGGGTCAAATTATTCAAATATACAAGGAGTTAAATCAATTGTATAAAAATCAAGCCATTCCCCAACTGATAAATGGGCAAGGGACATGAATAGGCAACTTTCAGATAAAGAAATCAAAAGTATCAATAAGCACATGAGAAAGTGCTCTAAATCTCTAATAATTAGAGAAATGCAAATCAAAACAATGCTGAGGTAAACCTCACACCTAGAAGATTGGCTAAAACGATAGTAGGGAAGAGTAATGAATGTTGGAGGGGATGTGGCAAAATTGGGACATTAATGCATTGCTGGTGGAGTAGAGAACTGATTCAACCATTCTGGATGGCAATTTGGAACTACGCTCAAAGGGCTATAAAAGATTGCCTGTCCTTTGATCCAGTGATACCATTGTTGGGATTGTACCCCAAAGAGATAATAGATAAACAGATTTGTACGAAAATATAGGCTCAATTTTTGAGGTGCCAAAAAGTGGAAAACGAGGATATGTCCTTCAATTGGGGAATGGCTGAACAAACTGTGGTATATGCTGGTGATGGAATATTATTGTGCTAAAATGAATAATAAACTGGAAGAATTCCATGCGATCTGGAAAGACCTCCAGGCATTGATGCAGTGTGAAAGGAGCAGAGCCAGAAGAACATTGTACACAGAGACCAATATACTGTGGTAAAAAAGAACATAATGGACTTCTGTACTAGCAGCAATGCAATGATCCATAACAATTCTGAGGGATTTATGGAAAAGAATGTTACCCACATTCAGAGGAAGAACTTCCAGAGAGGAAACACAGAAGGAAAACAACTGCTTGAACACATGGGTTGAGGAGGACATGATTGGGGACATAGACTTGAAACTACCACACCTATGCAACTATCAACAATTTGGAAATAAGTCTTGATTGATGACACATGTTAAAACCAGGGGAAATGTGCATCAGCTATGGTGGGTGGGGGGAGGAGGTCAGGGGGTGAAGGGGGAAGTAAGAACATGAATCATGTAACCATGATAATTTTTCTAAAAAATAAAAATTATTAAAAAAATAAAAGAAATGATGAGCAGATAAATTTTATTTTTAAATTTTTTTCAATTACATGTTGAAGCAATGTTTGACAACTATTTCTATCATTTTAGAATTCATATTTTCTCCCTTCATTTCATTCCTCCATCCCCTAATCAGCACATGGTCTGATATAAGTTATACACCTACTTTCTAGTAAAACATATTTCCATGTTGCTCATATCATTGTAGAAAACACCTATCACATATCCAATAGAAATCTCATGAAGGAAATAGAGTGGAAAATGGCATACTTTGATCTGTACTCAAGCTCCAACAATTCCTTCTTTGGCTATGGATAGCATTTTCATCAGAAGTTGATGAAGTTAATTGAAAAAAATGTGGAAACACATATAACAAATTCTGAAGAGTTAAATGAACAGAGTTCAGTAAACATTACATACATCGACAGAAATATTGTTTGAAAAATGACTGAAGTATATATGCCTTCAGAAAAAGATATAATACAAAGAAATAAGTAAAACATAGTTTTATATATACATATTTTTCTCAAATGATGCCTTTTTTAATGGGGAAGGAGAGAAAGGTATAGAATTAACTGAGTATTTTAATGTAATAGAAATAAGTATATATTTCAAGTAAATAAATAATCACTAATATTCTTAGGTAGGGCTGGAACATCAAAAAATTAAGCAAGCTAATTATAATGATTATGATATTATACAAAATGAAATGTGTATGTGTTTACATATGTAAAATATATCTCTATAAAAAATCAGCAATCAGTTATTAAGTACCACCTATATGCCAGGCACCAGGCTAACTGTGGGGAATAAAAAAATAAAAACATTCCCCTGACTCAGTAGGAATTCACAATCAAATAGGGCAAAAACATGCAAATAATAATATAAAAACAAGGTACAGTGTAAAGAGGAGATAGCCAGAGAAGTAAGAAAATAGAATTAAAGGCATCAGGAAAAGATTCTTGTAATAAGTACTGATAGTTGAAGGAAGCTGGTGGAGTTAAAAGCCAGGGGTGAGCAAAAAAAAAAAAAAAAGAGAATTTCATAAATAAGAAATAGCCACTGGAAATGAACAGTCAAGAAATGGAATGTGTTGTGCAAAATACAACATATAGTATTAGTGTTTATATAAAACAATATGAGCTAGAGAATGTTACAACAATTCACTTCAGTTTCTCTGCCAAGGAAACCCCAAATGGGGTCATAAAGAGTCAGATCTGACTAAAAAGCAACTGAATGACAACAATGATGTTTATGTGTTTGTGCGTGCATGCGTGTGTGAGTGTCTGTGTGTGTGTGTGCGTGTGCTTCTGAGAATTATGTTATATGATTCTGGGCAAGTCATGAATTCTCATTGGCTACTCAATGAGAATTTAAATGGGAGAAAAGGAAGGGTTCTGGATTGGCAGAAGGGGATTCTGCATTAGAAATTCTCAACAGGAATAAATTCACGGGCATAGGAAAATAATTATGGTAATAATAATCCAAACAACTAGGACTTGTATTATAATTTAAGGTATTTTGCTCTCATGGACAGAACAATGGATATTAAGTGAAATAAAACAGAATCTCAGGTCTTTGTGTTGGTATTTATCAATTCTGAGACTTTAGGTAATGAGTTAAATTTATTTTGCATACTTTCCTCATCTGCAAATAAATGATTTGGAATAAATAAAATTTACATAATCAGTTCAACCTCAAAATTCTATGATCCTCTGATATATTAATTCTGTTTTCTTTAGTAAGTCATTTCATATTTCTCATTCTTGGTTTCCAAATCTGTATTGGGTATGATTAATTATATTTGTACTAAATGGCTGCTATGTTGAAAATATTCTATGATCTTTTAAGTCTATATGAAATATGAGCTAAAGAAGAAAAAAATAGAAAAGAATCTTTCCTTCACTGACAATTTTGCTCTTTTAGGATCACTATTTCCTTGTACCTTTCTAATCCCATTTAGTTTCTTAGTCATTCATAATTTCACTACTCACTCACCCACTCATTATACTGACCAAATTAGGTCTATCTATAATTTCCAGATCTTACTTTGCTTTTTCTCCATCAATTTGTTTATATGCCATGGAACTTCAGGATCTACTTGTTTTTGGAACCTTGAACTTTGAGAAAATTAGGATATCTTTGACCTTTACTGATAAAATATATAGCTCAAGATCATGTTTTAAATGGGTTTTTTAATGATAAATAAGTGTCAATTGAAAGTTCATTTTTACATTTCCTGCATGTTCATGTTTTGGAATAACAAAATCCTGTGACAAGGACACTTAGATTCACCCTCTTTTTTTGTTTTTGTTTTAACAAACAAACACAATGCAAATAATGTGGTACAACCAGAGAAATGATTATTTTATTTTATTTTATTTTATTTTATTTTAGATTTCCAGAAATGGTTAATTCATAATCTCACTTGGTAAAATAATGGTGTCTCACAGAAGTGTAAAATATAATATCCACCTTTGAATGAGTTTATATATTATTTTAGGAGACTAGGTTAGCATCACATAAATCAAGTTGGAAACAATTCAGTGCTAAATGGTGAAGTTGTTTAATTAGCTCTGCATGCTATAGAAATATGGGGTTGAAGCTCCTCCATAAGGTGATATAAGTGACTTGAATAAGCTGTGAATAATAAATAACACTTTAATGTGGGGAGATAGCAGAGAAAAGGTGTTCTAGGTCAGTTGAAATGAATGTGGAAAGGGTTATCATGGCTTTTGGCAGACAATTAAATTCACTTGAAAATATTGGTGTAATACCATGGAGACAAATAAAATTGTGGTTTGACAGATGGCATATGGGAAAGCTAGAGAATCATGTAAATGACAAAAGAATATGTGTTGGATGCAGTAGGTAATTAGAAAGCATTAAGATTTGAAGCTGGGTAGTGTGATGTTGAAAGGAAAACAAATCAATGGGGCAGGCAAATTGACAAGTCTCTATGCCAATCCCATGTGAGTTTTCTTGGCCACTAGACAAATCCTTGCCTTCATTGTTCCTGCTGACTTTTGATATTCCTACTTCAAAACTGAACTGTTTAATATCTCCAATCTCTTTGCACAATCTGTGATACATATTCACAAGATTACAATTTTTCAAGTAGTTTTAGAAGACTCTTGTCCAATCAGTGCCCACACAAGGGTAATTCAATAGTCTCTGTGCCTATATGGATTATCAATCTGTCTATCTTTCAGTATACCCACAATATGTTTAACAAGTGGCCACTCAGCTTTTGATGAAAAATGTCTTTCGAGAAGATACCTCTTTTGGATAACTTATGGAGTTGAAAGGAGTGTTGTTGTTTCCTTCCTTCCTTCCTTCCTTCCTTCCTTCCTTCCTTCCTTCTTTCCTTCTTTCCTTCTGTTGTTTTTTTGGTTTTGATTTTCTTTCCAAGGACAGATTTTCCTCTTTGCAATGTCAAGAAATGGTTCCTAGTTCTGACCTCTCTGGTAAAGCAGAATAAATCTAATTACTCCTACACATTAACCAGTGTGCAAATCCTTAAACATATTTATGTTGCTTTCCCCCAAGTTTTCACTCAGCATTCCTTCTTTTTTAGGCAAAAGACCTCTAGTTCCTTCAACTAATAAATATTGGTATATTTAATGACCTATTAGGTTTACAAAATATTTTTGTCTATTTTTACCTTCTATTCCTTCAACTAGTAAATATTAGTATTTTAAAATAAACTATTAAGTTTATAAAATATTTTTCTCCATTAGAAAATTGATTAGAACATCATAGCAGAATGGGAGGTCACTATACAGTTGAAAATAGCAAAACTATATACATATCATTTTTTCCCCTTTTGACTAGTGGTGCCATTTTCCTCTTCACGTGGAAGGAAAGTGACTCCAACAGAAGGGGAGATATATCTATCTTCATGAAGAGTTTGACAGTTCTAGGTTCTATCTCACATGTACAGGTACCCTGATCAGGTCCCCGGATGGTGCCAAGACTGCTCCTAAGTAACAAAAGTACACTAACAGAGACTCATGCAACCCAAAGGTCTTATTCACCAACTATGTTCCTAGCCACTTCCTCCAGAGCACAAGTGAGCAATTGCTCAGAGACACAGAAACCAAAAGAAGTAAACAACCAGTATATCCAAAATATACATAGCTGAGATGGTAAGCTTCTTCCATGAGAACCATCCTGCAACTACTCATTTAACTGTACTCCAATCACAATCTTTAAGAGAAAGTTAGTAAATATTTATTAAATAAAGTCCAAAATGATTTACTACTATATGCCAAAAACTCTGAAGGTTCTGAAAATACAAAGAAAAAAGCAAGAAAAGTTCCTTCTCTCAAAGAGTCTAGAGAGAGTCATGCAAACAATGTTGTATAAACAAGATTTATACAGACTAAATTGTGGGGAGGGGTAGATCTTGGAGGCAAAGCATTAGCACACAAGAAGATTGGAAAGACTTCATGCAGAAGGTGAGATCTTAGATGAAACTTTAAGGAATTCAGGGAATCTGGTAGATAGAGATGAAAAAAGCAAGAGTTTTTGGCTTGAAGAGCAACTAATACAAATGGCTAGAATCATCTCTTTTTGGGTTCATAGAGATTGTTATCAGAATTTTTTTTTGCTCATATAATTTGTTCTCTGCAATCTGACTTTTGGCAAATATTTTGAAAACAATCACTGGGGATTTTCTCCTGTTGTTTCCTCCTGTTACACAATCCAGTAGTCATACTCATTATTCTAGCAAGTGACTATCATGGTGTCATGTAAAGCTTCTTGAGAATGAGTTCTATTTCACCTGCATTTTTATATTTCCCCTACCTCACAGGTTTCCTAGAACACAGTTGATCCTTATCAAATGTTTGAATCAACCAGTGTGTATACTTAAAAATAATTAAACTTCCTCGACTTAGAGTACTTAAAAGTGAATATTTCATGCTGGGCTGGGAAATATGTTGTATAATGAGGATCAAAAGATATTAAGTAGAATTTTTGCCTTCAAGAAGTTAACTATATATGTGGGTACACACATAAATATACACACATATACATATATGTATATATATATATATATATAGTTATCTTTACATGTGGTTATTCTTACATAGATTTTGGATATATAGACAGATATAGATATATGGTTACAGATAAAGCAACACAAATAGAAATTCATGAGCAAAATAAAATGTAATTTGAGAAAAGAACATTGTGTAGAAAAGAAGAACAGTAAATAGGGCTTTTGGAAAGGCTTTATGGAGGTAATGGAATCTAATAGAAGAAAGATCAGTTTGATGATTGGTGGTATTACAGGAAAGGAAGATTGTCAAAGGAAATGCATGGAGTTAGGAAATGTAAGGATGCCTTCAGTTTACAACTAGTACCCCAGTTTTTCCAAAATGTAAACTTCACAGAAGAAAGTAATGTAGTAAAAAAAATTGCCAAAGTCCATGACTAGTACAAATAATTAGCTGTTTTTACATTACTGATCCATTTCCCAAAATGCAACATGTAGCTGAATAGACATGCTTCAGAGCTTGTCTAACTATATATTTATATATAATTATATGTGTGTATATATTTATATATAATGCTAGATTATATATTTATTCTTTTTAAATGGTTATTTTTTTATTTGTGATTTTTGGGTTATACGAGTTGTGCTTTGCATTTTTTATCTCCATCAAGTTAATGTAATGTCTGATTAATTTCCAATACATGCATTATTGCATATATATATATACATATATAAACAGAGATACAAATGGACAATAACTAACATATATTGTTGAAAAGAAGGAACAGTGTAAGCAGGATAGCTTTCCAGAAATTGTAAAAAGATATCTCCAAGCTTGTTATAACAAGCAAAGATCTATCTTGGTAGTAATGACATTCAGCCAGTGTTACTGTTTATCAATAAGACCTGAAACACTGTCTCCTCTGGAGAACTAAAGATGAGCAGCATGTAAAGGACAATGGAAAAGTACATTATTCAATCAGTCAATAAAACTTTATTAAATGCCTACTATGTGTCAGATAGGAAGATATATGGAAGGTGTGAGTAGGTTGTAACCCATCATAAATAATAAATTTGAAGAACAGGCATAAAGGACAAGAACAAAAAATTATATGTGAGTCAAAAGAAATGGGCTGATTAAATGGTGACATTAAGTGGTGACAGGGGAGTTTGGAAGCTAATATGTTCTACTAATCCTTTTTGTAATCTTGGGAAGCAGATTCTCTAGCAGGCTGAGAGGAAGATCTTGGAGTAAATTTGGGGAGGAACTATATGTGAGATTCATATAGGATAGGTAGCTGTAGAGGTATTATAGCATTCATATTTTAGGAAAAGAGAAGATCTTGATCTATTGGTTATTGGAGAGGATATATTATCCATAAAGGAGGTGGGATGGGACAATCTCCCTTCCATCTTCAGCACAATAAGGAACTGTGTCATTCTTTACCTGTTTACAACAAAATACCACTATTTATTAAAGCAGCACACTAGCCTGGACTATCAGTTGCTATGGTTTCCCATCATTTAATGGGTGGGAAACATTGCATAAGCTTGAGTAGAACAGAATTTATGTTATTTGAACTTTCCTTTAAAGTAGAAGCAAGCACTTCAGTGGAACAGGCAGATGGTGAGGGGAAGAGAATCAATATAGATAGAAGAAACATCTTGAATGAAAACATGAAATTCAGAAAATGAAGGATTTGAAAAAGCCCCATAATGGCCCATCATTAGTTCATAGGTAAAGATTAATAATAATTATAATAATAATATATTCATATATAACTTGGTTAGTTGATTGATTGTTGTCTTTCATACTCATAAAGGACCAAAATAACTTTGATATATTTAGGCCCATATATATAATGTGAATGATTAGCTGATTAGACTCAAACAAGCTTCAGGCATTTTTACTGGGGGCTGCATAATTAACCCACATGAACAGTGGGGATGGAGATATCTCTAAATTTTTGCATCTTATATTTATTTTGAGTTATTCCAATTGAGCACAGTGCCTTCTTTGGTGTGCAAACATCAGGCTGAATGATACTGTGCCTGTTTCTCATTTCTCACAACTGTGATAAAAGTTTTGGGTTTTTTCAGAGAGATATTTAGAGTATCTTTATATTGTTTCTTCTGACTTCCATGCGAGTATTTGCCTTGTGAATATCCTCCATAATATTATTTTAGACAAACATGTGTTTGGCATTCAAACATGGTCAAGGCCATCAGAGTTTCTCTTTCTGCAGTAGAGTTTGAATGTTTGGAAGCTCTTGTCTAGAGGCCCTCAGTGTCTATCCAATCTTGCCTGCTAGTCTTCAGAATCTTCCTAAGAAAATCAAAATGGAAGTAATTCAATTTCCTGGAATGATGTAGGAATACTGTCCAGGTCTTGCAAACACACGTCAATGAAGTCAGCATGATGGCTTTGTTGACCTTCAGTTTGGTAAGCAGCCTAATAATACCTCTTTTCTCCTATATATTGTCAGAGCTTCTAAAGCATTGAGCTAACTATGCCAATAAGTGAATCAACCTCATTATTTATGTTGATATCCTTGGAAAGTATGATTCCAAGATCAATTTATATATCTATAGCATTTTAAATTTCTCCAATTGTTTAAATGATGTTTCCATATATGTACACTGTATTACTGGCTACTGTCTTATTACTGTTCATTTTTAGGCCAAATTTAGGACACGTAGCACAGAATTGATGAAATTCACACCAAGTGCTTTACCACAGGAAACTATTTTAATGGCATTCAAAACTTTTTTTTTTCAGTTGGAACTGTAGCTATAGAGGGATTGACTTCAACCTAAGGGGTATGGTCAATGGCTTCAGCATTGATTGATGACTGACTTTTGAGAACACTGTGGTAGTGTTCAGCCCATCTCTCCATGATTATATCCTTTCCACTGAGAAGTACTGACTCTATCAGTGCTGAGTAATTGATAAGTACCATATGTCTTTCACCCATAATTGCCTTTCAGGGAATCATAGAAGTGTTTGGGTTGTTACTATTACTGTAAAACTAAATTTCTTCTGCCTTCAAGAATCCTACATCTTTCTCAGTTTTGTTTGCACTTTACTTTTCATGGAGTTAAACACTGTCTTTTTGGAGACAGACTATTGTGTTCGTAAATCCTGTGAAGTTCTTGGTTTTCATTAAGTAGCTTCAATATTTCCCCATCATTTCTGTCAAATCTGTTCTGATGTTTGGAAATAATCTGGTCCAGCTGAATAAATGTGATGCTGTAGACCAAATATCTAAAACTGTCTATCCCTTTTCCACTTTGATCAACATAACAATTCAGCTTTCTCTCTAACACAGAAACAAACTGTTCATGAACTGAGAGGCACTCTAATGTGTTCACATTAATCCTTGAAGTAGTCCTTTTACCTTGGGCTTTTGTTGACAGCAAATATTTAGCTTCCAGGAAATAAGATTATGATTGGTCCATCATGTGCCATACATTGCCTTTGTTACTCTCACATTCTGTCTGCATCTTCTCCTCATATGATCAATTTAATTAAATGATAATGTTTTCTATGAGGATGCATCTAAATTTTATTGTATTTAGGTAAGCGAAATATAGTGTTGGTGATAAGGTCATGTGATACATTGGTCTTTAGCAGTAAATGACTGTTGTTGTTTCCAACATATTTGATAGTGAGTGCCTATTCTGTTATTAGGGTCACCCACAATTGCAAGTTTGTTCTCTGGCTCATAATTAGTGAGGGTCTCCAGATTGTCAAAATTTTTTCAGTTGACCTCATCAGGATTTTCCATGGTGGAAGCATACACATTGATGATGGCAGCATGGCAATATTATTGGAAGTGGAAATTTCATCATCACAAGCCTGTCATTCACTTCTTTTGAGATAAACATAAACTCAGTTACTATAGTGCTCTCCTTCAAGGTGATCAATTCAGAAAAATGGGAATACAGATCCTTTTGGTAAGCTGACCTTCATTCTCAATCCAGGTTCCAATGATGAATGAAATAGTCTTTGTAAAAATATTCATCATTTTTATGCAGGTTTAGAATACCACCTATTGGGCTAAGGAAACCAAGGTTAGGTTTGCTGAAGCAGACAATTTTAGGGCACTTTTTCTAGTTCCATCCTCATGCTGAGCAGTGTGTTCTTCAAAAAAGACTGCTCAACACTACCTAGTTGTGTGACTCTAGGAAAGTCACTTAACCCCCTTTGCCAAGTCGTTGCTGTTCTTCTGCCTGGTAACCAATACACAGCATCAATTCTAAGATGGAAGGTAAGGGTTAAAAATGAGTCCTCAAACACTGGAAGGGCTGCCAAATACCAAATCCCACTGCTACTTCTGTCTAGTGAGAAGATGATCCAGTGCCCTAAGTGGCCTTTATGAAGGATTGGGACTACAGTTCCCATTGTATTCACACCTGTTGCTTTGTAATTTACCAGTCACAACAGGATGTTGAGGTAGGATTAGATAGTGAGGTAATAAAATGGAAACTGGAAAGATGGAATGGACTTCTACATAAATCAGATTTAAATAAGGCAGAGTTGTAGAAAGTGATAGCCTCATTCTTTCTTTCATGGTCATTAAAGTTCAGTGGAAAAACAAGTCTAGATAATTGGTGATGGCTTGGGATACAGCGGATCAACTTGGCTTTCATGATAACTTGCTCCATAACACCTGCTTCGACTGCTTTCATAGCCATTGGAACGAATTATGCTCATTCACCCATTCCTGTGGAGGAAGTTTTCACATACTTGTGTAGACTCATTCCCTAACTCACTGATGGTTTTTTAGGTCTCTGATTTACCCTAAACTGTGTTTATCTCATCTGTTAATATGGCTTTACTGTATAAGTGATAAAATTAATGGTTTGGTTTAAATATATGAAAATTATAAATCTTTTATTTACAAAAGAGGTGGAAAGAGTGAAAGCAGAGGAATACAAAAGATAGAGAAGACAGTAACCTATCTAACTAAATGTTATTTTAATGATTCGCTTAGCCACTACTTGTTAACCTTCAACTGGAATTAAACTCTCTCTAGAAGACAGGAATGGAAAACCAGCTATCCACTCATCCAAGTTTCTTCCAAGAGGCAGATCAAGACAATGACTTGAGCTCAAGGTTACTCTTGACGCCAGCCTTCTTCCTGGAGCCAATGTTCTTCTTGGAGTCCTCTCTCCTTCTTGGAGTTCACTCTCTCTTTCTTGGAGTGAATATCTTCTTGCAGTTCACTCGCTTCACTAGCCTTTTCACCAGACTCACTTTATGGCTTTTATGGTGGTTTCTTGTCCCTGCTCCTTTTCACAGGGGGCAATCACTTTCTGGAGGTGTGAATGTTCATCAAAAGGGTTCACACTCTCTAAGGGTGTGAAAAAAGTTTCTGACTCTTTGAGTTAGGAAAAAAAAAGAGTGGAACTCCCCAAGCATCTTCTTGGCTTCTCACCTAACACTAGGTAGGGTGTGAATTTACTAAGTGGTCTTCAAGCTTCTCCCACCTAGTTCAAGCTTGTGTTGATTCAAAGTTATTGCCAACCAAAATATTAACTCCAATTAGGCAAAGAGAACAAAGGATTGTCTTTTCACAAGTGTGAAGTCAAAGAGAACCAAGAATTCCCTTTTACAACTGGAGTGTGGCCACTGTGTATGCCAATTTCTTGGAGGCTCAGGTGAAAGCTGGATGACAAGTGAACACAAAATTAGGAAAGGAGTCTAGAAGAAATAATCTGGTAAACCCTCATGCTAAAGGTTCTTGTCTTCCTGTGCACTCCCATAGACCCCAAAGTACTTGCTATTCGAGGCAATCTCCTGTCCAAGTATTAACCTTTCTGATAAAAAACTATATACCTTCAATATAAGTTACTGTAACCAGTTTCTCTACCACTTTTGTTGTTTTGATTGTGTCCACAGAACTTAGAATAATTCCTGGCTCATAGTAAGTACTTAATGATGTTTTTTTCATTTGTTTATATACTGGTTCATTTGCTCATTCATTCAATACAAAACAATGAAACTCAATAATCCAATATTCTCATGAAACATATCAAAAACAAAACTACAAATAAACTATTTGTGAAAGAACTTCCAATTTTACAAGGACTACAGGGGAAACTTGAAAATGCTTTAGCATAAAATAAATTCATATCAAGTAACAAATTATACCATATGCCACAGTATGTTCCAAATGAATTTTTGACAAATAGAGGTCACATCATTAGTAGGAAAAAAAATGAAGAAAAATGGATGATACAGTTTTCACAACTATAGTTAGGACAATTCTTACCCAAACATGACTATAATGTATCATAAAAGATAAAATGCATAATGTTAATAAATGAAATTGAAATTTTTTTCTGAATTAAAGTAACTTAGCCATGGTAAGAAGAGAACTCTTCTATCAGGAGAATTGTCTCAAATATCTTTTTGTAAGGCTATGTTAGCCAAGACATAAAAGAAATTAACAAATATTTAATACTAATATCTATACTATAGTTCATATGTCAAAATATTAAAAAATCTAGAATATAGAAAAGATCACTGTAAATCATAAACAGTAAAATAAATTGAAATTGTAACCTTGAATTCCTCCCCCCATATCCTTCAAGCTATTGATGACAAAAGATGAAAGTAACCATCACTAGAGGGAATGAAGGAAGACAGAAAAACTGATATAACAACAATTACTACTGGTGGAATGATGAATTCAACTATTTTAAAAGTTCTTTTTATTTGCTGAAAAGTGACTAAAATATCCACATGTTTTGACTCAGACATCTCACTTTAAACATGTATAGGAAAAGGTTAATAAAAGAACAGACAAAAATAATGAATAAATTAAAAGTTCCAAATATTAAAAAAATATTGTTTTACCATTTTTCAGATGGCAAAATAGATATCATTAAACATAAAAATAAATAGAATTAATGAAATAATCTATAGATGCTAGAAATAGGTAGGGAGGTATATAGAAATAAAGACAAACAGACTGACAGACAAAGGACACAGACAGAAAGATAGATAGGTAAAGTATTGTAGGTGTCCTTCAGTTGAACAGGATCTGAAAAATATGCTTTCAAATTGCTCTGTAATCATAAATATGAAATATTTAAAGATGTAAATATATGAGTAATGGAAGATGTATATGAAGTGATGCAAAATTACTATAATAATTTAGAGAACAATAATTTAAAATTTAATATTATATAGTTAAAGTACATCTAAATATTGCATAGTATAGAGAGAGCTGATGGTGAAGAGAATAAAACAATGGAGAGCTTTGAATATGGGCCTGGAGTCAGAAAGACCTAAATTCAAATTTGATCTAAGACACTTACTAAGAATGTGAGCCCTATCAAGACACAGACCCTCTTTTTGCCTGTTTTCCTGAGTATGAAAAATGATTGTAATATATACTTCACAGGGTTGTTAGGAGGATCAAATGAGATAAAATGTTTATAGTGTCATATATATAAATATATAGTATGTGTTTAAAAAATACTTGTTCTCTTCCTCCTTCTTAATGATCATCTGGGTCTCAGAAAAGTTTAAAACACACACTTTCTTCATCCCAATGAAGCAAGGGGGATTAGTAGAAACTAGATTATAGCCAATTATAACCAATGTGGTTTTGGGGGGGTTTGCTTTTGTTGAATTTTCTTTTTAATTATTATTACAAGAAAAAGATCTTTTAGTGAGTTATATAGAAGAGGAATTCAGAAAAGAAAAAAAGGTGTTATATTAAAAAAAAGAAATCAGGATAAATAAATAAATAATGAGCATGAGTCCCTGCAGAAATAGGAGGAAAATGGACATTCAGAGGAGAAAGGAACCACTTTAACCCTAAGTAGTGATTATGAGGATCCAGTGGTGTCACTAAAAAAGAACTCATCTGTTAATTATGAGAAGGGGGAAGACTCTAATTGCAGTCTTCACTGGTTCATTTCTAAGATGCTTGACTGACCTTTTATTAACAATAGAGATCTTTCTAGGGTTGTTTCGTTGATAATATGGAGAATCCCCCATGACTTGTCAAACTAAATGATCAGTAATGCTAACTACTGGTAATTCACTGGGGATAACATTATACTGCAAGAGGAATTCCCTGAATGGATTGCTGGGGATTTTGAAGTACAGGCAAGCAACTGAAGCCCCTTGGGATACATGTGCTATTTTCATCACTAGATCTGATTGAAGACTGAAACTTCAGAAATGAAATGTACATATGGGACATGAACAGATGGTTAAGAAGATGGTTTTTGAGGAAATGATTGGAATTGTTGGAACGAGGCTTAAAATATAAGAATGGCAGTTTTATGGCTATGGTTGTAGTGCATGTAAGAGAGTTTTAAAATGAATATTTGCCTAGAGTCACACAAAATTAGATGAAGTGGGTTTTAAAAATGAGAAAGAAAGAGGCAGAAAACTAGGTCTAGTTGCCAAGCTAGGTTCCATAGAGATAAAGAGATAATTGCAGCTTTCTAAGAAGAGTAGAAAGAGAGATAACCAATAGATACCAGCAGGAAGATTTCAAGAAAGGAGCCAACAACAAAATTTATTTCCTCAGCTACCAACACAAAAAAAAATATCACAAAATAGTGGTTGTATATAAAGTGAACTGATAATTAATGACAAATATTACTCATAGAAATTATATAGTAATTTAAGATTTATGAATCATTTTATATATGTTATTTCATTTCATCTTCACAGTCATACTGTAAGATAGACATTATTATATCTAGATTAAAGATGAGCAAACAGGCTGAGGAAGAGGGACTTGGCTAAGATAATAGCTAGAAAGTATCTGAGATAAGATTTGAACTCAGGTTTTTTTTTATTCTAAATGTAGGACTATAACTGCTACATCACCTAACAAAGAGCAAAACTTAATATAATAGGTATTCCTTATTCCTGGCAGGATATTCCTGTTAACATGAATACAGCTCAACACAAACACAATAATTAAACAGATAGTGAGGGTGAAATGCCACTGGCTATCAAGAAGTAACAGCTATATAAGAAATGACCAGACACAACAGGTTATAAACAAGGTAAAAGCATTGGAGTAAAGATCTATGGAAAGGAAAAAACATTCCATATTTTAAAGGAAGTATGTAATGGACCAATTTGAGAGTAGGAGAAAAAAATTGATGAGGAACTTGGGAAACAGATCATAAACCTGACATGAAGGCATGATATGGTACTGGTGGGGAATTTCAATTATCCAGACATCTGTTGGCACTTCTTCTCTGCCAAAAGCAGAACAGCTAATATATTCTTGGCTTGAAAATGATAATTTCATTCTTTAAATGTTTGGTGGATGCAACAGAAAAAACTTTTACCTCTGCATGTGGTCAATAAGGTAGAACTGGTTGCCAATGTAGAAATTAGCAGGATGTTGAGGGCAATTTGACCTTTCCATTTTCTAAGAAAGAAGAGGTAACTAGGATTTTAGTGGTGATAAATTCAAATACCTAATGAAAACCATAAGTAGGATCATATGGCATAATGTTCTCTATAAGCTAAATCAATCCAGGATGGATGGGGAGTGCTACAGAATAAAAATATGAAGGCAGAGTTGTTAAGATGTTACTGAAATCATGAGAATGAAAATGGTCATTAGAATTGAAGTTTAACCTAGGAAAACCAGACTCCTGGCCTCACAGAGGTTGTATTATCACACAGTCTCCTGTTATATATCAAAATATGTGTTTTAGACAAAGTTCTTTCCCCAGAAGTGGAACTACTAATAAAATAGGACTCACTGACATCATACTTCTGAGCAAGCAATATTCCTCAATCTCAGTTGCTAGAGATAATTTTGCTTATTCGCTCATGTAAAAGAAATCTTCCAACTTAGGAAAGAATAGGGAAAATGCACCAAGGAAGAAGGAAGGAAGGAAGGATGGAAGAAAAGAAAGAAGGAAGGAAGGAAAAGGATTATATCCCTGGGAGGTAGTTGCTATTATCATCCCCATTTGACAAGTCAGGAAATTGAGTCATAAAGAAATTAAATGACTTGTTCAGGCACATAGAGCTAATAAATCTGTGAGAATGGATCGGAATGAATCTCTTCATGATTCCAGGTTCTGCACTCTATATAATGTACCACTTAGCTGCCTGAATTATTTTAGGATAATGAAATATCTATAAAAACTTTTAAAATATTAATGTACCATATGAAATCTAGGTTTTATCACTATCAACATCAAACTATGAAAAAGAAGATATTTTGATTACTTTAATTTTCAGAAATAACAATTGAATTCAGCATTGACCATCTGTAAAAGAGAATCCTTAGGGTTTTAAAATATGGTTGAGGAAAATAATCTCTATGATGTACAATAAAAGAGAATTATTTGTTCTCTTTGAGTTTACACTTGTGAAAGGGAATCCTTTATTCTCTTTTTCTATTTTGAGTTAAAACTTTGGTTAAGAATAACTTAAGTACCCTTACTTAGTACCTCACTAGACTGAAGATAGAATTAGCTCTCCTAAACTGTGATTGGCCCTTGTGAAAAGAGGAAGGGACAAGAAGTCACTATATAAGCAAGCCTGAAACTCCCTCAGAACAGATTATCTTTGAGAAGACAGTCTGAAGAATCTGTCTTCTGGAGATAGTCTTCTGACGAGGGAGAGTCTTCAAGGGAACTTTGATGGAGCCTGCAGCTTGGATAGTGGGCTTGGAGATTAGCTTCAATTTATACTCTGATTCCTGGACTAGTTGATTGGGTGAGTGAAAGCCTGACTCCTTTCCTAATTTCCTAAGAGACTAGCTTCTATCTTGCAGGAGGATGCATGGTTACTCACTACCAGCCTTCCTGGTTGAGAGCTAATTAATCTGCCTGGATTAAGCAGACCTGGAGTAAAACATTTAGGTTGATAGGATAGATAACATTTCTAACCCCCTCACATTTCTCTTCTTTATTGTTTCTTCTCTTTGTGTATATTTGTAAATAAATTTCTGACTCGAGATATAATAAATATTGGCAACCACCTAATTTCACAAAATTATTGTCCAACCACTAAATTTAAGGGTAACCCTTATAGTACTAACATTCAGAATTATAGTTATTCCAAAACTATTGCCTAGAATCTGAACCCTGGCCTTTTTGACAGTGAAGTTGTTTCTATTCTTTTAGAACTATGTAAATTATAATTCCAAAATGACATGTCGGATCCAATTTTACAGGCATAGAGAAATTGTTCACTTTTTACTTCTTTCTCTATAAGCATAAGATAACTACATCTATTTAATTTTTTTCTGATAGATTTGTGTCCCAAATACAGGTTCTGGTCTCAGAGATATAGTGGAGGTAATTCTGAACTCTAAGTTAAGAAACATGCTGATTTATTGCTTACTAAATATATGACCTAGAATAAAATGCTTAACTACTCTGGGATATAGTTTCCTCATTGTTGAATGTCACTTTAGAGAATAGAGTTAATTTCCTAGATAGGAAGAGAACTGCTTTCTTCCTCATCTTTTCTTCCTAGGGCAGTTTGATGGCACAGTTGATAGAGTGCTGGGCTTGGAATCAGAATGACTCATCTTCCTGAGTTCAAGTCTTCCCTCAAACAGTTGCTGGTTGTGTGACTTTGGGCAAATCACTTAACCCTGTTTGACTCTGTATTCTCATCTATGAAATGAGTGAGAGAATGAAATGCAAAGAATTCTAGTATCTTTGCAAAGAAAACCCCAAATGAGGTCAGAAAGAGTCAGACCTGACTAAAAAATAACTGATTGAAGGCTTTTCTCAGCTTCTCCCTGAAGAAAGAACTTGATTTGATATGTGATAACTTCTCTAGGCAACACTGTCCTCCCTATCTCCTTTTTTTCCACTAGAGATTTATTAGACATAAATTTTAATAACTTTTTAGCTTAGAAAAAACATAAAATTCTCCAGGTTTACATAGTCCTATTCCTTATTTTCTGTAGACTATATTTTCACATATGAATACCATATGAGTTTGAAGGTCCCAAGTTATGAAAATGCCTAACTTTTATATTAGAGACAAAAATCAGAAAGAAACATTCAGGTAAAAGAAGTGAGAAGACAATATTATGGTATATATATATGACTGAACTGCCTTGTAAAGAAAAAATTGGGGAAAGGACAAATCATCAACTTCTATAATTTGCCTCTTCTTTTTCATTTGGAATATATATTTGGAGCTGAAATAATTTCTTCTGATTCATAAAATTCATAGGATGTTTTAACTAATTGAGTGACTCTTTGGATTCTATATGAAGGGTTACTGTTCACCTTGACCATGTTCTCAATCTTAAATCCTTCACCCTCCATCCTTGTACATCAACATTCCCTTCCATTTCATTTTATTGTTTCTTTACATCTTTCATTCTTTTAAGTTATTTCTTCATTCATTACCTTTCTTTGTATGCCCAGTACTTGGCACAAAGCCTGGCACATACCTACTAGGGTGCCTGAAATATTATAGATACTAGAAAATAAATATTGACTTAGACTGAAATCACTGGATTTGAATTTGATTGAATTATATAAAAGGGCAGCTCCCAATGGATGTCTTATTATGAAGAAGAAATCTAGGGAAATGAGAATTCTATTGCTCATAATGTTATTACTCATAATCCCCATAATACTTCTTGCTATTATTTTAACATAGTAAGTATTCAATGAATATTTTTGAACAGAAAAATGAATGAATCAATTTATATGATTTTCTTTCTCTTGGAAACAATTTTAAATGTAAAACAAGGCAGTTGGATTAGAAAATTTCAAAGGTCTTTCTAAATCTAAAACTCTTTGATGCCATAATAAACCAATTCATGTTGAAATTATTTGGCTTCTGTTTTTAACTTTGATTTTAGCTGGCGAATATAACTGCTGGAACAAAATCTTCTTTTCCCAGTACAAATCAGTAACTTCTCTGAGTGTTTAAAGGACCAACCTAGGGTCACACAGTCAGTGTGTGTCAAAAACTGAATTTGAATTGAGAGCTCTCTGATTCCAAGGCCAATTCTGCATCTACCTCACAGCTCAACCTCATTCTCTCCTAAGGCATTAATGACTAATGATGAACCATTGCTTTTAAGTACCATTTTTGAGACACAGATTTGCATTTAAATAGGGGTCTTCTGCTCCTTAAGCCATAGGTTTCTTTAACTGTACTTAGCATTTATTAAATTGAGGGAAGAAATTTCAGGGGCAGCTAGAGATTTCTTTTAGTAGGGTTATCTTGGGGACACTTCATGTCATGCTAAAGGGATGGCAACATGGTTTTATCTAGCAATTCAGCCAGTATGGGTGTCAGGCTAGAAGACAGGAGTGAATATGAGATGAGATGTAGCAAGGGATGAAAATAAAGTTGTAATACCAGTCAGAGAACTGAAATGTCTTGAAACTACCCATTTCAGATGCTAGAAAGGAATGAAATGGTTTATGAGAGGATGATCAAGTCAGAAAGTCAAAGAGCCAAAAGAATAGAAAAGGAACAGATTTTTATCATCTGCCAGTTAAGCAGCAAGAAGACATGAAAGTAGAATTGGAACAATTTCTGATGCTAAAAAGAGAAAAGAGCAGAGGTGAATGTTATCTGTGTGAATATGAAAATCAAAATTATGTTGTTAATATGACATTAAAAAAAGGAAACTGCCAATATTTGGTCTAAAAATACATATTATTTAAAAGTAGAAAGTCTTGAAAATTGAGCATACTTTTGTACATAACTGAGCCCTGGGAGATGTTGATTCCCAGATAACCTTAGTTAATTTGAAAGGACTCATGATAACAATCATCAAACCCATTAACATATTATTGCTGGGAGACTGTCAACTTTGCATAAAAGAAAAAGTTTCTTATTTTGATGTGAAGGCTTATAATTTTGGGGTGGAGATATGAAGATATCCATTAACATTTGAAGAAAAAGTTGAATGCATAAATATTTGAGTTTAAAATGCATGGTATTATGAAATCTATGAGTTCAGAGGGAACTCAGGGCTCTTTTGTTTGTTTTTTTTTTCAATTGTGTCAGACTCTTCTTGACCTTATTTGGTTATCTTAGAAAAGATAAAGAAGTGGTTCACCATTTCCTTTTCCAGTTCATTTTACAGATGAGGAAACCAAGGCAAACAAGATGAAGTAACTTAGCCAGAATTAAACAGCTATTAAATATCTGAGATTTGAACAAAGGTTCTCCTGACTCCAGGGCTGGTGTTCTATCTACTATGCCACCTATCTGCTTTTCTTAAAGTTTATATGCCCTTTCTCCAGACTTGAGTTTCCTTATCCATAAAATGATTCGTTTGGACTAAATGATCTTCAAGACTCTCTTTCACCTGCTGCAAATGTATAATTCTTAAAAGAATAAAAAGCAATGGAGCATATGTGGAAACATTCAGAGAAAAAGTTTTGCAAGGTTTACAGAGGAATGAAATTTGAATAGTTATCAGGAATAAAAGGGGGTTATTGCAGGTGCAGAGAGCAGTCTCTGCTTGAGTACTGTTATGATGATAATAACAGATAGTTTGGAGAAGCAGATAAATGTGTCAGGGCCAAAAGAGCTTTAAGTCAAGAGCTAGAGATTGACAGGCTACAGTGAGGAAAAGAGGGGGTTAAACACTCCTGGCTCTCAAACCCCTCCCCCTCTAACTGCTTCTGCTTCAGTTGGTAATGAAGACAGGAATAAGATTCTTCTGGTAAGTTTCAGTTATGGCTGAAACCCCAATTGATGTTCCTTTTCTTAAATTTATATTCCTCACAGGTCAGTATGATGAGTATATAGAAATTAATTATCTAACAGTTGAGGACAGAGGAGATCTTCTTTAACTGGCAGCCAACAGGATTCAAACTAAATGTACAGACTGAATTGTAAATATCTTCCCAAATAATTATCAGGCACAAATTTGAAGGTAAAAAGTTATATTAGGAATTAACAAGGAAAATTAGAGAAGTTAATGAAGGTTTTAGGATATAGGAAAGGTGACCCTGAACTGTTAAATTGATGCCCCCTTCCCCCCTCCTCACTGGAGGGGATGAAGCACTTAACTAAAACTGGCTCTCTTGCTATAGATAAATATCTTACTCTCTAATCACTAAGTAATTATATAATTATATTAATGAAGAATAGTAATAACAAATAGGCTAACCCTATGAGTAGAAACCACTGGCTTAAGCTACAATGGCCACATCAGGAGAAACCCCAAGTCAGGAGAAGCAAGCAGAGTGTCTGCTCGCATCCACTCCCACCAAAAAACTGTCCCCAACCCTTCTCAACTGCCCCCTCACCCAAAGTTCTCCAGGGGGGTCCCCTGGAATTCTGGGTGAGGCTATCCCTGTACCTTTGCAGGGATTCCATGCTTTGCATCTGCACACAACAGTACAGATCATTACATCTTTTCCTTGTCATTATCATTGTCATCAGAATTATTATTATTTACTTGTATATAGTGTTTTGCTTCATAAAAGTAAGATTACCTGGAAGGTGTGGGACTGGAGACTGAGTTCATAGAATGAGCAAAAAAAAATGGAATAGTGTAAAAGGAGGAAAATATGATGATGGACTGGATATGTTATCCATTAATATAAAGAACTCTCAAATAAGAAAATTCCCTTTTCAAATGCAGAACACTAACTTGTCCATTGCTTATGTTCTTAGAGAATTATCCAGCATATTTACAAATTTAAGTGGCTTCCTCATGGTGACATAGCCAGTATGTGCCCACAAAAGGACTGGAACAATAGATCTCAGGGGCAGCTAGATGGCTTAGAGGACAGAGAGCCAGGCCTAGAAACAAGAGGTCCTGGGTTTAAATCTGACCTCAGACACTTCCTAGTTGTGTGACCCTGGGAAAGTCACTTAACCTCCACTGACTAACCCTTACCACTCTTTTGTCTTGGAATATTGATTCTAAGACATAAGGTAAGTTTTAAAAAATAGTTTTGTCTGGTGCCAAGTTGAGATCTCTCCCCACTATAATAAGATTACTCTCATTAAGAAACATATATTATATAAATATTGTAATAGCTAGGATTATATAAGGTAATATGTTCCATGAATAAAAATGTAGCAAAATGAGGAAATAAGTATCGAATGAAAGTGAATTGGATTAAATTAGGCAAATATAATTTTTAAATTTTACTAAACATCTATGTTGAACTAGATGTGCAAAAGCAAAAAAATATATATATATATAGCAGTTATGGAGTTGTGCGGTTGATATTCTGTTGAAGGGTTAGTATACAACATTCATGGAGTTGAGTGAATATTTTTTTCAGTCATGTCCAACTCTTGGTGACTCCATTTAGGTCTTCTTGGCAAAGACACTGAAACAGTTTGACATTTACTTCTCCAGTTCATTTTATAGAGGAAGAAGTCAATACAAATAGGTTTAAATGACATGTGCAGGGTCACACATGTAAAAAACTATCTGGTTTGAACTCAAGTTTTCCTGTCTCTAGGAATTAAGATCCGGGAATCAGAACCAGGGACAACACTCTCTCCACTGTGACACCTCACTGCCCAAGTGAACATAAAGCAATACAAAATGATTTAAAGGGGAAAAGATTGGTATGCTTTAGCAAGGGATTGTGAGATGCAAAGATGAGGAACACGTGGATTTCTGGCATCCAAAAAAAGTTGTGTAAATGTATGGGACCTAGAAATGCAATGTTGAATGGTAGGGAGAGCAAGTAAGGGAGTTTCAACAAAAAAATATATGGAGGGAAGGAATGTACATATATCTAGAAACAGATGTTTGAAGGACTTTACATAACAAGATGGAAAATCAAGCATTTTATCCTGAGAAGGATTTCTTAAGACAGAGTTCATTAATTTATGTCTGACTTTTAATATCTTGTAACCTCATTTAAATTTAATTGGTTTCCTCTCGTGAAGATAGGATTAACTCTCCCCTTGCTCATTTTTAGCTAATCAAATCAAGAACTTAAAGTATTCCTACTTAATATTAAGTATGAGATTTCACGAATCACTTACTAGGGTAAGTGACAACTCTAAAGACCACTGCAGTCCCCCTCCCCTTGGGCAGTGATAAGCAAATTGAAAGACTGCCATTGGTTTCTGTGAAGAAGCAGGAGTGACAGGAAATGACAGGAAGTGATGTGGGAAAAAGGGATATAAAAAGAGACCAGCATGGTCTAGATTCATTCCTTTCCTGACTTCTGAAGAGACTTGGTTGCAGAAATTCCCACTTTGGCTTTGGAGGAGGCTGTGTTGGTGAAACCCTGGCTGAAGATACCACCAGGACTTCTGGCTTGGAGAAATTCCTGCCTTGGTGGCTCTGTGAGGAGATACTCTGCTCTTTGGTGCTTCAGTGAGAAACTCCCTTCAGCATGAGTTCTGTGGAGAGACTCTTTTCGTTGGATCCTGCATCATCTTGTTGGTCAGTGACTCAGACTTCCACATGGAGATTGGAATTTTGTCAGAGAGTGAGCTGAATTTAATCAGATTAGCACTTAGGGTAGGCTAGAAAAGTCCTTACTTCTTTCCCTCCTACATTTCATCCATCAACTCTTTCTCTTCCTCATTATAAATAAAAGCTGCTGACAGTTTTTTTTCTGGCTTAGGGAAAACATTTTGAATTCAACAACCACAATATTGAATTTATAACTCTCTTATTTAGTCAAAACCCCAATTTAACCCTTACCCTCTGCAGTTCTATGTGGTCTGTTTTACAAATTTAAATATATTCTGAGATGGAATCCAATAGTTTCAACATACTACTTAATGGGCCCATCTCTCTCTCATGCACACACACACATACCTCTGACGGAGACAGTGAAGCTTTTTGAATATGAGGGGGGTGAATCAAATGTTCATAGCTCTGCTTTACAAATACCATTCTGCCTGCTATGTGAATGATAGAATGGAAAATTGAGAGATAAGAGTCTGGGACACCAATTAAGAGGCTATTTGCTGTTGTCTAGGAAGATATAAGCAAGGGAGTCATTAATGTCAACTCAGATCCTATTACTTGCAATAATTTAACTCAGTTCAATATTATTTTTAAACGTGTTTTGTTGTTAAAACTAAATTCATTAGGATATTTTGTTTTGATAACATTTAAAATTTCCTTTATCCCTCTTTCTTTACTCTATCAGAATTATCCAACATGTCAGTTTTTTTAAAGAGAGAAAAGCAACAAAATTAAGAACTTTATATCTATGAAGTAAAGATGAAAATGAATGATGAAATTTTAGATGAACTAGTATTTATTGTTTCCCTGCAATTAAGTCTGAATGTCTAGTCATTTAGCTCTAAAAAACAAACAAGCAAGCAAAAAACTCAGGGTCTGATATCTTATCTTGCCTGGTAATCTTTATGATCTTGCTAAGATAATTCAAATGGAATCATTTCTAGTCTTTTCAAATTTAATAGTTTGCCATCAGTGAGGCAGTTGATCTTGCATATTACCTGGCAAGATATGGTACATGACACTGAGGTCTTCTCTAGAGCTGAACTTGTAACAGAAGTATAGAGAAACAAAAAGGGAAATAAAGGCAGAGACAAGGAGGAAGACAGAGAGAAAGTAGAGAGAATTATCAGTATGACCAGCTTCTTTGAAAGCTAGGAGAGGATGGGACTCAAACTGAGCTATTAGCCTTGCAAGAAATAGGTCGTTACTTTTACCTGAGTTGTAAAGAAAAAAAGAGGCAAAATGGAAAGGGTGGTGTACAAAGAGCTCAAGGTATGGAAAATGGGAGACAAGAAAGCTAATAGTGAATTGTCTCAGTTTTCTCAGTAAAGAAGGCATCAACTTCTCTGGAGAATCAGGGATACTAGCAAAGACTAGAGAAGGGAAAAAAAGAAAATTTGAATATCTATTATTTGTATTATCATAGAGATAACATGTCCAAGTGGATAGGGGGCTAGTACTGAGGTAAGGTAATCCTGCCTCTGACATTTGTGATTTGATCTTGGAGAAATAACACAATATTTTTAAATTTTCATTCCCTCATCTGCAGAAAATTGGAATAGTAATATCTAACGTTTTTTCTTTGGTGAGGTTTAAATGAAATAACATGCAAAATACTTTGCAAAATGAAAAGCACTATTTAAATAGCATTTGTTATTATAAACCATAAGGAACAAATAAATGGATTTCTTGTGACAATTAGATCACAGTTGAAATTAAATTTTACTCAGTCCATTTGGCATATTGGTCTTATTTGTTAAGTGCCTAGGCACTCAAGACACAAAGAGTCAAAAAATAGACTCTATCCTCAGGGAGCTTATGAGCTAAGAAGGGAGGCAATATGCAAACATGATGTAAAGGGCGATATAAAGGGGAAACAACTATGGTTTTGGTTGGATTGAATATTTAAAGAGATGGTCACCAATAATTGAATAAATATCAATTCTAAAATGAATTTTAGCAATTTATTTATAAAATATATGAGAAAGTGAAAGTAGAGAAATGAGAAGAGGGTAGAGTAAGAGATCTAGCTTAATGAACTAGATTATGCATTCAGGTCTTGACTTTACTCCAGCAGGGCTCCAGAACCCCCAGCCAGAAAGCCTAATAGTCAATTAACAAGGGTTTTAGACCCCAGGTCTCCTCTTAATCAAGGGCCCTTCTGGAGGGTAGTACCTCCAGGGAGGCTAAGGAGTTAAGAACAGTCTCACCAAGTCCAAGATCCCAGCCAGAGCTCCTCCAGGTTCAGTTCCAGGCTGAAAAGCATGAGCCCCAGAAGTTCTTTCTTTTTATCTAGGACATTTCTTTGTCACTTCCTGTGCCTTCCTCTTATTTCACATATAACAATTACAGCAAAGGCTTTGCTTAGGACTGCCCAGGGGGCAGCCATTCAATTATGATTTGACACCCACTCTTGCACACATGAGTCACCGACCTCCCTCACTTGAGAATTAAATATTAAAATAAGCAGGGTAGGATATATCCATCTTCATAAAGAATAAGCATTGTACATGATAAATAGGAAACAGTTGAAAATCTGATAATCATCCTATTTCTCTTCATCCTATAATGGTCCTACTATCCTACCTCCTTTGAGTCAACTTATTGATCCTCATCCTTCTTGTGATGCCTTGAAGTTTCCAAACAGCCTAACTTGCTAATCCATGTATGGGCAATTTCATCTTGGTGAACACTGTAAAATACATCCTTTTCATCTTACCTCCTGCCTCTTCAAAACACAAGTTTCCTTATAATGTTGGCCCCAGACTCAGTTTCTTTAGATTTAAAAAGATGGTTTAACTAGGTTTAATAAGATGCCAACAGCCTACTTGCTACTTATACCCACCAAAATCACTATATATTTAATTTTTAATTAAAATAAAAAAATTAATAAATTTTAATGTATTTTATATTAGCCATTTTCTTAATTTCCCCCCAAATCAGTTGTGAATCCTTTGAAGTCAGGGATTGTTTTCTTTGCTTTATTTATATAATCTGGGAAAAGCATAGTACACAATGCATAGTAGGTATTTGATGAGTGTTTATCAAGTGAATGCTTTGACAGAAAATATATATTATTATAAACAATTTATAGATATAGAAATGAAAGCTCAAGGAAATCAAAAGACTTCTCTAATATCAAAATTAGCAGAACAACAGAGTACCAATTCAAACTTAATTCTTCCAGTTCTGAATCCAGAAAATGTCTTTCTGCCCTCTTTCCCCAACACACACCCCACACAAACATTCTCTTGCTTGCAGTTTCAAGAATGATCCTTGGAGTTGGCAGAATATAAGATGGGCTTATCTACTTAACTGGATGTTTAAAATTAAAACTGAAGCATGGACTGGGTGTAAAAGACAAATTTATATTTGAAATGATTAGAATTTGGATTGAAGTCCGTCTGTTTGCTCAGGCACAAGTGCTCACTTGGCATCTATCCCTTGACTTGTTTGTATCTCAAAAACTGCAGAGGGCTAACTAATCTAATTGCTAAGAAAGTTCAGCACCAGATTCCATCTCATTAACATCAAACTGCCAGCAAGCAGTGGGGGATTTTGGCAACAAAATTTGATTCCATTTTAGATACCTGGGGGAGGAGGGAGAGAGGGACAGCCTTCTTGATTGGACATAATCAGAAGCTATACAGCATGCAAAGAAAGGTTAAGAATAGCACATGCTTCAAGCCCCTCTCAGGAAGATATCAGATTTCATAGGATTCGAGGAACAGAAAGTGTTATCGGCAAAGATTTTTTTTTTTTTAATGAACAAAGGAAGAAACTCAGAGGGGTGTTTTACAAATTGATCGATAAGAACCTTAATGTTTTGGTATCAGCCAAACTTTCCATGGTTACAATAATAATAACAATACATATATCAAATCATTTGATCTTCACACAACTGGAACTTAATGTAAAATATAGAAAGGGAGACAGGGAATATTACTGGTCTGTCTAGGATTAAACAGCTAAAGTGTGTCTGAGGCAGAGTTTGAATGCTGATCTTCCTAACTCCAAGTTCAGCACTCTATACACTGGACTACCTGGCTACCATCACTTCATCTCTTTATCTCCTATCTCTATACTTTTGTGCCCCTTAAGTGGAATATGCCCCTTCTTCACTTTAGACTCCTTTAATACCACTCTTCATTCAAGGCTCAGTTTAAGTATAATATTCTACATGAAGACTTTCTAGGTCCCTCAAATGCAAGTTCCCTTCCTCCTTTATTAGTGTGCATTTGTTATTTTAAAAACATTATTTATATATTCATACCTGCATACTCATTTCTGATTAAAATGCAAATTCCTTGTAGACTGGTATTATTCCATTCTTTGTATGTGTATCTTAAGTGCCTAACATTTTTCTTGGTATATACTTGTTGTTCATCCTTTGTTTTCAAAGAGGATCAATGACATCCTGGCTGACTGGATTTAAATGATGCAGAACAGCACAGTCATGAGCCGCATTCTCTCTTCCAGCATCATCAAAGTCCAGTGGAAGAACAAAAATCAAGATGACTGGCAATGGCAAATAGCAAAGTGGTTTTTTGATGGCTAGCCAAGTTCTATGCCCTCCACAGCATTTGCTTTAGCTACCTTCATGACCATTTGGACAGGATGTTCTCATCCACCCATTCTGCTAGGGAGAGTCTTCATGTGCTTATAGTAGACATCCCCCTAACTTACCAACAAGTTCAGGATCTATTGCTTACCCCAAACTGATGTAGCCTGCCTGCTGAGATAGGTTACCAGTGTGGCTGCTATGAATGCTATAATTTCTTAGAGGAGTAATTAGAGAGGACTATCACCTCTGCTGTTAGGGCTTGACAAGAAATTTTCATGGCTTCTCATCTACCTTTGGTATCGACCTGTTATCTAAATCTCACCTATGGCTGGACATAGTAAGTGTCTACTAAATAAATGCATGTCAAATGTTTCTATACAAGCAAAACCAATGCAAATAAGATTGGAAAGGCAACAACAAATTGGGGGGAGGGAATTATAGCAAGTGTCTCTGACAAAGGCCTAATTTCTCCAATATATAGAAAGATGTCTCAACTTTTTAAAGATTATAGAGCATTTCCTAATTGATAAATGGCAAAAAAGATATGGACATGTAGTTTTCAGATGAAGAAATTAAAACTATTTATAGGCATATAAAATGTTCTAAATCACTATTGTTGAGAGAAATATAAATTTTGACAACTCTGCGAAATCACCTCATGCTAATAAAATTGGCTAATATGAGAAAAAAAGGAAAATGATAAATATTGGAATGGGTATGGGAAAATTGAGACACTAACATAACATATCCTTTGCTCCAACAAAACTACTATTGGGTCTGTATCACAAAGAGATTCAGAGATAAGGAGAAAGAACCTATCTGTACAAAATATTGATAATTCTTTTTTGTGACAAAGAATTTGAGGCTGATGGGTTATGTATCAATTATGGAATGACTGAGCAAATTATGGTATATAAATATATAAAATGGAATATTATTGCACTATAAGAAATAATTGTCAGGATACATGGAAAGACTTATATGAACTGAAGCAAAATGAAATAAACAGAAACAGGAGAACACTGTGTATGGCATTGGAAATACTGTAAGATGATCAATTGTGACGGACTAAATTCTTAACAGCAAGACATTTCTAAAACATCTGCAAAAGAATAATAATGAAAAAATGCTATCCACAGCTAAAGAAGGAACTTTTGGAGTCTGGTTGCAGATCAAAGCATGCTATTTTCCACTTTATTCCCTTTATGAGTTTTTTATTGTATGTGTAATATGGATCTTCTCTCACAGACTGAGCAATATGGCAATACATATTGCATGAAAGCACTGGTATGACTTTATCAGACTATTTATCACCTCAGAGAGTCAGGGGGAGGGAGAGAGGGAAGACATCTGAATCATAAAATGTCAGAAGGCAATTGCCAAAAAAATTGTTTCTACATGTAATTTTTTAAAGTAAGAAAAAAAGAAAAAAGAAAAACAAAGACACAAACTCAAAAGAAAAGTCCTAAAAGAAAAGTTCCAAAAGGAGAGGTTTTTCTTTATCTGACTAATTTTCCCCTGCTCATGGGAAATAATTTTATATTTGCTTTTTGTGGCACTGGTTTTTGGGTTACTGTCATTTACCTATGAAAAGCAACAAGTTGGATAGTAAAAGAATGATGAGCCTCATCCCTAAGCATTGTAAAGGTAATCTTAAGAGATTTTTAAAAATTTATATTGTCCAGGAATGTCCATCCAATGTATCCCCTCAATGTCAACAATTAGGTAATATCCCCAAAATATAACAACTGAAGATCAATAATTATTTGTTTTTTAATAAAAGTATTTATTTAAAAAGCTGTAGGAAGGGAGGCAGCTAAGTCATTCAGTGAATTGAGAGCCAGGCCTAGAGATAGGAGGTTCTAGATTCAAATCGGGCCTCATATTTCCTTGATGTGTGAACCTGGGTAAGTGATTTAACTTCCACTACCAGCTTAGCCTAGCCCTTCTGTCTTGAAATCAATACAGGATATTGATTCAATACACAATATTGAATTTAAGAGGAAAGATAAGATATTTTTTAAAATATAGAGTAAGGGAAAATTTTTAATATCCAGAAAGCAGGAACACACTCTCCCCTCTAATCACCTACTAGGTATAGGGGCTTCAAATAAAAAGGGATTTTTACAACCTCCACCTACTTCATTTCTGGCTTAGCATAGCCAAACAGTTTACTCTTCTCCTTGTAAGAAGTACTATCACATTTCTGAGATGAGCAAAACAGGTTAATCCTCAAAGTTGCCCCCTCAAGAATCGTAACTATTGGTACAATTGGATATACAAAAGTCTCCTTGAAATTTCATTTAAAATACCTCTAGACCAGCACTTGTGAACTTTTTAGATATTACATACAGAAACTATACCTCCAAGCCACTTGTGAGCTCTCACACACTATAAGGGTGAAAAGGGGGTTTATGGGTTCAATATATTAAAAGGTGGTCACCAGAGGACTGAACTACTATCAATCCTCAATTAAGAGTAATCTCAAGCCAAAATTGACTTTCATGGAAGTTTACTTACAATTAGGAAGGTTTAAGGTAGGAAAATTGAGAGAGAGAAACTCTGGCCCGGACCAGATAAGAATTTAGAGGCCCAGCAGAGGGGCACAGAGGTTAATTAAACAAGGCTTCTAGCCACAAGGCCTTTTACAATTAGAGAGGCAAGAGAGGCCTCCCTGAAGGTAGACCTTCTAGAAACGCCAAGGGAAGAGAGAGTCAGCCTAACTTACCTACTTGACAATTCAAAGGGAAGCAGTCAGAGGTCCCACCAGACTCTCAGCATTCCAACACTCTTCCATGAACCAGAAGAGGTCCTCATCAGATACTCTCTTCCATTGAAGACCTCAGCTGACTGAGGACCTTTGCCTTTTAAAGAGGTCATTTATACATCACTTCCTATTCTTACCTCCTAATTTGCATATCAAATCACAATAGACAATTCTCATAGACCACCTAGGGGGCAGGTCATTTGATTCTGATTCATCCCTCATTCTAGCACCTGTGGTTATGGACCTCCCAGAATTAGAGGTGTTCTCACCTTTGGTGATTAAATCTAAAGATGGGCAGTGTAGACTTAATCTAATTATCACAACACACATTGCCTCAGAGAGAGAAGGGAAGAAGTGCTCATAGTGGTCTGCTGGGCAGAGGGGCAGGGCATGTAAAATGTCCTCAGGCAATATGGAAAACAGCCCCCTCTGGCACACTAAAGCACATGTGCCACATATTTGCCAACACTGTTATAGACAATATAAAATACTGGGGAAGCTACATGACAAGACAAACTTAGGAATTATATGAACACAATTACAAAAACTTTTCACACAAATAAAGTCAAATCTAAACAACTAGAAAAATATTAATTGCTCATGGGTAGGCTGAGCTAATATAATAAAATGACAATTGGAACAATTTTTTTTACTTATTCACTGCCATACAAATCAAACTACTAAAAGATTATTTTATCAAACTAGAAAAAATAAGATCAAGGGAATTAATGAAAAATAAAATGTAAAGGAAGGTGGTCTAACAGTACCAGATCCCAAACTGTATTATAAGTGAATAATCATCAAAATATTCTGGTACTGCCTAAGAAATAGAATGTTAGATCAGTAGATATATTACATATAAAAAAATGGATAAATGACTGTTGCAACCTAGTGTTTGATAAACCCAAAGACCCCAGCTTTTGTTATGAGAACTCACTATTTAGCAAAACTACTAGCAAAATTAGAAAATGATAGAGCAGAAAATAGGTAAAAACAAATAGCTCATACCATATACCAAGATAAAGTCAAAATAGGTATATGATTTAGATATAGAGTGATACCATGAGTAAATTAGGGAAACAGAATAGTTTGCCTTTCATATATATGGAGGAGGAAAGTATTTATGATCAAATAAGAGAGAGCGTTTTAAGATGTAAAATAAATAATTTTGATTATATTAAATTAAAAAGGGGGCATACAAACAAAACTAATATAAAAAAGATTAGAAGAGAAACAACAAATTGAGGAAATAAAATTTTATAACAAATTTCTCTGAAAAACATCTAATTTCTCACATCTATAGAGAACTAGGTCAAATTATAAGAATATAAACTATTCCCCAATTAACAGATGGTCAAAGGATATAAACAAGCAATTTTCAGATGAAAAAATCAAGGCTATGGATAATCATATAAAAAAAAACATTCTAAATCACTCTTGATTAGAGAAATATCAATTAAAAATATGCAGAGGTAACACCTCACAGCTATCAGATTGGTCAATAGGACAATAAAATAAAGTGATAAATGTTGGCGGGGCTGTGGAAGAACTGGGACACTAATGCATTGTTGGTGGAATTGTAAACTGATCCAGCCATTCTGGAGGGCAATTTGTAACTATTTCCAAAGGGTGTATAAAATTGTGCATACCCTTTGATCCTATAATATTACTACTGCATCTGTAGCCAAAAGAAATAATAGAAAAGGTGAAAGGACCTTGTACAGAAAAAAAAATTGTAGCACAGCTTTTTGTGTGATGGCAAAGAATTGGAAATTGAGGTGATGTACATCAATTGGGGAATGGAATTTGTGGTACATGTTGGTGATTGAATTCTATTGTTCTATAAGAAGTGATAAGGAAGATAATTTCAGAAAAAAGCTAGAAAGATCTGCACAAACTGATGCAGAGCTAAATAAGATGAACCAGGAGAACATTGTACATAGTAAGAGCAATACTTTACTATGGTAAACTGTGAATCATCTGTCACAATCCTGAAAAACTTATGATGGTAATGTAAATTTCTATTCATATACCATAAATTAGCCAGTGAGTCCAGTCATTTTGATGTCAACTTCATATTTGCTTGAGCAAGGTAGATTCCACTTCCAGAATAATAATCACATGGAAAAGGGGAGGGTATTTTTAATAGCTTTCTAATCCAGAAATGCTCTTGTATGTAAAAAGATTAAATGGCAAAAAAAAATAGATATGTTTTTTCTATCCAGTTGGATCCCAGTGAGAGAGACATTTGATAAAGCACTCAATGGCAAGAAAATCTACATCTCATCTGGGATCTTCATGCAGGGGTGAATGCAGCCTTCTAGTTCCCTCACTGTCTCTGATTTTTATAATTTCTAGTTAAAAGAGTATTAGGCACTCTTCGGGTGTATTCATTTTGAAAGGGTCAGAATGTGTCAGATGTTCTTTGTGCATTCATAAGTAAACTTGTTCAGAACAAAATTTGCAGCTGCCACTCTAATTTTTGCCAAGTCTCCCCAGGAGAGCAATGACTATAGGAGATTGTGATTTGGGGTCACTGGGGTTAAAATTTTATATCTTCTGTTAGTAAATATCTTTTGTGAAAGCGAACATAGTTGTTTAAGTGAAATGGGGATTCTAGTCACTGCAAATGGATACTAGAGAGAATACATTGGATAACATTAGATAAATAGAACCACAACCCTTTAGTAGCATGCTAGAGGCCTGAGGGAGAATGTGTAACCAGCCTAATGAGAAGATGGGATTGACTCTTTCCTCACCCACTCTTAGATTTAATCACCAGAAGCATATATACCTCACTTATCCTTAAGTATGAGGAGGTCTGTGACCCACGTGTGCTATAATGGGTGAAAAATAAGAAATGACTGACTGCCTCCTGGGCAGTCCTAAGCAAAGCTAAAGCTACAATTGGTCCACTTAAAGTGGAAGGAATACACAGGAAGTGATGCAAAGAAGCATCTTTGAAAACAGTGGCAATTTCTTGTGAAGTGAGTTCTTCAGAGTTCACAGTTCAAGTTGGAATTCAAGTTGAAACCTGGTGAAGGATTTGCTTCATGGACCTGAGACTGAAATTTGGTGAGATTGTTCTTGAATCAATCCCTTTGAACTACCATGTGGGTGAGTGAAAACGCTGAATCTTTTTCCTGGCATTTCTGGAGGTATTATCCTCCAGAGAGGCCCCTCATCTTGGAGAAGGCCTCGTGGCTAACTCCCTTGTTTAATTTATCTCTGGGCCCCTCTTTGCTGGGATCTTTCAAGCTCTGCTTGGTTCAGACCTTGTGGGAATAATTATCTACTCTCTCTCATTTCCTTACTTTCACTCTTTCTCCTTTTGTAAATAAACTACCATAAAAAGTTATCCTGACTTGGATAATATATTTTCGGCAACCACATTTTTATACATTTTGTACAACCTTTAATTTTTAACCTATAGGAGGGGAAGAGAAGGAAAAGGAAAAGGGGAAGAGAGATGAAGGCTTCAGTTACCAAGGCTTTTCTAAGGAAGGAAAGAGACAGAGAACTATTAACCACCCCCTTCCCTTTTCTCTTCATCTGGGATTATTTTTTTCTGAAAGCTGGATCTAGAAATTATTTTTATAGTTCTTTAGATATAACAATCACAGTAATTTACTAAACTATTATTTGTGCTTAATTAGCAAGTATAATTGAATGACAGAATCTCAGAGTTGGGTGGACCTCAGATTACAGTTGAATTCATATTTCATAAAGAATTCCTTCTATAAATTCCCAATAAAAGGATTTATAGAGGATGTCCTTGAAGACATTTGATATGGGTGAATGCTTTACTGCTTCTATTGCATTTTTAGATAGATCTAATAATTTCTACTCATTTCCCCTAGGACTGCCTCTTGGTGCCAGATTGAGTAAAATTAATCCCCCTTTCACACTGAATATTTGGATATATCTTTCATGCCCCCCTCCTCAATTCATATCATCTCCAGGATTAATATACATAGATTCTTCAGCTGCTAGCATTTCTACATGACCTGTTCTGGACTCTCTTAAACCTCATGGTTTCCCTTCTTTGATTGCTCTCCACTTTATCAATGATTTTTATGAAATAAGATATTTATTTTAAAAAGTACATTGGCCCCACTTTACTATAAATTATGTGAACTTTCAATCTAACACTCTCTCTATTAGGCTTTTTCCATGTTGTTCTGTACAATGGTCTTTATATTTAGAATTCATAGCCTTAAAAAGGATCAGAGGTTAGTTCACCAACACTTGCCCAGTTTGAATATTTCTCTTAGGCCCTGTGAACCTTAGTATTGTTTTGGGAAAAAATATGTCCTCTACTAGAAACTCTTCTATCAGCATGTTTTCAGATATTTTCCAGGAACCTCATTAGCTTATTAGACTTAAGTGGAGACACAATAATGACAGTTGAACAATGAATGGGTCAAAGAACAAATCAGTGAGACAATAAATTATCTTGTTAAAAGTCAGAATTGCAACACACAGGAAAAAACATCTTTGAAGAAAAATGTGTATTTCTGGAAACAAATGAAAAAATAGACAAAGAGGCTTTTAATGAATCAAATAAGTTATTCAAAAGAGTAGATAATTAGCTAACAAATTAGCAGTCTAATACAAGTACAAATGAAATTTTGAAAGTAAGAAGAGAAAACAGAGAAACTTGAAAAATAAAGATCTATAGAAGAATAAACAAAACTGACATATTTTAAGAGTGACAGTATTTATAAACCATCAGCTAATATGATCAAGAAAAAGAGAGAGGAAAATCAAATTACTAAAATAAAAATAAACAGGATAATTTTAAGGTAGTAATTAAAACAAAGATTATCAAAAATTAGCATCTATAATTATGTTGCTGCCAAGCTAAGAATTCAAAAGTTGGTGAATATTTGCTATATATAAGGATATGATATACTTACACACAGCAAATACAAACTTATTTTGCTATATATATATACATGCAAACACACATACACTCATATAAATACATACGAGATACAAAATATGAAGAAAAATTTTGAACAACCCAAACACTGGGAAAAAGGGAAAAGAAAGGGAGCAAGCTACAAAGGAAATATCAAAGGGATATTACAGGATGGATCTCTTAAATATAATATAATACTGGGACTACACAAACAAAAGAATAATAAAAAATAAAAGCATATCTAAAATGGAAACAAAAAAGTGTTATCAAGCAATTTTTGTGGTATAAATATGGTCTGAATAACCAAACACAAAAGAAGCTATACAGTATTATAATAGGCAGATATTACTAATTAAAATTAATTAGTCAGCAAATGTTTACTTAGTGTCTACTGTCTACCAGTAAGGTAATGCCAGTAATCCTGACTTTTTCTTGTCACTGGTCTTCGATGATTCTGGAAGAGAATAAGGCTAATGACTTTGAACACCTCTGTCTCACTTAATTCTAATTCATACACAAGGCAAGATATCACCCCATGATGTCACTGGTCCTCTTCAAAGGCAAAGGACAAACAACAGTAGCAACTGTGTGCCGGGTACTGTGATAGGAGCTCAGGATACAAGGGTTAAAAAGAAACAATCCTCGACTTTATATTTTATGAGGGAATTCAACAAATGAGTATGCAATTATAATTATAAAAAAATAAATACAAAGAAAATTTTCTTTGTGAGAGAGCATACTTCATTTTACTGGAAAGATCATGAAAATCTTCCTGAAAAAGAAATCTCTTGAGCAGAGTTTAAAGGAACAACAACAACAAAAAAAACAAACAAAAAAAAACAAAAAACAACCTAACAAAAAGGACAATAAAAATAGAGGTCAACTTGATAATCAAGCAAGCATAGAAGTTATGCTTTATTTTGTGTATGTACATAACTTCTCCTCAATAGAATGTAAACTACTGTAGGGCTGGGTTAAAAATAATTTCAAGAAAACTTTCATTTTTGCCCTTACATTCTAAGCTCTAACATAGTTTCTGGTACATAATAGTCACTTAATAAATTTGAACTTCACTGATTGACTAGATAATCTTTAAGGTGCTTTCCATTACTACATCAGAATTTTTCTGTTACCTTTGAAATATTAGGTATCATACATTGTCTTTGAAGTTGAGGATTCCTTCTGAATTATTCTTAAAGTCTAGGGAATGTTTATTTCCTATCTCATTTACAGAAATCTGATCTGAGGGTCAAACCGGGAAGTCAATGAAGGTACAGACACTTCCAGGCAGAGTTATTAACTCCATTTACTTCCCAGGCTGAGTCTTAGTGATTCATCCTCTAATGCCCTAATCCCCAGGGAAGGACATTCCAAAGTTCCAGCTTACAATTTTATAATATCAAAAATACTTTAAACATAGAGTAAAACTAGACAATTTCTACCCACAATAAAAAGAGAAGGGTCATTTCTTCAAAGAATAAAGGGTTACTAAAATCTCTAAGCCCCTAAGTGGTTGGGTCCCTGCCTAGCTGAGAAATCACTCATTTCTCTATGTGGCCTAGCTCCAGCTGAGATAAGCTCAGATGCTACTATTCACAGTTCCTTGAACTTCAGGAAACCTACAAAAAATAATTCTGTGGAGCCTAAGTGTAGGAACTTAAGAGTTTATCCCCAGATAGTACTTAGAATTGTGTACTTTTAATGTGAAATGAGCTTGTTTAAGTAAACCTACCACCCTCATCCCTGTAATGGACATGTGATTTAGCACCCTGGCATTTTTGAACTGAAAGAATCATTAGTGATTCCTTTGTCTAGTTTCATCATTTTATACATATAAGAAATGATCCCAAAAGAAGGGTTGTCCAGGTCAAATATTATCATGGAAAGGCCAAGAAATAAAATTTTCTGTTATTCCATTTATCACTCTATATGCTAAATAAATTTGTTTTCAAAAGTACATCTCCACATTCCTTCTGAGATTACTAACCATTTGCCCTGTGTATAACTTGTGCATACATAACTATTTGCATGTTGTATCCCATGTCAGAATGTGAGTTCCATGACATCAGTTATCATATTTGTTTCTTTGGTTTTGCCTCTATTTGTAGTATGATTACTTAGATTGGGGTCAAACACATGGTAAACAATAACTACTTAACCCTCTGTAGTCTGATTTTACCTCACCACTCAGCTGCAACTCCTCTATCCAAAGTTATAAATTGCCAATTTTTTGTCAAATTGTTGTCTTTATTTGTTTTTGTCGAATTGTTGTCTTTAATTGTCAAATGCAGTTGTCTTATCTTGATGTCCAGCCTTTTTTCTAAAGCCTTGATACATTTCTTTCTCTGTTTTTTTGGACATTTTGATTTTCTTATCTTTTGTGTCTGTCTATACCTTCTCAGTCAGTCTCCCTTCTGAATCTCCATCCAGATCATTCCTGGTAATGGTGGGTATCACGCAGGATTCTATCATAGGCTGTCTTCTATTCTCTTTCTATGCTGTTCCTCATTTCCCATCGATTCAATTATCATATTTATGCTAATTATTTTCAGATTTATTTGTCCATCCCTAACTACTTTCTTGACCTTCACTCAGGAATCTCCTATTACTTATCAGACCTCTGAAATTGAATTTTATATAATTATATATTGTAGACATTTTATAAATGTAAACTCAACAAGCCGAAACCTAAAATTTATTTTCTCTAAAATCTCACTTGATCCTAACTATTTTCTTATTCATCATCCTCCCAATCACTCAAGCTCATAAGTTATGTGGCATCTTTGTCCCTTTCACATCCCATATCCAATCATTTGCCAAATCTTATCACTGCTCCATGTCTCTTCTATGTGCCCCTTTCTATCCTTTGACACTGCTACTACCCTAGGGAAGGCCATCATCATCTCATGTCTGGGTGATTGCTAGTCTGCCGATTAATGTTACTACATCAATTAAATTCTCTACTGACTCCAATCTATCTTCCACTAATCTATCAGATTGATCTTTTGAAAGCCCAATTATAATCACATCACAAGGATCCCTATTCAAAGAACTCCAGAGTGTGCCTATTGCCTCAATGCTCAAATATAAATTATTCTGTTTTAAAGTCCTCCATAATCTAAACCTTACATTGCATTCTAGACATCTTGCTCCTTTTACCCTCTTCAATAACTTTGTTTTCCTTGATCTTCGTCACACAAGATACTATACTACCCAACTTGGAACTTTCAGTAGTTTTCTCTAATATCTTTCATTTCACAATTCTGTATCCTTCCTTCCATAACTTCTTTCAAGAGATAGCTAAAGACCCACCTTCTTCAAAAAGCCTTTTCCTACCCCCTTATATTAACCAAATAGTATTATTTTAATATTAAGCAACATATTAAGCAAAAATTATTAATAGTAACCAAAATAACTAAGTATAATCATATGGTATCACTAGTCCTGACTCATATGATGATTAAACCTTAAATTGTCCCTGTAGCAAGATTTCTAATAATTACTCTCTACACACACACACACACACACACACACACACACACACACACACACCACACGGAAAGAACCTACTTGTTTCAAACCTTTATCTATATCCTTCAGCTATTGAGATCTATCTCAGACTCAGAAAATTTGACTTCCAATAATGATTAATTTCCATAACTCTTTATGACACTTTAAAATAAAGACATTTGACTTGAGCTTAAAGTTTTGCCTAGTCAAAATTTTCCATCATGAATATTATTCTAGAATTTCACACTTCATATCTATCTGCTTAGATGTCTTGGAGTTTAGAGCCATGATGGGATTCTAGTGTATCCCTATAAGAAAAGGAGTTCAATTCACTTTGCCCTTCACTTAAGAGAAAATAAATCTTCCTTATTGATCCAGTCACCAGTGGGAGTTTCACTTTTAAAGGTACTTAAATAAAGCACTCTTGCTGGTTAGTTCTTTTCAATGTTCACATTCAAATTGACTGGCTTATTTTCGTGCTAAAAGTTGGGGTGTGACTTGGGGATTTAGCTGCATTTTCCTTATAGAGGGTCGATCTTCTATCAGGTTCTTTGTATTCTGACTCTACCTATAGCAAAGTTAGTGCAGACTGATCCCGGTGCTTATTATCCATGTCTTCAGATACCAGATTTCACTTCATTCATATAACAATTTGTATAGTTGGTCATGTCCATGTAAGAATACCTTTTTAAAAAATTTCTGATTGGTTTGAGCTTCAAAGAATAAAGTCAAAGCCTTAACTGCAACTATATTGCTTAGGACAGCATTGAGTCTCAAAACATTGTTTTATAGGGGGAAAGACTAAGTCATATATAAAGAAATATCAACAATCTGAATGGGAAGATGTTCTCAGTTAAGCAAAGAAATGAGATTGGTAAGTGCCTACTATGTTCTACTACAGATGAGGTACTGGGCATACAAGGACAAAGGGGAAACAGTCCTTGCCATTGAGGGGTTTATATTAAAACAAAGGTGGAAAAGTATATTTATTTTTTAAAACCTAATTCTAAGTTTTAGAATCAATACTAAGTATTTCTTCTAAGGCAAAAGAGTGGTAAGGGCTAGGCAGTTAGGGTTAAATGACTTGCCCAAGGTCACACAATTAGATAGTCTGAAGTCATATTTGATCCAAAGACCACTCCCTGGCTCTATCTACTCTGGCTCTCTAGCCACAGAGCCACCCAGATGCCCTAATCAACACATCTATCAATATAAAGAAAAAACTAAACAAAGTAGACACAAGGTAACCTTAGTTGTTCAGTCATACCCGTCTCTCTGTGACCCCATTTGATGTTTTCTTTTCAAAGACAATAAAGTGGTTTGCCAACTCATTTTGCAGATGAGAAAACTGAGGTAAATTGGGTTAAGTGACTTATCCAGGGTCACACATAATAAGTGTGAACATAATTAAGCTTTAGAAAGATCATTGTGATAGCTTAATTGAGGACAAATTTTATGGCCAGGAGAGATTTGATGTAGGAACATCAACCAGTAGACTATTACAATCACCTAGAAATTAAATGATAATTTGAACTCAGGAAGTCTTGCAATTCCATACTTGCACTCTATCCATTATGCCACCTCACTGCCCTGAAGGAAACAGAAAAAGTCTAATGCAGAGTTAATTTTATTGAAAGAGATAAAGGGCTCCAAGATATAGAAATAAAGTAAGAGAGCATTTCAGACAAAGGAAGTAGGTGATGCAAAGTCACAGAAATAGGATATGGAAGATCACATTTTAGGAACAATAAGTGAGCCAGCATGACCATGGAGCCAGAAAGGGTATAAAGGGTGTAGAGGGGATTAAAAAAACCTAGGACTTCTGGAGGTGGAGCCAAGATGAAGGAGTAACTAGGACAGCAGTGGCCATTTTACTCTGAACAAGAGTATAACATAGCCACAAAATGAATATAGGAGTGAAATAACCAACAGAGACAGAGGGAAACAACCTTCAAAAAAGAAAAACCCAAAAGGTACGTAGAGATCATCTGGGCAACTGAGGGGAGAACTAGCAGGAGGTATAGCAGCAAATGAAGAGCAAGCCAAGAGCAAATCACACCCCCAACTTCACCACATGTCTGCTCTCACAGGTTCCCAATTTAATCCCAAGTTATGTCAGACCCTGAGATCTGGCCAGGCAATTAGTGTTCCAAACCACATACCACCCCTTGAAATTGCAAACCTGTGGAGAAGTCCAGAGTCCCAGCCCAAGACAATCTGGGCTGAAGAGGACTGATCTGATCTGCATGGACCCAGAGCAAATTGAGGAATCCCAGTCTGGGTTTCGGGTCAGGACATAATCCACAATCTAGGGTGAAGACACAGTTCTGAGGAGGAGCCTCCCCAGAATCTTTTTGCCCAAAACTAAGGGTGGAGCTCCCGGAGAGGGCAATCAAGGATGTGCCTGATTGAATCAAGAACACCTTGAGACCAAAAACTGAGCCTAAGACTGGGGCTAGAATCTGATCAGCACCTGACTTGATCAAGTTCAGACTGAGATCAAAAGTTTATACCCAAACCTGAGAAAAGTCTTTAAACTATCAGCATTTCAAGGGTCAATTGAATCAGCAGGGAGAGAGAGGCTCTCAGAGCTCTCAGCCCTCAGACCAACTGGTAATCTAGTAACAACCCAAAAAATAAGCCTAAAATAATGTCAAGGAAGGACTGAATCTTAGGAGGGTACCTCAACTCCCCAGAAAACAAAGCCTACCTATAATTAGATAGGAAAAATGAGAAAACAATAAAAAACACCTAACTCTACAGACTTTTTATGGAGACAAAGAACAATATGCAGACACAGAACGGGACAGCAAAAGTAAAAGAAACACAACCAAATTCCAAACGCAAAATGTGGATTAGACACAGATTCTGGACAAGCTAAAAAAAAAGACTTCAAAAACCAATAATTAGAAGTAGAGGAAAAGTGGGGAAGAGAAATAAAAGTGATGTAAGAAAAAAATCCTATAAATATAGGATGGAGCCTGATTGGTAAGAATTTTGAAAGTAGAAGTATGAATTCATATTTAATTCTAAATGCAATCTAGGCATCACTGGGTTATCTAACTCATTTAGAGACTCACTAGAATTTACTAAACCAGAGGAGTGACAAGGTCAGTCTTGGAGTTTAGGAAAATTATTTTGGTGTTTGGGCAGAAGAATTAGAATGGATAGAGATGAATTGGGGATAATAGTTACAAAGTTATTTAAAATATCTGGGTAAGAGACAATGACAACCAGAGCTATGGTGATAAATGTATGAATTGCGAAGAGTGAGATGATGTGGCCATTGAAGAGAAAACATTTCAAATGATTAGATTAGTGAGGTAAATATGAATGAAAAGTGAAGGATGATACTCAGGTTGACAAATTAAGTGACTGAACGGTTAATGTTGTCCTTCACATTAAGAGCACATTTTGGAAGTGGAATGGATTTAAGTGGTACATAAAGGAAGAAAAATAAGTTTCTTTTGTTCATGTCCTCTTCTTCTATTTTTTTCCCCAAACATAATCAGTTAAAAATCTGTAGAGATCTGGAATTTCATTCTAAGCTGTGAAGATAGAATTAACTCTTTCCTTCAATATTTTTAGCTAATCAAATCAAGAACTTAAAGTACCCCTACTTATACCTCACTTAACTATTAGGTAAGAGGGATCACAAATCACTTTATCACACCCTCAAAGGCCACAAACACTGCCCCTCACCTTGGTAAGTGCTAGGCAAATTCAAGGACTCCAATTGGTTTCTGTGAAGAGGGGGAGAGGCAGGAAATAACATTGAAAAGGGGATATAAAAAGATAGTCTGGGACACCATTCCTTTTCTGGTGTTTGGAGAGACTGGTTCCTTGGAGGCATTCTTTCCTTTGCTCCTGAAAAGCCTGGTTCCAGAGATTCCTTTCTCAGCTTATGGAGAGACTTGTTCCTGGAGATTCCTGCCTTGGCTTTGGAGAGACTCCTTCCTTGACTTCTGTGTGGCTTGCTGGAGATTACTAGACTTTCACATGGAGTTTGGGACTTGAGGAAGCCCCTGCCTGGTGCTAAGCTGGACTTCACCAGAACAGCACTTAGGGCTGGTAGACTTTTTAAGGCTCTGTCTCTTTCCTACTTTTTCCACTTTCACTTTTTCTACCTCATTCTAAATAAAAACTGCTCAGTCATTTAGACTTAAGGGATAATATTTTCTAATCAGTGACCACAATACCACTTTTATAACTCTCATATTGAATAAAAATTCAATTATATTTCTTATAACACTTTGTGGGGTGAGGAAATGTGTATATCTACATATGGCCATCTGTATCAATGATGGAAGGCATCTGCTAACAAAATGTCCTTGGCATTTGACCTCTCCAAGTACCTAACTCCAGGCTTTTTCTCCTCATACTAGGACAGGTTCTAATTTCATGAGTGCAAATAAAGGGTTAGAGTTGGAAATAGGTTTTGAATTTGAATTGGATGAGTGCATACATGAATGCCAAGGGTTAAAAGGTGAGGCAAAAGGTTGAGAGTATGGATAAAGGTGCTAGAGTTTTCTTTCATTTTGACCTGAGTTTCTTGGCTTTGGCAATACATATACAGCATAGGATTCAACACCATGAACATTTCTAGAAGTATCTTGATTCCTCCTTTCTCTTTCTGGGTAAATGAATATGAATTGGGGCATGACCAACTGGGGAAGGAAGTACACTAACATCTCATTACCCTAATAGAGAAATAGAAATGCTTTCAAAGACGGTTAAATTCAAATCAATGGAGAACAGCTCTGATTTTCCCACCATTGTTAAAGCTGTGGGTTAAGTAATTTGCCCATCATCATATAATTATTAAATGGGACAGTCAAATATTTAACCTACTTTTTACTCCAATTGCAGTCAGTGGCTTTTTCCCATTGCATTGTAGTGCCTATTAACAGATAGATCCCATTTTACAAACATTCTAGTTAGTGGAGATGTTCTTATATTTTCTCTCTTGCTATGTATGCCAGCTCTTAGGTCAGTTTTACTGGTGATACCTTGAGCTCATGGTATGGCTTATTGATGCCCAATAAAGCCTTTGAATTCTGAGGGACTTATGGAAAAGGACGCTACCCACATTCAGAGGAAGAACTACAGGAGTGGAAACAGAAGAAAAACAACTGCTTGAACACATGGGTTGAGGTGGACATGATTGGGAATGTAGACTCGAAACTATCACACCAATGCAACTATCAACAATTTGGAAATAGGTCTTGATCAATGACACATGTTAAAACCAGTGGAAATAGGCATCAGCCATGGAAGGGGAGTCTTGACAGGTGAAGGGGAAAGAAAGAGCGTGAATTATGCAACCATGTTAACTTTTCTAAAAAATAAATATTAATAAATGTTTTTAAAAAGCCTTTGATCATCCAGTAACTTAGTAGTATGCCTCTTCATAATGGAGAGGTGTTTTTTGTTTATACTAAGACTTCATTTTGACTCTTTTTATTTCACCAACATTTAGTACAGTGCCTGACACATAATAGATAATTAATTTACTGAATTACTTTAACTAAGACCAAGCCAATGGAGTGCAAATCCTCGATAATAAGTAGATGATTTCTATGTTCATCAAGAGCAACATGATCAAGTTTAGATGCCCTCATTTAAAAAAAAGAACCTGTCTTCAGGGGAGATATACCTATATATTTAGCTTTATTGTCACATCCATATATATTCAGATATAACTCTAGCTATCTCTTAATATATTTCTCTTTCTCTCTTTGATATTTAAGGACACCTAGGTTGCACAGTGGAGAGAGAGACAGGTCTGCAATCTGAAAGATTTATCTTTCATGAATTCAAATCTGCCCTCAGATACTGTTGCGTGACCCTGTGCAAGTCACTCAACCTTTTTTTTTTGCCTCAGTTCCTCATCTGTCAAATGAGCTAGAGACCTAACTGGCAAACCACTCCAGTATCTTTGAAAAAAATGGAATCACAGTTTGCCATAAATAAAATGTCTCAACAGCTCATACATATATTACACACACACACACACACACACACACACACACACACACACACACCTATCTGTCTATCAATCTATCTATCAATCTATCTATCTATGTTTTGTGTTTTCCCTAAATGTCTACCACATGGGGAATGATCTACTTATACATCTCTACTTACAAACTTCTTTAGCTCACATTAGATATCAGCTAAAATTCTAACTTCCACAAGAAACTTTTCCAAATCCAATATATATACATATTGCGTATATAAATATCTATACACAGTCAGCCTTACATTGAGGTTGAAATCTGTATCTGCATTTATATCTACATGGATGACTATTTCCACACATTCAGATGCATGCATTCACACACACACACATGCAAGAAATCATTCACTATTAGAGTGATGAATACACAGTAAGTGAGAGGTAATTGGCTATATATTAATTATTTTAAGAACAAACTGCTATGTGATTGTCCTCAAACAGACAATGCTTCTTTGTAAGAAGCATCTACGTTTCTAAGACCCTACATTGCCAGCTCTCTGATACTGCCACCCCTATCACATTGTACTAGAACTATTGAAATAGCCATTTCTCCCCACTCCAAACCATTTTCTATTCAGCTTTCAAGATGTTCTTTCTAAGAACTATGTCTCTCCCCATTCAAATTATTCCAAGATCTTCCAGTTGCTTGCTAGATCAAATATTAAATCCTGTTTCCACTTTAAAATCCTTGAAAACATGACCCTTCTCTACCTCTCCATTTGCCTTGCACTTTAAACTCTGTCATGGTTCATTGATTGATTGTTATCCTTCATCACTGAAGAGGACTTAAAATTATATCACTATATCAGGGTCAAATATACACTGTGTCTGACTTTGACTGATCAGACCAATAGAAGCTTGAAATGCTCTCCACAAGCCAGTCATAAATAACTCATATGAATATCTGATATGGAAATGTCTCTAACTTTGTGCATCTCACAGTTTTTGAGCTACTGCAATTCTACTTTGTTCATACAGTACAAAACCTTCTTTGATGCTGGCATTCCATATAGGATACTCCAGTGCCAATCTATTCCATGTCTCACAATCTAAACCAAAATTCTTCAGAGAGACCTTGAAAGTGTTCTTGTTTCACTTTTTCTGACATCTATCTGAGCATACATACTTTTCAAATTAGTGATACTGGCCGCCTTTTGGTCTTCACACTAGAAACTCCATTATTTACTCTTTGAGTTTCCCCTAAATGTCTATCATATGGGGAATGATCTCCTTCCTCATCTCTATTTACAAGCTTCTTCTTCAGCTCACATTAGGTATCAGCTAAAATTCTAACCTCCACAAGAAACTTCCAAATCCAACATATTCTAAAGCCTTGTCTCTCTCTTTCTCATTACTCACAATTCATTCTATAGGTAAACTCATCTAAAGGTAAATAGACAGGATATACAAACTATGCATAAAATAAATACACTGTACATACATATGATTAATTATAGTATATATATATGTGTATATATATTATGCATTTATCTATATGACATTATTATTGTTACATCATTTTTCAGTTTTGTCCACCTACCCCATTTGTGATTTTCTTAGCAGATATTGCCATTTTCTTCTACAACTCATTTTACAGATGAAGAAAAAAAGACAAACAGTAATAACTGACTTGCCCAGGGTCATACTCTTAGTACGTGTCTAAGGCAAAATTTGAACTCAGGAAGATGTCTTCATTCTTCCAGGCTTAATACTCTTTTCATTATGGCACCTAAATTATATATAGATATATACACACAAAAGTATATCATATAATTTCAAAACTGCACATATGATTTGTAAACTGTATATATGATATAAAACTATGTGTGTATTTGTGTGATTGTGTTTGAAGAAAGAATGTGAGAGAGAGTATAATGGTTAAATTGGGATTTTGACTAAATAAGAGAGTTTTAAAAAGTGGTTGCCATTCATTATCACTTAAGTCAGAAAAACTATTAGAAGCTTTTAACAATTTTGTTTAATTGGAAAATTAACAAAAAGAGGGAAATGTGGAAGGGAAAGAGGTAAGGAGACTGCCTAGCCTACCCTAAATGCTGATCTGGTGAAATGAAGCTCACTCCCTAACAGAGTTCCAATCTCCACGTGAGTATCCTAGTCACTCACCAGCAAGCTAGGCAGGATCCAGGCAAGGTCCCAATGCAGAAAAACCCTCATGAGCTAAGTTTACCAAGGCAGCTTTGATCCCAAAAAGAAAGTCCCTGAACTCCAAGAAGCTCCAAAGCCCAAAGTCAAAGTCCCCAAACTGAAAACTCCAATCCAAAGGCCCAAAGCTCCAAGTTGAAGTTTAAGTCCAAAAGCCCCAAGGAACCATCCTCCAAAGAATAACTCTGAAGGAGAAGCCTCAAGGGGAAGTCACTTGAACAGGAAGTTTAGGGCTTTTATAGTCTTTTTTTATATCACTCCCTTTCTCTTTCCTACTTTACAGGAACCAATCACAGTCTTTCAATTTGCCTAGCACTATGGGCGAGGGGGGGGGAGAGGGGAGCAGTGGCCTCTGGAGTTGTCACCCACTCTAGCAAGTGACTTGTGAACTCTCATACTTAGTGACTGGTAAGGTACAAAGTTTTTGATTGTTTAACTTAAAAGATGCTGATTGACAGAGAGAGTTTCATTCACTCTTCACAATCCCACCTGTAATTCTTTGGGATACTAGAGTTTATACCTCTAAACATCTTCTAGCTAAAGGTGCATGCAATATTGCACTTTCTAAGAGTAAATTACAATAGTCTGAGATAAGAGGGAAATAAAAGAAAGAGAGCAAAACCAATGTTTTCTAGGTGCATTGCCAAAAAGCCAATTAGGGGGCAGTCCCTTTTGGCATAAGAGTTTACATTCAGAATAAATGTGTTCAATCCCCTTTAGTTCAATCAATTACATCCCAAAGTTCATTCTGGATCTTCTGATGCATTGTAGGTTTCTTTATAGCACTTTATCAGAATAGTTCGTTTTCTTGATTTGGGGAGTTAGTGAGTTTCTTTTCCTAAAAATTTTCTCAGAAATTTTTTTCTTGGATTTTACAAAAATTATCCAAGAGAAAGAATTTATGTGTTATTGACTTGTTGTCTCCCCACAGATTCTGAATTTATTTAAGATAAAGACTGTTTTTTCTCTATGTTTTAACTGTCTATTTCTTTGTATTCTCAGCACTTTCCAAAATGCTTGGCACATAGCATGATCTTAATAAATATTCCTTTACTTGATATGTTGGTTTTCTGATCCTTGAGTTTCCTTCTAATATGAAAGTTTCCTTACCCATCCATCTACAGCTGTGAATTCCCCTTCTCGACTTCATTAGTCCTTCTTAGAATTTTAATCTTTAAGAAGTTTCTGGGCCAGCTAAAATCACTCCTTCTGTCTACCGAGCTTTCTGAATTCCTCTATCACATAACAGGCTTTTTCCTTTGGAAAGATGAGTTCTACCAATGTTTTCCTTACTTGGGAAGATATCACCAATCACTTACCCTTCTCTTCAGCCTTTCAACTCTCTTGAATATGTCTTTTTTTCCTCTTGTTATCCAACTCAGTATATATGACACCAAGGGGAAAATAGATTCAGGTTTAATGTATATTTGAGCCAAAATGATAACACAATTCCTAGTTACTAAAAGATTATTCTAATTTTTGGAGCATCTAAGTTATTCTTACCTATGGTAAATCTATATTCAGTATTTCACATTATAATGCTAAATTGTCTTCAGGTGGGCCAAAGTTATGTTTAGGATGCCTATGAAAACAGGAAAAATACAAAATTCTCTATGTATTCAAAAAATTCTATTGACCAAATGTTGAATCTGAACAAGGAGTTTTGGAGGGCAAAGAAACTGTCTATGGCCAAATCCAATGTGTCTTCTTTTCCACTATGTCTTGGTGAATGGAAATGATGGATCTCTTCAAGTAGTCACATTGCTTGGATGTTCACTGTATATATATATTGGATTGGGAAACAATTTTTATATAAAGTCATCCCAGTACTAGAGATAGATTTGGCTCACTTAATCTTAAGCCTATCATTGAATAATTAAAATGTGTAAATTAGCTAAATAGCTAAAGGTAAACTTGCAAAGGTATTGATCTTATACTTAGATGTGGAAAGAACAGGATCACAACAATAATTGACATTTGCCTCATACAATATCTGGCTATCACAGCAGCTAAGATGGCATAACTATCATCATTGATGAAGTTCTTTAAAGTTAATCTGATAAGAACTGATATCTTTAAAATATTTCTTGTACATATAATGTGTCAGTTCCCTGAAAGCAGGGTATGATTCATTGATGCTATTTTTCACATTGCCACTCAAGAGTTTAATGTCCTTAAAATATTCATTTGTGTTTCAGGTAATTTATATATTAAAGAAGGGGCAAGATTAGATTTCATGAAGCCCTTTCTGGTTTTCATTCTATGTAATGTCCATTCCTACTATCATTCATCCTATGTAAAGTCCATTCCAGTTATTCATTCTATGTAAAGCCCATTCTAGCTGTCATTCAATGCATCTATGTGGAATACAAATTGACTGAGATATTAAAGTTGTGAATGAAAATAATTGGAGATACAAGATATATTGAGGAAGTACTTTCCTGGCAAACTATCTTGCATCACAATTCAGAAAGAGCATGAGTAGACCATGGAATAGAAAAATAAATCAACAAGTACCAACACATCTATGTGAAGGAAGTTATTTATAGGACCTTGATTATGAGGACAGAGTTTAAGCTCTGATGTGCCTTGGGAGTCAATGCAAAAGTCAACAATTAAGGTGGATGACAGTGTGGCAGAATGAATGTCCTCTGAGTAGCCCTAGTGAAGGAGGAACGGCCAATTGAATGTTGACACACTAGGCATGGCCTGTGAATGTGAGTGGACTGGGAAAGGCTTTTAAACCCAGGTGGCGAATGCACTGGCCTCTCTCTTGACTTCTACCATGAGATATGACAGATGTGTTGCTGTTTTGGTGGGTATAGGGCCTTAGCCAGCCAAATGGGGAATTGTTTCTATCCCGGCTAATCTTTCCTTCTCTCTTACTCTCTCTCATCTCTCATCTCTCTTACTCTCATTTTATTAATAAATGCTTATGAATCTGGCCAGACCCCTTTCTTATTCCTAACACATTATAAAGTAATTTCTGAATCTTCACAAGAAAAATCTACAGAATAATACCTAACACATTTGGCTGTTGTTGGTATTTAACCAATTATATATATATATATATATATACATATATATATATACATATATATTTGCATATGTATATAATACTTTCACAATCACTATATTGCAATGTAAAGAAGTGAGCTAGTGAGCTATTAATCTATAATTATTTGTTGGTTAGGAGCTCAGAGATGCCTGGATGGAAAGGCAGGGTAAAGCCAATGAAAGAATCTGACATTTCAGGAATCTTTTCAGTAACAGAAAACATTGAGTGATGGATCATAAAGTAACTCACAAGACATTTGACTTGTTAAATATTGTAATGATGAGAAGTTTCAAGAAGTTTAGTGAGGATTGAAAAAAAAGGAAAATATATTGTAAGTGTTGACTATATAGAGATTAAAATTAAATTTAATAGTACATCAGAATGCTAAACTTTTTAAGCATTTCCTATCTCATTCCAAACATAACTGAATAATGAAAATATTAATTGAATAATTTTGAAATATGCCTGTCCATTTTCATGCTGTTGATTTGTTCTTAATAAATGATTCCAGAGTGGTGAAAGCAATTACAAAAAAATAATAAATTTCTAAACAAATTACATTAAGTTAATAACCTTCTTCATTTTGCAATTAAATGAAAAAAAAAACTTGATAATTGTAAGCACAATTTCTTGTATTGAATTTCCCATTTTGACTAAAGTCACAAACACAGCCAATATTGATTGAGGCTAATATAAATGCTAGCAGGAACAAGAAATAAAAGGATGAGTTTTACCATTATTACAAAAATTGCTTCATGTCCCCTACAGTGAGCAGATGCTGTTTTAACCTTTGTCTCCTCCCTGGGTGAGAATATTCATAACATCTACAAAACTAATCATTTCTTTTTCTCCTCTCAATTTTTTGCGTGACTTCTAAGGGGGAAATGATTTGCAGGCTACTATGAAAGACTTTGTTAAGATAATAACATAATTTAAGCTAATTATAAGTTGTAGGGTTTTTTAAATGGCTTTCTTCTAAAATCTCTTTTTTACATTGTTGTGTTAATAACAGAAATTATGTCTAAAATAAAATCTTTTTTTATCATAAAATCACAGAACAAAAGACTTTTCAAGACGGAAGGTAACTTAGAATGCAGCTAGTCTTAATGTCTCATTCCATAAATAAGGAAATTGTGACAGAGAGAGTTGCTTAGTATCATGTGATATGTAGGTAGATCTTTCTAAAGAAAATACAAAAGAAAGGAAAGAAGGAAGGAAGGAAGGGAAGAAGGAAGGAAAGAAGAAAGGAAGATATTTTAAAATGAAATATATTGGGATTTGTCAAGAGCCCAGTCCTAAAAGCAAGCATGTTTCATGAGCCTGTTTCAAAAACTGTTTTTGTGGAATGGTGGTGCCTTGCAGTCCACTTTAGAGCATGCCAATAAATTGTCTGAATTTTCCTGTTCCACCCACCACATGACAAATAAATTAATAATTCTTTGGCTGCTGACATTGAATAAGTATTCATTAAGACATTTACCAGAGACAACAAGATGTCACAGTATATAGATCACCAGGTCAGGAGTTCGGAACTCCTAAGTTCAAATTTAGCTTCAGATATCTCCTAGCTGCATGACCCTAGATAAGTCCCCTAATTTTGTCTGTCCACCTCTTGCCTTTCTCTCTAAGGGTTGTAACTAAGGTATAAAATAAGGGTTTTAAGAAAAATACACTAACCAAAGAGGGGATATTTTTTCCTCTTTCCTGTTGGTGATCAAGTTGAGTTCTTTAAGCCTCCAAGTGAAGAGAGGTACTGTGATAACTGAAGCTTCCTGCTCAGAGTTGCTTATTTACCCACCAGAGCAGATATATGGCCATCAATGCATATCCCAATGATGTCTTTCTCTCTCTTTCATTTCTTTGTTTCATTACATTTCACCTTCCTGCCATAGTCAGAAAATCAATAACTAATAGCTTAATCAGTGCTTGGAGTGTGGTTTTAGAACTATAAGATATAACTGTGTGATTTGTAGTAAGAATATAGTCTCAGCAAAAATCTGTGAATGTAATCAGATAAAGAATGTGGTCCCAGGATAGTACCTGACTTACAATTTCAAGTGTATGCATTATTATATTAATTTTAAGTGTGTGTACATGTTATCATATTAATCATAAGTGAGTTACTATGTTAAAATTCTAAGTTCTTGAATCTATTTTATAATGAAACTTTATATCAAAACAATTAATGTAAGAAGTTTACAGAGACCAGGAGGTCTTTGAGAAGTCATGGAGACCAAAAAGGCCTGACACAGTCATGTAGGGCTTGGGGATTTCTCAGAAAGAAGCACGGTTAGAGACAAACATGAAACTTTAAAAGTGTATGTATTTTGCAATAAGAGATCTCAAGTTTTGAACTGAGGGAAACCTGCAGACCTCTGGCCCTGTGATTTCTCTGTTTACAATAAAGTCACATATTTACCCCAAAGGGTCCCTCAGTCTCTCATTCTGCACTGCTATAAAGTGGAGTGTTATAGATGAAACAGACCATGATATGATCTTATGAGAATTCCAGAAATCCAGGAAGAAGTCATTCTGTAGGTACAGTCCCAAGGAACAACTGCATGGTGCCATAGAGCAGTGAATTAGATTTGATTGCTGGGGAGCTGCTTTCCAAACTGCCACTGTCCATTGACTATATTCAGTTCAGAAGTTAATTGATGAAGCAAATGTTTCACAATAATTGCCTTGAATAAACTCTTTCCTGGTATCATGGTTGTTTAGGTAAATGTGAGCCTTTGTTTCAGAGGAATATATTTATTCTTCTTAGTATAACTTCTCAGTAAATATTCCTTCATAAAAGTTAATTAAGGTTAATTGCTTTAAAGACATTAGGATAGTCACTGAGTCAATCAGTGATACAAGGAAGATACTAAGAATAATCAGAATGGAAATTTAAGCCATACCTCTTATAAGCTTCAAAGATGTTTATCCCACCTCCCACTTACATTGAGGAGTTAGGTGCTGGGGCCAAGCTACAAAAATAAAAACAAACTTCAGTGCCAAAAGCTTAGTACAATACTTCAGAAATAGCCTTTAAAAAGTCTAACCTTGCTCTGGAAACCATTCTGTTCTTAATGTAGCTCATGAATATATTCATCATATTACTTTTCATTTGTCATGTTGCACCCTTTATTCATAATCAAATTGTAGCTTGCTAAATTTCCAGTTCTTTTGTCTCCCTTTACATAAGTCTTTGCCAAGTCATGTTTCCCTGACCCTATTTTTCCATCATTTGATTTTTTAATATAATTGTAGAATTTGAAAATTGTACCTTTAAATTTCCTCTATATCAATGTGACCCATGAAATTAGTCTTTCCAGTTCTTTATTTTTTTGAGAAAATATGTTGTATTGATGTGATTTTTTATTTGAAAGTCAAGACTAGAATACCCCTCCTGTGCTCTCAAAAACTGAAACTCTTCTAGTAAAAAGTAACTAAGTCAAAGTAAAAGAAAGTAACAATGACTGAAAAAAAAAACACAAAAAAAATCATTTTGTTTATATATGGCTGTGAGGTTTTCATTATGCAATGTGTGCTACCCAGCCTAAGTGGGCTAATGCTAAGGTCAGTATATGACATTATCTCTTCTCTAGGAGCCCTGAAGGTCTTTCATGACCTTTTCATCTACTTTCTTTTAGACATTTTGTTAATTTTTTTCCTGCTTTTGTCACTCTATATCAGTTCATGTTACTATTTCTGTTTTTTTTCTCCTGAATTCTTCCCTTTAGACATTTCTTACTGAAAATTGTAGATCTTATGCTAGGAGAGATGATGGAAATTTTTATAGTTCAAACTCTTCATTTCACATTTGAGGAAATCGAGTTTCCAAGATATTAAGTAAACAATAATATTCCTTTGTTTTAAAAACCAACTTTTTCCTTCTTCAGACATTTATCAATCTATAGACATTAGTTTTGTTTCTAGTACTTTGTCAGTAAGAAATAATTCTCTGATGAATTTGGCATGTAGATTATTTTTGCTTCTGCTTCTGCCTCTTACTCTTTGTATATATGACTAGTAGAGTGATATATTAACCAAAGATTATGAAATTTAATCTATGAACTTTAACAACTGCAAAGTAATAGCAATACTGATTGGACCAAAAATATTTTATCATCTTTATCTTGTCCTTCCAACTTTTATATTTCTAACAATGACAAAACATTTCTCCAATCTTAAAAAAACAACAACCTTTTAGTCATAATTGAATAATTCTTTTCAAATTTTGTAACCAAATAATCAGCCAAGACTACTTCTTTATTCAAAATATATTGTGCATGGGTTTTTTCATCTCCATTCTCTTAATCCTTATACTATGCTCTTTCTTCAACATGCCACACCTGAATTAATATCACTTTCTTGTTATCCATCCTTTCTAGAACTATCCCACATTTCTATTCTTCCTATATGACATTGTCAGACAACGTAAAATTGCTTATCTTTCTCAGATCAAAAACCTTGTAATGTTCCCTTTTAAGAATTAATCAAATTTGAGGAATTTTCCTAGCTTTTAAATTCTTCCTTAATTCAATGCCATTTTGACTATCCAATTTATTCTAAAACTTTCCTCAAGTCTAGCTTGGATAATGATGCCAGATATTCTAAGAAATGAATTTAAAATAAAAAAGGATAACTTAAAAACCTTAGACTATGATAACCCACCATTTATTGAGAAATGTTATGGGACTGTGGTTAATGATTCTGTCTGATTCCAGGAGAAGGGAACAAAAGAGCCACTATACAGTGCAAAGAAGCACAAGGTCAAGGAGACCAATCAATCCCAATGGGATTGATGAGAAACTGCATAGTGCCAAGGAGCACAAGGTCAAAAAAGTCCATCCCAATCCAGGTAGAATGGACAGAACTTTCTAATGCCAATACTAATGGCTTGAACCTAGTGTTTGGGGTTTGAGATCATGGCTGTTCTGACATATGTTAGAGGTCAGCTCTCTAAGCCCATATCTTAGTCAAGTACCAAGGGTTGGCTATCATCCTGGATCACCCTATCCCTGAGAATGAAGGAAAACCAGACTAGGGAAAAACATTACCTTTCACACAAATTTCTAGTCCTTTTTTCTTTCTCTTATAAGTGTGGCAACTTTCTGTAGTCATGGCTACTAAATGGGTAAGTGCACAATTGCTTAAGTCACTTTAATTGGGCCTTGATTCAAGGACCTGTTATAAGTTTATTTTTCCTTTACTTACATTTTTCACATAAGTCTTTGGCATTTTATATTTCACACACAAGTTATTTTTCATTTATTTGGAATTTTTGATGTTCTTTTTATTTCTTTTGCCAATTGATTCATACATCCCCATAACTCAGCCATTTATCCCTAACTGATCTGGGTGTTTGTCTCTATCCTCTTCAGCGACAAATATGTTATTAATTATCCTCAGGGAGTATATATGTATTATAATCTATAATGTATAATTTAAATTCTTTTGAGAGTAATTTCAGGATAAGAATTTTACTACTTCCCCAGAATCCAGACAGTGAAACTATTTGGAGAAAGCACCATGAAGATACCTGAAGAACCTACACTGCATCAAGAAGATCCACAGTGAACTTTGGGGTGCAATTGACTGAACTGAGGGAGGTTGAATACATTTGTTTTGAATGTACAATCTTATGTCAAAGAGGACCGCCCACTAATTGGCTTTTTGTCAATGAGCCTACCAAATCACTGGATCATTGCTTTGTCCTCTTTTCTTTTTATTCCCAAATTTCTATAATTTAAAAGTTGCCTAAGTTTACAAGATCCATTGGGAAGACCAGTCTTCCACTGGATCTCAGCGGGGAATGTATTATTCGAAATTTTGGGGTCTCTGAACTACATTTCTCATGAGCTCACTGGCTTCATGTCATTACATGATGATCCTTTTGTGGTTGCCAAAAATGTAAGAAATAAAATTAATAGAAAAAAGATAACTTTAAAAATATTATGGTTTTTATAGCTTTATTAGTAGCCATTAGAAAATGAAGCCACGTGTCATGCTAGCTAAGTCAGTTTAAAAGATGCATGCTATTACCTCCTCTCCCCATGGTGGATTAGAAGCCAAGAGAGTAAAGAGGAAGTGTAAGTCCAGCCACTCAATTTTATCCTCCTATCTACAACATCATGTAATGACAGGAAGCCAGTGGGCTCATGGGAAATGTAGTTCAGAGACACCAATATTTCCAATAACACAATATATTCTCACTTCTGGACTTATCTTCCTTTCTCAAGTCCTACTTCCTATGTTCCCCATCTCTTCCCTTTTTCTCATCCCATCCTTCCCTGATTATACAAGTGAATTATCCTCAGAAATCCTTAAATTTCTATAAAATTGTTCATTGATGTCACAAAATTGAGCCTTTTATTGAAAGGGTTGGAAAGACAATTTGGGAGTTTGGGTCAGAAGACATAAGGAAAAATGAAATGATAGGTGCCCAATGAATATTTGCTATAGTGACAGGAGTGATTTGATCCTCTGTCTAAGAACCAGAAAGTGTTCCTGCCTATTGTTGCTTTTTTGCTGACTTTTTACTATCTAATAGACCATATTTTTGTACTGTGTCTTCCTTTACTCTGAAATAGAGATGAGAGGACAGATTCCTTGTCTGTTAGAGACTATACAAGGATTTTTCTAGGATACATTTTCCTATAGACTGAGCTTCTTTGGAAAGGAGACAGTGAATAGGACAATATTTATGAAACAATGGAAGACCCTTATAATAAAATTTGCATGAGCATGTTCTTATATTATCAAGAAAAGGTATCCACAAAATAATCTCCCTGGCCAAATGCAGAGAAAATTTTTGGGAGGTTAAGCAATGTCCAAAAAATGGCAGGTCAAGAAGGAGACAAAGAGTAGCTATCCAGCATTTATCTACATTGATCTTTAACTCAGAACAAGACATCCAAACCTGAATGAGAATAAAATATTTCTGTGATACTGAGACGTGTCACTGGCTCAGTGAGTCTAAGGCATAAATCTGATGGTATTTCACAAGACATCTCCAAAAATTCTACAGCTTGTGAATACAGAGGACATACCCGAGGTAAAGGACATGAATACATAATAAAAGAGGTCACCTAAAAATCACTGAAGAACAAGGTCAAGCTTACTCTTATTTCATGTAGAAGTGGAAAAGTGAAAAGAGAAGCAGACTAGCCATGTAGTATTTTCCATTCTGATCCCAGACCCTGCTCACCATAACCAGGAAAGTTGGGCAGTTTATCTGTGGAGCAGCAAAACAGTATCTACTGCCAATAGCCCTAGTGAGAACACTAGCCTTTCTTCCATTCCAAAAATGTCTGTAACTCAACTGAAATACATCATGTTTCTTGGCCAGCATCTCAAAAAAAAAATAACCTCTATGGTACAAAGATGATTATTTTTCTAAGGAAGAACAATGGTAGCACATGGCAAGGAGTAAGACAACTCTGTGGAGTCTGGTTAATAGTCTGATTGTCTCTACATGTCACACTCTATGTGTACTAGACATTATGTAAGCCTCTGGCAAGAACTGTATGCAGGGAGTCCTAGTATAACTAGTTAAATGTCTTAAGGCACAATGAACAGCAATTTTTCGAAAATGTTGATGTATCACAAGATCATTAATATATGTGAATTCAACAAGACATTTATCATCCTGTCCCATTCTCTTGAAGATACCCATGGTAAAGTTCATAGGACCCTGACAACTAAAGGGCAATAGACTCTTACATTAACTGTCTTTGTGACCTTGTGTAATTGATTTCCCATTGCTAAACCACATGTTTTTACAAATAAAATTAATCCGGGCAAAGCATGATATGTGATAAAATCAGGGAAGAAATTATTCAAGAGTGCAGTGAAAAGCATGTAAAAGTGAAAGTGAAAGGAAAGAGTTGAATTAATTAATTTTTAAAATCTAAATAGGAAGAGATGGTGTTTGCCCGTGATGGGCAAACTATGGCCCGCTGGCCAGATGTGGCCCCCTGAAATGTTCTACCTGGCCACAGGACATTATTCCTAATCTGACGAATACAATGAATAGGATACAATACAACAAAACTTCGAAAGAGTTGCCTTAGAAACAGACTGACAGATGAGCATTTCCTTTCCTTTGGCCCCTTTTAAAAAAGTTTGCCTATCACTGGGCTAGGCAGTTGGTCTGGGCAGTGCAGGGGTGATGATCTAGCACAGTAATAGTAATTCTTTTAGAGACCATGTCCTGTGCCCCACCCTTGTCCTCTCAGAGACCATATGCCATGACATACCTTCCCCAAACTGTTGCCATATGTGCCCCTACTATGTACCTGACATAAGGGAGGGAGAAAGTGCTCCTATTGGATTACTGGGTGAAGGGACAGGTGAAGTGAGGAATGTCCTCAGCATGGATGGAGAGGGGGAAGGGAGTGGCCAGAGGACTCTGCTCTTTCCAGCTCTGCAGCTCCACTGGAGTCCCTCTGCCTTTCTAGTGAACTCTGACAGGGGATGACAGCATGTATACTCACAGAAAGCCCTCATTGTACCCTCTTTGTCGTGTGTGCCAAAGGTTTGTCATCATGGACCTAGGGGAAAAACAAGGCCTTTAGGGAAGAAAAATCACGATGAGTCCAAAGAAAAGGATTAGAGGTCAAAAATCAAAGGAAAGATCACATCTTTAAATTAATTTAAAAATCAAAGAATTCTGGCTCTCATGAATAAGGCATCAGAAAACTTTTGAGTGAGGACAATTTTTGAGGTTCAGAAGATCCTGTGAATTGATTATGTTTGAGGAACAAATAATTTAAGATGATTTAAAAAATTTTCAGCATGGATATTGAAGACCTTTTGATGGGAACAGGAGAATGAGGAAGGGACAAAGTTGTGAGTCTGTCACTGAATTCATTAAAGAACGGAGGAAATTGTTCTGGGATTCCTTAGGTAGTAATAATCTGTTGCAAAATTGGGTGAAAGTTTGAAAAATTTCGGCAGTAAAGTAGTTGAGGTTGTACAGCAAACCTTGTCAAATAAGGGTCTAAAAGTGGCAATGAGAACTATTTAGACTCATTATCATGGCCAGCAAATTAAGGGGAATGAGCAAGACTATAGTTATTACTGGAAAATGTTGTGAGGGAAGTGGTGATAATGAGATGGAACTGTGTCTCAGTGAGATCTAAAAGAGGTAAGGCAAGCAAAAAATGACATTTTGTATGATAAGCAGACAATTAGGTATAGCTTAGGGGATAGGAGTGGGTAAATATAGTGTGAAAATTTTTTTCTGTTATTCAATCATTTTTCAGTTGTATCTGACTCTTCATGACCCCATATGGGGTTTTATTACAAATAAATTAGAGTAGTTTACCCATTTCCTTCTCCAGATCATTATACCAATGAGAAAACTGAGGCAAACGTGGTTAAGTGAGTTCTCCAGAATCACACAGCCAGTAAGTGTTTGAAGTCAAATTTGAACTCAGGGAGGTAAGTCTTCCTGATTCCAAGCTCAGTATTTTATCTACTTTGCCAATTATCTTCTCTGTGGAACATTTTAGGCTGGGGCTTAAATGGATATGTAAGAGGGAACAGGAAATCAAGGAAAGTTATGTTGTCATCAACTATCAGTCATTCATACATTAGTCTGAATTAATTGTACTTTTTCTTCTGTTACCTGAAGATTTAAGCTTTAGGTGATAGAGAAGAAAGAAAGGAAGAAAGAAAGAAAGAAAGAAAGAAAGAAAGAAAGAAAGAAAGAAAGAAAGAAAGAAAGAAAGAAAGAAAGAAAGAAAGAAAGAAAGAAAGAAAGAAAGAAAGAAAGAAAGGAAGGAAGGAAGGAAGGAAGGAAGGAAGGAAGGAAGGAAGGAAGGAAGGAAGGAAGGAAGGAAGGAAGGAAGGAAG
>NC_058131.1:21464143-21472258 GCF_016433145.1 Gracilinanus agilis | reverse complement strand
AGGGAGGGAGGGAGAGGGAGAGAGAGAGAGAGAGAGAGAGAGAGAGAGAGAGAGAGGGAGAGAGAAAGGAAGAAAGGAAAAGAATTTTGAGTAATGGTTTACTTTACTAGTTGTGAATGCTGCGTTAAGTCTCCCATTGCAGTGAAATAGATTCTGATGGTTTGCTGGCAGGTAGCATTAAAATTCTAACTAAACAGAATGTGGGAGGAGTGTCAAGAAAAGAACAAAGGAGCATCAAACAGGTAGTCTTTGTAGACAATTTTTTTTCTAATTTCAGAAAAGCCAAGTTCAGCTAAAGAGCACAGCAGAAACTAAATGAGCAGAAAACAATGACAGTGAAAAATAGAGTTTGAGAAACCATCAGATAAAAGAGGACAGAAGATTAAATTCTGTAGTAAAATGTCTTGGTTGGCAATGTCAAAGACTATAGACATTTTTCTCAACAAGAATTCATCCTAGTTGAATGCACATTGATTGTTGAGAAATTCCTATTTGAGACAGGAAGTTTTCCTTGCTAAAGGCAGGCCTATAGTGCTTGTAGAATTATTGTTTCCCAGAAACAGTAGCACCCAGCATGATAAAAAGCATCTTTGCCTTTAGATTTATAGTAACTTGCTTAAAGATTGGCACATCATGGAACATCCAAGTTTGGAAGAACCCCAGAAGACAGCCCATCCTATCTCCACCAAAATCATGTATCCTCCATTTTATATCCTGATAAATGGTCATTTAGCCTCTGCTTAAAGGTCTCTGTTGCATGATTCATATTTTGGGGTTCATTGGACTTACGATGAAATAAAACCCATAGATCTTTCTCTCTCCCCCCCCTCTCAAACACACACACACACACACACACACAAACACACACACATACACACACACAGATACAAATACACATTGTTTCTTGTCGCTTTATCTTTTCTATGCAATTGACTAATGTTAAATAAACCAAATATTGTTTCTCTATAAATTCCATTTTTTCAGTCCAATCTGAAGAGAAAGAGAAGACTTCAAAAAATCAAGCCATCCCCCAATTGATAAATGGGAAAGTGACATGAATAGGCAATTTTCAGATAAAGAAATCAAAAGTATCAATAAGCACATGAGAAAGTGTTCTAAATCTCTAATAATTAGAGAAATGTAAATCAAAACAACTCTGAGGTACCACCTCACACATAGAAGATTGGCTAAAATGATAGCAGGGGAGAGTAATGAATACTGCAGGGGGTGTAGCAAAATTGGGACGTTAATGGTGGAGTTGTGAAGTGATCCAACCATTCTGGATGGCAATTTGGAACTATGTCCAAAGAGCAATAAAAGAATGCCTGCCCTTTGATCCAGCCATGCTATTGCTGGGATTGTACCCTAAAGAGATCATAGATAAACAGACTTGCACAAAAATATTTATAGCTGCACCCTTTGTGGTGGCAAAAAACTGGAAAGCAAGGGTATGCCCTTCAATTGGGAATGGCTGAACAAATTGTGATATATGTTGGTGATGGAATACTATTGTGCTCAAAAGAATAATAAACTGGAGGAATTATATGTGAACTGGAAATACCTCCAGGAATTGTTGCAGAGTGAAAGGAGCAGAACCAGAAGAACATTGTACACAGAGACTGAAACACTGTGGTAAAATCGAAAGTAATGGATGTCTGTACTAGCAGCAATGCAATGACCCAAGACAATTCTGAGGAATTTATGGAAAAGAAAGCTACCCACATTCAGAAGAACTGCAGGAGTGGAAACACAGAAGAAAAACAATTTCTTGAACACTTGGGTTGATAAGGACATGATTGGGGATGTAAATTCGAAAAGACCACACCAATGTAACTATCAATAATATGTAAATAAGTCTTGACTGACCACACATGTTTAAACCAGTAGAAATGCGAGTTAGCTACAGGGGGGGAGGGGTGGGGTTGAGGAGGTGAAGGGTAAAGTAAAAACAGGAATTATGTAACCATTGAAAATTTTTCTAAAAATAAAAAATCATCCTCTAAAAAAATTAAGAGAAAGAGAAACAAAGTTTTATACACATATATACACACACACATACATATGTGTGTGTGTCTATTTGGTATCTTTCTAACCATTTTTTTTCTTTTTCCCCATTCCTCTTGAGTATATTTTTATTCTTAGAACCATAGAAACCATAGAACTCTTCTTCCCAAATTATTTTGGGGAGTTTATCACAGATTCTATTACTATAGGTCACTTTTATATAAAAAATATTTACTTTTCTAGGGTGACTCAGCTACTTTTCACATCAGATGGCCTGACTATGCTATTCAGATTAATTGCAGGGCAGCCTTGTCATTCCCTCTATCTTCTGTGAATGACAAAATAAAAAAAATAATAGTAGTCCTGAAAGTAATAGCAATATGAGACTCTGTAGTTATTTATTCTCAAAAGATTAAATCCTACAAGAAAATATCCAATCCAACATGGATATGCTTTAGATTTATTGCATGCATATGTGAGGGATACATTATATCCAGTTATTACATTTTTCTATTTCATTTTAAAATTATATTCTAATCCTTAAGAACTTTTTTTTGCATTCTATTTTCCAATATTGAATTTTTTTGGTAAATGATCACATTTCTTTAAAAAAAAACTTACCCTTTGTATTAGAATTGATATTAAATATCAGTCCTAAGGCAGAAGAAAGGTAGGCAACTGGGGTCAAGTGACTTGCTCATGGTCACACATCTGGGAAGTGTCTGAGGTAAAATTTGAACCCAGGATTTCCCATCTTGAGTCCTGAGTCTCTATGTATTAGGCCACCTAGTTGATCCTGAGGGCAATGTTTCTTGAAGATGGTGGTGGTGGTGACAGGGAACTATCACCACCACCACCAACAATAAGGTTTAACAGAGGGAAAAAAACAAATAAAAATATAATTGATATTTAAAGTACGCATGGAAAGGTACTATTGGCAGAATAAGTTTCATTATACAATGTCTATCTAATAAAGGTATTTCTTTTAATGGTAGAGATACTAAAGAAACTGTTCAGTACAATTGCTTTGTATACTAACATATTTGGCCAGAAATAGAACTTTAGAATTGGGCTTGGCTAATATCACAGAATCTTAGAGATCAGATGAACTTCATGTTACCTAGCTCAATAAACATGTGTGTGACGTGGATATTTTAATATATACATCAAGTGATCATCCTTTGTTAAAAGAACTCCAGGGAGGAGGAGTCTGCTCCCATCTGAGGTATCCTTATTCCTTATTAGATGACTCTCATTATTTTCTTTTTTATTCAAAGATATTTTATTTTCCCAATTACATGTAATAATGATATTCAACATAAGGTCTTCCAAAATTATAAGATCCAAATTGTCTCCCTCCTTTTTTCTCCACCCTCTCAGAGATGATAAGCAATTTGAGCTGGGTTATACATTTATTATCATGCAAAACATACTTCCATATTGGTCATTGTGGTAAGAGAATACTCACATAAAACCACAACATGAAAATAGAACCATAAAAAAACTAATGTGAAAAAGTTAATTTTGCAATGCATCTGACTCCAATAGTTCTTCCTCTGCAGGTGGCTAACAGTCTTAGAGAGAAGTCCTTTAGAATTCTCCTGGATAATTTTTTTTTTTTTGCTGAAAGTATCTAAGTCTTTCTTTTTTAACATTTAATAATATTTATTTTTTAGAAAAGTTAACATGGTTATATGATTCATGCTCTTACTTTCCCCTTCACACCCCCCCCAACCTCTCCCTACCCATAGCCGATGCGCATTTCCACTGATTTTAACCTGTGTCATTGGTCAAGTCCTATTTCCGAATTATTGATAGTTACATTGGAGTGGTGGTTTCGAGTCTACATCCCCAATCATGTCTGCCTCAACCCATGTGTTCAAGCAGTTGTTTTTCTTCTGTGTTTTCACTCCTGTAGTTCTTCCTCTGAATGTGGGTAGCGTTCTTTTCCATACGTCCCTCAGAATTGTCCTGGGTCATTGCATTGCTGCCAGTACAGAAGTCCATTATATTCTATTTTACCACAGTGTATTGGTCTCTGTGTACAATGTTCTTCTTGCTCTGCTCCTTTCGCTCTGCATCAGTTCCTGGAGGTCTTTCCAGTTATCTAAGTCTTTCATAGTTGATAACCATACAATATTACTGTTTCTGTGCAAAATGTTCTTATGATCATGCTTATTTCATTCTGCATCAGTTCATAGAGCTCCTTATAGTTTTTTTTTTCTGAAATCATCCTGCTCATCATTTCTTATAGAATAATAGTATTCCATCACCAACATGCACCACAATTTTCCAGCCATTCCCCAACTGATGTTCATCCCCTCGATTTCTAATTTTAATTCTAAACGCAAAAAGCATGGCTCTAATTGTTAGGAAATTTATCTTTTTAATCAAATCACATTTTGACTCCATCTCCTGCTGGTGTCCTCTGTGGCCAACAGATTGAAGTTAAATCACTCTTTCAGATGAGAGTCCATCAAATGACTATAATGCCCCTCAAGTCCCAGAATGTCTCACCTTGCCCAAATCAGATACTCTCAGTTCTCTTATCATATGAACTCTATGACCTTCCATATATTAGAACCTGGGAATAATCTTGTCTTCACCTTTACAGACGAGGAAACAATTGGACTGAAGCAAGAAAACTTTATTGTTCTTTTGTCCAATTAAGTACACAACATCACTGTCTCCCTCCTCCTCTCCCATTCCCAGTTTGAACATAATAGTGATCGACATTTAAATAGATATAGCCTCATGTAGTATTTAATACTTTGGTCTTGGAGGCAGGAAGACCTCACTTCAAAATCCAGTTTTGATCATTACTAGCTATATTACCCTGAGAAAGTAAATCAATTTTTCTATCCCTAGCAACTAACTTTTTAATATTTATCTCATAAACCTTAGATGAGGTGAGATTGCATAAAATCTGATGAATATGTTTTCCTTAATTCATAAAGAATAAAGGTAGGACCACAAGTCCATTTATATTTCTAAAAGAAGAAACTAAAGCTCAGCAAGCTTATATCTTTTAGCCTAAATTCACATAGTTTAATACCTAAAAGAAATAAATCATGAACCCAGGTTTTATGACTCTAAATTCAATTGTTATCTTAGGAACAATATTGTTCCTATTATGTGTGTGTGTGTGTGTGTGTGTGTGTGTGTGTGTGTGATATATATAGACTATAAGACCCAGAAGTGATTTTTGACCATTTATTTTAAGAAAATTCAATTTACAACCAATTTCTTTGGAGACCATTGAAAAGCTATTTTTCAGGGGAAGCTAGATGCTTCAGTGGACAGAGAACCATGCCTAGAAATTGGAAATCCTGGGTTCAAATCTACCTTCAGACACTTCCTAGCTACGCCACCTTGGGGAAGAATCTTAACCCCAATTTTCTAACAGTTAACATTTTTCTACCTTGTAAATGATATCTACTATCAATTCTAAGAGAGAAGTTTGTCGTTTTTAAGAAAAGAAAAGGTATTTTCTTTGTATTTCAATTAAAGGAAAATTCACATAAATTAAAACACATTTCCAACATTCACCTTTTTCTTTAATGGATGATTCAGATCCCTTCTCTGTTGTTATCAAGAGAATTTTGTTTCCAGTTTAATAAATCAGCACAATTCATTTGTCTTTCCCTTCCTTTGCACAATGGACTTTCCCCCTATCTTATTCATCTCGTATCCCATACACTACAGGGACAGTTGAGACTATTAGAGCCTCACCATATAAGTTAATAAATTAAGAAATTTATCTAGAACTCTGAACATGGCAATGCATAAGCATCCTGTGTGCAGAGACAAGATGCTACAAGAAGTGATACCCTGACCTCAGAGAATCCATGAGTTAGTGGGACATGTAAGATTTTTCAACATTAAAAGGTAATTCATGATCCACCATATTCAATATATAGTAAGATATAATAATGTCCTATAGTGGAAAGCATGGTAGGACTGGAGTAAGGATGATTAGGATTCAAATCCTACCTGTAACAATTATTTGTTATCTATGTCTCTGAGCTTATAAAATTCCCTGAGCTTATAAAACTCTGTATACCTTTTGACGCAGCAATATCACTATTAGGTTTATTACCTAGGTCAGTGATGGGCAAACTTTTTAAAGAGGGGGCCAAAGGTAAAGAAATGCTCATCTGTCAGTCTGCTTCTAAGCAACTCTTTTGAAGTTTCATTGTATTGTATCTTACTCATTGTATTCATCAGATTAAGAATGATGTCTTGCTGCTGGATAGAACATGTCAGGGGGGCCACATGTGGCCTGCAGGCCATATATGGTTTGCCCATCAGTGACCTAGGTGATCAGGGAAATGGGAAAATAATCCCTATTTTCTAACATATTTATAGAAGTTCCCTTTGTATGGGTGAAAAAGAATAGGAAATTGAGGGGATGTTCTTCAACTGGGGCATTATTAAATCACTTGTGACTAAATGCTCCTGAGTTTTTCAACTCAGCCCTCTTTTCAGCATTCTAGAACATCTCTCAGTTTTTCTCATGCCTCTTCCCTCTGCAAACCGTCCTTTCTTATCTCTTTCTTATAACAATACTCAAGCAACATAAGACCTGACAAGAAGATTATTTTTTTAAATATTGAAAGACCTACATGAAGTAATTATGAAGAGTAAAATGAGCAGAAGCAAGAGGACATTCTGTATAGCAACAGAAATATTGTTTAAAGAATGATGTGTACATCCACTTTCAGAGAAAGAATTGATGAATAGAAAAAACATAATTATATATCTATATGCATATACATATAAATTTTTGTCAAATGATGCCATCTCTAATGGGGAGAGAGGAGGAAGTTAGATAAGAACTTTAATATAAAAACATATATATACATATATGTATATATATGTGTATATATATATATATATATATATAAAGCTAGACGTATGTGATAAGTGTGATGGATATGATGAATGTGATGGAATGGAATGGAACCTGTCCTGGGATTTCACTGGTCTGAGGAATTGACAGTCTAGGACAGTGATGGGCAAACTTTTTAAAGAGGGGCCAAAAGGAAAGAAAATGCTCATCTCTCAGTCTGTTTCTAAGGGAACTCTTTCAAAGTTTCATTGTATTGTATCCTACTCATTGTATTTATCAGATTAGGAATAATGTCACCCTATGGGATAGAACATTTCAGGGGGCCACATCTGGCCCACAGGGCCATAGTTTGCCCATCACTGATCTAGGACATATGTAGCATAGATGCAATTTAACAACTCCATCATTTAATTTTAGTGTTGCATGAGGAACAGAAAGATTATACGAGATGCTTGAGTTTATATAGCAATTAGATTTCAGAGATTGAACTTGAATTCAGGTCTTCCTGACTTGGGGTCTACTCTCTACATTTCCTCTCTTACATTAGAGAATACATGAAAAAAACATTTTGCTAGCTCTAAAACTATAAATAAAGTTTAGTTATTGGATGAAATAATATCTCAATAAGTCAAAGGAGAGGTTGTTTCAGCCCTTCAGCTAGGGTGGAATGGGAAAATGAGAAATAAGGACAACAACAAATCACATTTTTGAGAGATTTATGAAACTTTTAAGAACCCTGTGTAGGCTGTTATTATCACCTGGCTTTTTAAGATAAGTAAATAGTTTTGTACAAGTTATAACTTATATTTGAATTTTACCTGTATATCTTTGGGTAAATCACTTAGTAATTATAGATCTGCTTCTTAAATTGTAAGATGAGTTGTTTGGACCAGAAGACCATTAATGTCCCTTCCAACTTTAAATTTTATGAAATGATGGGCCAACCTATGAAATTGGAAGTTATCAGAATTAGAACCTTAACTGAAGTCTCTTGCTTCCACTATTGTGTAAATGGGATTAGCTCATCCTCATTCATTGTTAGACTCTAGCCATCAGAAATAATGTCACCCCACCCAACTTAGAATTAAGTGAGGAGGGGAAGATCAGTTACCCACATGTGACAATAAGTAACAAATCAAAAACAAGGGACTGACCTTTGGGCAGTCCAAAAACAGTGTTGAGGCTGCCATTTGTCCACCTGAAATTGGAGGAGGATGCAGGAAGTGACGAAAGCTGCTATCTTTTAAATATGATGGTAA
>NC_058131.1:21447836-21463265 GCF_016433145.1 Gracilinanus agilis | reverse complement strand
ATCCTACCTGTAACAATTATTTGTTATCTATGTCTCTGAGCTTATAAAATTCCCTGAGCTTATAAAACTCTGTATACCTTTTGACGCAGCAATATCACTATTAGGTTTATTACCTAGGTCAGTGATGGGCAAACTTTTTAAAGAGGGGGCCAAAGGTAAAGAAATGCTCATCTGTCAGTCTGCTTCTAAGCAACTCTTTTGAAGTTTCATTGTATTGTATCTTACTCATTGTATTCATCAGATTAAGAATGATGTCTTGCTGCTGGATAGAACATGTCAGGGGGGCCACATGTGGCCTGCAGGCCATATATGGTTTGCCCATCAGTGACCTAGGTGATCAGGGAAATGGGAAAATAATCCCTATTTTCTAACATATTTATAGAAGTTCCCTTTGTATGGGTGAAAAAGAATAGGAAATTGAGGGGATGTTCTTCAACTGGGGCATTATTAAATCACTTGTGACTAAATGCTCCTGAGTTTTTCAACTCAGCCCTCTTTTCAGCATTCTAGAACATCTCTCAGTTTTTCTCATGCCTCTTCCCTCTGCAAACCGTCCTTTCTTATCTCTTTCTTATAACAATACTCAAGCAACATAAGACCTGACAAGAAGATTATTTTTTTAAATATTGAAAGACCTACATGAAGTAATTATGAAGAGTAAAATGAGCAGAAGCAAGAGGACATTCTGTATAGCAACAGAAATATTGTTTAAAGAATGATGTGTACATCCACTTTCAGAGAAAGAATTGATGAATAGAAAAAACATAATTATATATCTATATGCATATACATATAAATTTTTGTCAAATGATGCCATCTCTAATGGGGAGAGAGGAGGAAGTTAGATAAGAACTTTAATATAAAAACATATATATACATATATGTATATATATGTGTATATATATATATATATATATATAAAGCTAGACGTATGTGATAAGTGTGATGGATATGATGAATGTGATGGAATGGAATGGAACCTGTCCTGGGATTTCACTGGTCTGAGGAATTGACAGTCTAGGACAGTGATGGGCAAACTTTTTAAAGAGGGGCCAAAAGGAAAGAAAATGCTCATCTCTCAGTCTGTTTCTAAGGGAACTCTTTCAAAGTTTCATTGTATTGTATCCTACTCATTGTATTTATCAGATTAGGAATAATGTCACCCTATGGGATAGAACATTTCAGGGGGCCACATCTGGCCCACAGGGCCATAGTTTGCCCATCACTGATCTAGGACATATGTAGCATAGATGCAATTTAACAACTCCATCATTTAATTTTAGTGTTGCATGAGGAACAGAAAGATTATACGAGATGCTTGAGTTTATATAGCAATTAGATTTCAGAGATTGAACTTGAATTCAGGTCTTCCTGACTTGGGGTCTACTCTCTACATTTCCTCTCTTACATTAGAGAATACATGAAAAAAACATTTTGCTAGCTCTAAAACTATAAATAAAGTTTAGTTATTGGATGAAATAATATCTCAATAAGTCAAAGGAGAGGTTGTTTCAGCCCTTCAGCTAGGGTGGAATGGGAAAATGAGAAATAAGGACAACAACAAATCACATTTTTGAGAGATTTATGAAACTTTTAAGAACCCTGTGTAGGCTGTTATTATCACCTGGCTTTTTAAGATAAGTAAATAGTTTTGTACAAGTTATAACTTATATTTGAATTTTACCTGTATATCTTTGGGTAAATCACTTAGTAATTATAGATCTGCTTCTTAAATTGTAAGATGAGTTGTTTGGACCAGAAGACCATTAATGTCCCTTCCAACTTTAAATTTTATGAAATGATGGGCCAACCTATGAAATTGGAAGTTATCAGAATTAGAACCTTAACTGAAGTCTCTTGCTTCCACTATTGTGTAAATGGGATTAGCTCATCCTCATTCATTGTTAGACTCTAGCCATCAGAAATAATGTCACCCCACCCAACTTAGAATTAAGTGAGGAGGGGAAGATCAGTTACCCACATGTGACAATAAGTAACAAATCAAAAACAAGGGACTGACCTTTGGGCAGTCCAAAAACAGTGTTGAGGCTGCCATTTGTCCACCTGAAATTGGAGGAGGATGCAGGAAGTGACGAAAGCTGCTATCTTTTAAATATGATGGTAACTTCCTGTGGAGGCAATTGGCACATTGAACTTGGTGTTGAAGGATCTCTGGTGAGACCTCAGACTGCTTCGCTCTGAATTGTCACATGGGTAAATTAGGCTGACTTCTTATCTCCTCCCTTGGCGTTTCTGGAGGCTCTACCCTCAAGGAGGCTCTCTTGCCTCTCTAATTGTAAAAGGCTTTATAGCTAGAAGCCTTGTTTAATTAACCTCTGTGCTCCTCTGCTGGGGCCTTTAAATTCTTATCTGGTCCAGGCCAGAGTTTCTCTCTCTCAATTTCTTTACCTTCAACCTTCCTAAATGTAAATAAACTTCTATAAAAGTCATCCTGGCTTGGGTCTATTTTAATTTGAAATCGACTTAATCCGATTTCTGGCAACCAGGCCTTAAATATCTAGTTTCCCCTCTTACACTATCCACAGATCTCTGAAATCCACTTTGAATTTTGGTTAAGATATTAATTTGATCAAAAGTACAATAGGTATTAGGTTGAGATGACATTCTAAGGAGGAAGAAAAATATGAGAAAAATCACATAAATTTATGTGAATTTTGCTACAGTGGATAGAATGCTAGAATTAGAATCAGAGAGACTTGGAATAAAATATTTCTTCAGATTTTTTCTAACCAGGTCACCATGGAAAAAAGTTACAATCTGTGGGCCTCGGTTTCTTTATTTTTTAAACTCTTACCTTCTGTCTTGGAATCAATACTGGGTATTGGTTCCAAGGCAGAAAAGCAGTAAGGGCTAGGCAATGGAGGTTAAATGACTTGCCCAGGGTCACACAGCTAAGAAGTGTCTGAGGTCAAATTTGAACCTGGGACCTCATATCTCTGGGCCTAACTCTCAATCGACTGGGCCACCTAGCTCCTCCCAGTTTCCTTATTTTTAATGAGGTATTTAGACTCAATGATTTCTAAAATTCATTCTCTTTCTCAATCTATAAACCATATTAAAAGAACCATCTTCAAAGACACTAACTTGTACATTTTGGCTGGAAAAGATGGCCCATTTGGATGAGTAAGTGGCAGGCAGGCTGAATAGGAGATTATAGCCAGATATTAAAGAATTGTGAATGCTAAAGAATGAATTGTTGGAGGTTTTCTTTCTTTTTTTTCCTTTAAGAAATGGTGAGCCATTGAAGATATTACTTCAGGGAAGAGACAATTAAAACTTTTTCGAAAAATTCCTTCAGCCACATACTTTATCAGTCATGAATCATGCATCAGTCCTTAATGTCCTTGAAAATCTTAAGTGAGAGTTCATGTCTCACCCTTATCAAGGTATCTTTGATACTGTAATGTTAACTTGAAAAATAAATGGGTAAATGAAGCATTTTTTTTAAATAATTTTGAGCATAATGAAAGTCAATGTCATGCCCCATCCAGACATGCCTGCCAATACATTCACAAAGCTCATTAATAGACTCCTGAAGGAAATGGCAAGAAAAGCAATAGGTCAGAGAGGGCTCAGAGTTCCTTAAGCTAGATGAAGTCCCCAAGGCTTTATAGGTATTTATAGATTTTCTTGCGGGTGAAACCCACCCTGCTTATAATCCACCCTGTCATCCTTTAATATATGAATTAACCTTGTAATAATTGGCAAATAAATCCAGCTCCTCTTATGAATATTGTATTTCAGCATAAGCCATCCATTTGCATTTTAAAAGGGTTTAATGGTTTTTGTCATTTTGGGTGGCCTTTGACCCAACTTTAAATAATCAACTATTCATTTCCACACTAATAGGGCATGCATTGTATACTTATCTCCTCAGAGGAGATAATCTGGGGCATCTACATTGTTCTAAAGTTCAAATTGAGACACACACGAACATTTTTTCCTTTCTCAAGTTAGAAATATTGTTAGTCAATCAATTTCACATAGAACAAAAGGGGTTGGGAATTATCTCATAGAAGAACCCCAATATCTTCTGCTTCTTCCTTATGTCTATCCAACACCTAAGGCATTAGGCATTGACTATTATGTAAATTTTGTTTTCTTTTGCTCCAAGTTGAGTAAATTTCTTAAATTCCATGAGTTATTAAACTTTTTTTTTCTGTGATTTGGTGAATGCTTGAGTGCCAAGCAATCAAATAATAAGTGTGACATAGGACCAAAAATGTACAGCTGGACAGAACCTCAGAGTCCCTCAAGTCCACTTATTTCATTTTAAAGATAAGGAAAGGGGGGGGGCAGCTGGGTAGCTCAGTGGATTGAGAGCCAGGCCTAGAGACTGGAGGCCTAGGTTCACTTCCCAGCTGTGTGACCCTGGGCAAGTCACTCAATCCCCATTGCCCACCCTCACCACTCTTTCACCTAGGAGCCAATACACAGAAGTTAAGGTTTTAAAAAAAAAAAAAAAGATAAGGAAAGGACAGCAGCTGGGTAACTCAGTGGATTGAGAGTCAGGCCTAGAGATAGGAGGTAACTGGATTCAAATCTGACCTAATACATTTCCCAGCTGTGTGACCCTGAGCAAATCACTTAACCACCTTTGCCTAGCCCTTGCCACTCTTCTGCCTAGGAGCCAATACACAGTACTGACTCCAAGACAGAAGATAAGGGTTTAAAAAAAAGATAAGGAAAATGAGAAACAAAGAACTTTAGCTACTTGCTGAAGGTCACACTATCTGCACTAGAGGAGCTAAGATTTCAATTGGAAGAGAAAGGTAGACACTTGAATAAGGATATTTAAAATCATATATAATTATAAGAGTATTTTTGAGTTAAAAAGTTCAAAAATCACCTATTCCAATCTTCCCATGAATGACCTGGGAGATTTAAAAATATATATCAATTGATGACAAAGGCAGAAAAGATAAACGAATGTTATAGTGCACAGAGAATTCTTTGTGAAGAAGGAAGAAATTGATCTGGTCTCTGAAATGGTTAGGAAGGGAGAAGGAGGTGCCATCCCAGGGAGAGGGAACAAAGGCACGATACTACATATGATGAGAATCATTGTATCAAAAATTATATATGGTTGCTTGGTTGGAGCAGGTCCGAGGATGGAACTATTGCTATATAAAACTGGAAAGATTGATTGGAACCAGACCGTGAAGGTCCTTAAGTAGCAGACTAAGGGTTTGAATGTAATAAATATTTATAAAATTTCAAATATATGAGAGAAACTCTGTTAGGCATGATGGATACAAAGAGAAAAATAAAAAGAAACCAAAAATCCCTGCCCTCAAAACTTTATATTTTATTGGAGCAATGTTGAGTGCACATGTTTAACTATACATAAAATATACTTTAAAAATTGTGTAGGAAGAACATTTAAATGTACATATTAATTTATTAGAAACAAATAATCTTAGAGGATTACCTAGAGGACAAGTTATTAAATCATTTGAACAACATCCAAGAGCCTATATGTTTCAGAGATAGGTTTTCAAATCATGTTCTCTCAACTCTAAAGCTAGCTCTATCCATTTTCTGTTGCACATAGCATATTACTTTATAACTCTCTTATTTAGTATAAAACCTAAATTTAAAACTTACATTACCAAATTAGAACAGTATATAGAGCATCAGGCCTGGAGTTAGAAAGATTCATCTTCTTGAGTTCAAATCTAGCCTCAGATATTTACTAGCTGTGGGATCTCAGGCAAATCACTTTACGCTGTTTATCTGAGTTTCCTCATCTATAAATTGAGCTGAAAAAGGAAATGGCAAATGAATTCAGTATCTTTGCCAAGAAAACCCAAATAGGGTCACAAAGAGACAGGACTGTCAAGAAGAAAATCAAGATGTATTGACTTTTTTGTTTATTTGGTATTTATTAAGTGTCTGCTTTTTTAATCCAACATTATGAAATAGAAGCACAACACATTATACTTAGAAAAGACCTGAGACCACTTTATAGAATCTCCTCATTTAATTGATGAGAAACTGAAACATGACATTCTTAATGTAATATCTCAAATTGATATTTTTGGAACTTTGGGTCAGATCTTTTCTCACTTCCCAAATTGTCATCCTAACCCAGGCCCCATAGGGATTTTTCCAAACCTTTTTACCCATCCTCATATCCCCCATGGATCATTCTCTTCCTATTCTCTCAAAATGACTCCATTTGACCTTTTCCTTCTCAAGCAAATTGCCTTATCTATCATTTCCACTCTTTTAGTTATCTGCAATTTCTCTTCATCTATTGGCTTCTTCTCTGATGCCTTACAAATACGTCCAACCAAAGAAAAGAAAATCTTTTATTTCATTTATCCCTTGTAGCTAACATTGCATGTCTCTCCTCCTCCCTTTTGTGGCTCATCTTAAGAAAACCATTTAGAACAAGTTTGTCCACGACCTTTTCTTTCACTCTCTTCTTAAATCACTACTGTTTTAGCTTCTAACCTTATTTAAACAAAACTATTCTCTCCAAAATTACTAAGAATTTCTAAATTGATAAATATAATGGCCTCTTCTTAATCCTCATTCATCTTTCACCCTCTGTAGCTTTTGGCCCTGTAAAAAAACCTTCTTCTCCTTAATAGGGTCATTGTAGATTTTCTCAACACTACTCTCTCCTGGTTTTCCTCCTACCTATTCTATATTACTTCTCCATCTTGTCTTTTGCTATCTTCACTCAGATGACACTCAGTAGCCATGAGTATCCTAAAGGGCTAAATCCTTGGACTTCCTTTTTTATTGTTGTTTTATATTACTTCACTTGATCTTGGGTTAAGTTATCATCTCTGAGTTGATAACTCTAAGAGCTATTCATCTAGTTCTAAGCTCTCTGCTGGCATTCAGAAACCCATCTTCAATTGCCTTTTAGGTATCTCAAACTGGAAATTTCCTGAGACATCTTAAGCTGAATTCTATCTTTTTCCCCAAACCATCTCAATTTCCCATATTCCCTATTACTAATAAGGGTTCTGTGTCCTTCCAGTCATTCAAGCATGCTACCTAGGTTTCAGCCTCTACTTTTTCCTCTTTCTCACCTTCCCCATTGAATAGAAAACACATGTCAATCATAACTTTGTGACATTTCATATGAAGTTGTTACCATTCTCTTCTGGCATTGTTACTACTCTGGCTTGGCCTTTGTTACCTAAAGCCTAACATATTATAATAATCTATTATTATTACTACTAAATAAGAGCAGGCCTTTATGATAGCAATTACTACTAAAGTAGGCATTTGATGGAACAGTGGTTTAGAGTGCTGAGTCTGGAGTCAGGAAGACTTATCTTTCACACTCACTAGCTGTCTGACCCTGACCAAGTCACCTTGTTTGCCTCAGTTTACTCATCTGTAAAATGAGCTGGAGAAGGAAATGGCAAACAACTCCAGTATCTTTGCCACAAAGAACCCAAATGTGGACATGGAGAGCTGGAGGTGTAACAGGGAAAATTATGGGACTGGTTGTGAATTAATAATTTTATTAAAACAAAAGTAGTAGGTGAAAAAGGTGGAAAAATCGGAGAGAGATACAGTCTATTTTCTTTACTGCTCCATTTAGCTTTCTAATCTGTGGATGCCATTAGGGGGTCCTAGCCACAACAAACATGGAAGAGAAAAGGTCAAAATCCACTCTTGACTCAGTTTATCAAACATTTTCTCTGCCCACTAATTCTCACACATCACATCTCAGAAGCCAACTATGGCTTAACCTGGGCTGCCCAGGGGACATTCCAAGGGGCAGTGCAGGGAACATCAGTCCTGCTGCCTGCCTCATGATCTCTTGACTCTATTGCTGATATTTTTCTGGCTGCCATTCTATCATTGTGACCCAATCCACTCAATGATTTCCTTCACACAGAGGTGACTATAACAACTGAACAACAAAATTACAACTAAAATGTAATATGTAGTAGTATTACTACTAAAATATTCTCCCCATTTTAGATCATCCTCTTCTCAACTGACAATGTGATCTACTTAAAATGTAACTCTTATCATGCTATCCCCCTACTCAATAAACTTCCAGGCACTTCTCATCACTTGCAGGATCAGATATAAAATCTTCTATTTGGCTTGTAAAGCATCTAATAACCTAGTCCTCCCTCTACCAGTTTCCTGAATATTTTTATGACATCATTCTCCCATACATCATGTGATCTGGTATCTCCTTACAATTATGCCCAGGAGACACTCCAACTCTCAGCTCTAGGCATATTCACTGACTCTCCTCCACATCTAAAACAGTCTGTTTCTGCAGCTTCATTTCTTAGTTTTTCTGGATTTTTTCCAGTACCAACTAAAATTCTCCTTTCTATAGAGAACCTTTCCTAATCCTTCGTAATTCTAGTGCGTCCCCTCTTTGTGTGATTTCCAATTAAAAAAAATTGTTTGTACAGAGTTGTTTGCATGTTGTCTTCCATATTCAATCATGAGATCTTTGAGGGCAGGGACTATCATTTTTAGTATCCGCAGGGTTTATACATATACATGCTTATACATGCATGTCCCATCTGAATATATGGTTTTATTAAAGCCCAGTGATCAATATATAGTGGGTCTTTAATACATACTGTCTACCTTTGTCCAGATTCAGAGTCCAATGTTCACTTTTATTGAAATAATTAGTTTGAACTATAAAAGAATACATATTGAAGTGATGGGTAAACTTTTTAAAGAGGGAGCCAAAGGAAAGGAAATGCTCATCTGTCAGTCTGTTTCTAAGGCAACTCTTTCAAAGTATCATTGTATTTATCTTACTCATTGTATTCGTCAGATTAGAAATAATGTTGCAGGGCAAGATAGAACACTTCAGTGGGCCATAGTTTACCCATCACTGGATTAGAGTATCATTAGTTATATGTTTCAAAATAAGGATACTTAGTCTCATTATCTATTCTCAAAAATATGTATTGACCATGTTTTTATAAACTTGGTTCAGAAACCTACAGGGATCAAATCAATAGCACATAAAAAAATGAAAGTGGTTTATTTCTTTAAAAACGTAATCACTTTTTATAAAACCTCAGATATAGAAGAGAATTCAGAGGTGATCTTTAACAACCTATAAATAAATAAGAATCAGCCACTTCCCAGCTGTGTGACCCTGGGCAAGTCACTTGACCCCCATTGCCCACCCTTACCACTCTTCCACCTATGAGACAATACACCGAAATGAAGGGTTAAAAATAAATAAATAAATAAATAAATAAATAAATAAATAAATAAATAAATAAATAAGAATCTNTAAATAAATAAATAAATAAATAAATAAATAAATAAATAAATAAATAAGAATCTTTTTCTAAAACACATTCAATATGTGGTTATCCAAACTTCAGCTCGTTGGAAAGATGTATAGGTAGGTAGATACATTGATACTTTCAGGGACCCAAAATAAGTGTCCCTACAACATCTACCCACTATTTTTACATCTTCTTGGAGCCAAGAAAGGCAAGTCTAATCCATCTTATTTGTAACAATTCAACAGATATTTAGCCAGCTAACTCTTTTGCTCACTTATCATGTCTTTTCTTCTCTAGCCTAAATATGTCCAGTACTTTCAGTCACAAACTCTGTGACATTTACTCAAGTTTTCTCACCAACTTGGTTGTTCTTCTATGGATATATAACAATTTGCCAAGGTCCTTGCTAAAATCACTCAGAAAAAAGTAGTTAACAGTCATAGTTTTATTAATACTTATACCAAAAATACAACACAAATTGTGATTCAGTTGGATTAGAGAAGAAAAAAATTAATAACATAATTAATGTTTCAACTGAGAATAGCTTTCATTTCATCTAACTCTCTATTCAGATATTCAGATATTCAGATAATTTATTTCACTCTCTAATTGTTAGTCTGTCTATCCATTCAATTCAGAAATTTGAACAGAAAAGACAAATATATATATATATGAACAGAAAAAATGTATACATACATATATGTATGTATCTACATACATGTATAGATATATGCATGCATGTCCCTTCTGAATATATGGTTTAATTAAAACATTTAAAATTAATATTATTTTAAAATTATATATAGCATTGATTTTTATTCCCAAGGGTTTATCATTCAAGTTTAGAAAATAAGACCAATCCATACTTTAAAGAATAAGATAATAAGAATATGTATCCATATATTGAAGTATCTAACTAATAATCTCCTAAGGGAATTTTCAAATTCAACCTAATTATTTCAGGAAAAAAGGAATATTAGACTCAGAATAAATACAAATTTTCAGTAAATATCCATACAGATATGCACATGTATGGCCATCTAGGTAGTAAGTGGATAGATCACCAGGCCTGGAGTTAGGAAGACATAAGTTCATATTTGATCTCAAACACTTATTATCTCTGAGACCCTAGGCAAGTCACTTAGCCCTCTTTATTTTAGTTTTCTCATATATAAAGAGAGTTGGAGAAGGAAATAGGAAACCACTTCAATGTTTTTTGCCAAGAAAACCACAAAATAAAGTCACAGAAAGTTGAATATTTGTGTGGAAAATGATGACAGAGACAGGTAGAGAGAGCAAGAGAAACAGAAAAACAGAGAGAGATAGAGAGATTGTTTATGTGAAATACTAGTATGGGAAAACAGGAAAAAAGGACAATGAAGGCCATTACTTTTTTCTTCACCATTTAATCCTGGATTGGCCTTGTTAATTGAGCTGTCCTAAATGGACTGAAAATAGCTCTTGTAATAGCTAATGATAAAACAGGAAAGGAATATTACTATCTATTGAGATGGTGCTATAAAAATTGACAGGAGAAATAAAGCAGACTAGAATTCTTATAGAAACAAATAGGTTAACTTCAAGGGAAAAGGGAAGAAGCCAGGAGGGTGGGGAGAAAGAGACATGTCTGTCTTTTCCAGGAATGGGGGTAATGGGGAGGGGATCTAATATTTTATAAATAACATTAACTTCTGTTTATCTTTAGAATTGCTTTACATTGTTATTTTTACAAGCGTGCTATATTAAGCCATACAGATGCCAAAAAAGTAGACTTGCTAGTCATTAGTAGAAACAGGAATTTATCATCATAGTAGTCAGTGAGTAAAATATGGGTGTGACACATTTATTTTAACTTAGGTCAAGATAATCTAGAGAGGAATTTAGACATCTATAAACAAGTTTAGGAAACTGATTACCAGATAAATGGAAGAATCTAATTCCTAGAGTTTGGATCAGACTAAGGTAGGATATAAATAAAGATGAAGATATGATATTACAATGAGAATGATCTGCAGCAGAGATAGAATACCCTCTTCTTTTTTTTTACACATTAGCTTCTGTCTTGGAAATGATACTAAATAACAGTTTTAAAGCAGGAGAGTGGTAGGGGCTACATAAATGAGGTTAAGTGACTTGCCTAGGAGGTGTGATACAGAGAGGAGGGTCATAACAGTTTGGCAGTCTTTTGCTGAGTCCTTATGTCAGTTAGGAGTTTAGAATCTTGGGAAAGAGTTTCAGTTGGACCTGGGAACTCATGGAGGGAACCAGGGTCCAGCGGAGCTCCTTCTGGAGATTGAAACCTTAGCCTCGTCTTGCAGTCTTTGAAATTTGTTAATTTAGATAAAACCTTTGAATCTCCCTACCCTACCTCATTTCCTACCTTTATTTCCCTTACCTAAATGTTTGAGAGGAGTGAATAAGGAGAGTGAATCAGAGAGTTAGTTCAAATCTGTGAGAGTTTAGCCCTACCCTTGCAGTAATTTATCTAGAGAGGTTTTGTATCCATCATCCTAATCCCTTCTGATTTCAAAGTCACCTTGAGAGCTGAGTAAAGGCAGAACCTTTCTCAAACTCCCATTCCTGTTTCCCTTCCCCCACCTGAGGTTTCTCTAAGCAGCTATTAGGGCTCCCTAGATCCTTTTACCCTGACAATTCATCCTGAGAAGACAATAAACCCCTTTGTGTTTAAAACAGACCTTTTTGGTTACTTCATTAGTTAATTAGTAAGAAAGGGAAGAAGAGGAATAGAATCAACATACTCTGGGTTTGAGGGAATCCGGGGTATCCATCTTGAAGGAAGTGGAACTTCAAAACAAGTCCCTTCCTGTGATATTAACTAAAGCCTGTAGTTAACTTCAAATCAGTCTATTTCCCTTCAATGTTTGTCTTTAGCCTAAGTCCCAGTCTGTATTCCTGCTGCTGTTTGCCTGTTTAGATTAGTTCATGCTCTCCCTGACAATCCTTGTTACCTCAGTGTTATACTCCCTGATCTCAGACATTCCCTTATTTCTCCTACGACCTCAACTGTCATCCTTCATCATTGAACCTTCCTCATCCACTATATTGCCTTAACTTCCCTACTACCTAGTCTATTCACTTGATTACTTCCAGCCTTGGATCCTTTGCCTTGTCTTATTCCTTAATCCTACCAGTTATTACCCTTAGCCTCAGCCTCATATTACATCTTTCCATTTCCCTTATTACATCCTACCTAATCTCCATATTAACTTCCTTTCAAATCCCCTATAACATCTTTCCTAAGTCCCCTATAACATAGGATACTGCTAGGAAGTGTTGGAGACCAAATTTGAACCCAGGTCCTCTTGATTCCAGGCACAGTGTTACCTAGCTGCTCCCACTCTGGCCTTTTTAAGGACGTTCATAGAAGAACACTATAAGAACAGTTCTTACTAGTTATATACACTGCTTGATATCTATGTAACTTCTTGTAAGTCACTTAACGTCTATGTAATTCAGATTCCTCATATATAAAATAAGGAAACTGGTGAAATGACCTTTGAAGTTCCATCTGACTCTAAATCTAGGATCCATGAATGTGTCTTGGTGAATCTGAAGTTCCATATTTATGGGGAAAGTTGGAATTGTAGTCCTCTTGTGTAATGCAAATGTTTCCTATAGTGGCTGGGCAAAGGTATGCTGGGCTACTTGATAAAGCATTTAAATACAGCTTTCTCTTGTGTTGTTCCTAAACCTGTTACCACAAAGGAAAGAGGAATGGGAGCCACAAAAATATGAGACAAAACCCCAAGGACGCCATGGATGGTGTTCCATTTTCTTATTTGACAGAATAATTCCCACAAACATGAGCTATTGGTTGATACCGAAAAGGCAAAAGAGAAGGAAATCCAGTCGCTGTGTTATGTCTTCTATCTGTTTCTGAATGTGGTTTGCAGCTGAGATCAGAAGGACTAGATGAGTGATGTGAATTACCCAGGGGGAGAAGAAATTGAGCTTTTCTTCAGCCTATCACAGAAAACTAGCCCATGTGTATTTTTTTTTCAGTTTGTCTTTTTGACCTATTCAAGACTTTCATATTGCTCCCTAGATATGGGAGCTCAGACCAGGAGGGAGATTAAAGTATAGGATGAGATTTTTTGTTCTACACATGATATTTCTTGTTAAATCTCATCACACTCAGTGTGTCCAAGTATTATCTGAACATATACCACAGAAATAGAGACAAAACTCATCTTTCTCCTTTACCTCACTTATAGGAGCAAGAATGACTTAAAATTGCAATAATGGGAAGCTAGTTGGTCTGAATGAACTCTGGCCTGACCTTTGGACCCATGAGATTTAGTATTCACTACCTGGTTTGAAGATTTCGGTAGATAATCTTTCTTACTTCCCTGTTTCCAGATTACAGATGAATTTAAAATGACCTGGCATCAATCATTCGCTCAGTCACATTTCATCAAGTAACCCCTGTGTGCTAAGCAGAGCACTAATACAAAGGAAAGAGAATGTGGACACAGGGTAGAATAGCCAACAGGGCAAGATAGGCTGAGTATATTCGAAATAACTGGAAAATTCAAAGAGAATATGCATCAGTTTTAAAATAAAAATGGGTGCTAGACTCTAAAGAAAACATTTTAAATTATCAGACAGCTGAAAACATTTAGAAATCATTTATTTATAACTCAGGAGTTGATGAAAATAAGAACAAATATATCTTTGCAATAATGTCATAGATCTAGAGACAGACCTTAGAGACCATGTTTAGTCTCCTCATTATACAGAACAGGAAACCCAAGATCCTGGAGTAACAAGATGGCATTCAAACCCAAAGGATAGGAAGTAGTTGTAAGGACTTCAATAACCTCCCTGGCCAGGGAGGATGCTTCAAGAAGCTTAACAAAAAGTCATCCTGACAAAGAAAAATGAGAGGGCATGGCCTAAAGCTTTTTTTTTTCCTGACAAAGGTATTGAATAGCAAATATCCAGCAATTTCCCAAGATTGCCACCTCTCACCCCACCTGATATTAGCATTAGACCTCAAGGCAAGGATTTTCCTTCCCTCCCAGCAATGACCACTTCTTGACCCAGATATATACCATAATTAAAACCTACAAGGCTTTACTGATTTTGGTTGGCCCAATTCAACCTGCCTTCCCCATCCCCTAGCAGACATTTTCCTCTCTTCCCTAATTTCTCCCTTCTTACTATAAGAATTTCTCATCAATAATACTTGTTTCCTTAATTTCTTCTTACTGTCTTGTAGGGAGATAAATATGTATATAACACTTATTAAGTGCTTTTTCCAAATATGATCTCATAGAATTCTCACAACAACCTTGTGATGTAGGTCCTGTTATTATCACCCTTTTACTGATAGGGAAACTAAGGCAAACAGGGATGAAAGCAATTCCTCCACGGTCACAATGATAATCTGAGGCCAGATCTGGATTTGAGTCTTTCTGACTCTAGGCCCAATTCTCTCCTGAATTTTATGCCTCTTACTTATCCTCCATGCTTCCTGTGGGATTGCAAACATCATTCAAACTCCAGAGAGTAATACAAGGAATATAACTCAGATCTACTGATGACGTGATTTTTTATTCTATTTCTTTCCAAGATCCTTGGAAATATAAGCACCTTGTAAGATTTAGAGTTGGTTTGGCTAAATATATGAATTAAAATAATTGAATTGTGGTTGCCATTTATGAAAATAATTAACTTCTCCAGTCAAAATGACTGTAAGAAGCTTTTATTTACAACTGGATAGAAATATGAAATATAGGAAAGAGGTAGGGAAAAAAATCACCTAGCTACAAATACCCAAATCCTAGATGCAATTGCAGATCTGAAAGTGAGTCTCACCAGAATCCAGTCTTAATTAGGAATCTGAAATCTGAAGAGCCAGGAGACACTGAAAAACCACCAAGAGCCTTCAGTACACATGAGGTTAAGACTGCCAAGAATCTCCACAGAGCTCATGCTGAAGTGAGTGTCCCACCAAAGCACAAACTAAGAGAGGGTCTTCTTGCCAAAGAACCAATGAAGCAAAGAGTGAATCTTTTGCTTCAGTCTCACCTTTTATAGTACTTTATCCATGTCACTTCCTATTTCTCTCCCACTACATGGGAACAAATCACAGCCTTCCAATTTGCCTAGCACTGCCCATGGTCGGGGG
>NC_058131.1:21421983-21447514 GCF_016433145.1 Gracilinanus agilis | reverse complement strand
GGGGAGGGGGGGCAGTGTTTATGTATGCCCTTTGGGTATATGAACTAGTAAGTGACTTATGAGCTCTCTTATCTAGTGACTTACCAAGTGCTAAGTAGGGGTACTTCAAATTCTTGATTTGATTAAATTAAAGGTTGCTGACTGATTACATTTAAAAATAAATTAAGAGAGTTTAATTCTCTCTTCCAAAACTCAAAATGCTCTAGCCCTTATGGCTATCATCAAGGAAGTAACTCCAGAGAAGAAGAGACTAGTCATGCCCATGAAATACCAATTAAATGCTACTTGCAAGTTCTGTCAATCAGTCAATAAGCATTTTTTAGACACCGACTACATGCCATACACTGTGCTAAGGAGTAGTCATATAAAGGAGATAAAACATAGTCTTCCTTCAAGGAGCTCATGATGGAGGAGACAACACCCAAATAGCTATGTAGAAACAAGCTATATACAACATAACTAGGAGATAATTATCAGAAGGGAAGCACTAGAATTAAGAGGGATTATGACAGATACTCTAGAGAAACCCTGGTTTTCTCTCAGACATTAAGGAACTCAAGAAGGTCAGGGAGCCAAGATGAGGAATTAGAATATTCCAGGCATGAGGAAGAGCTAATGAAAATGCCTGTGGCTGATAGAGTATCTTGTTCAATGAAAAACCAGAAGGCCAGTGTCACTGCAATGAAGAACATAATTTAGGGTGGGGTAGGGCTCTAAGGTGTATCAAAATTGGAAAGACTGGGGGGAGGGAATAGTTTATAAATTACTTTGAATGTCAAATGAGTTATTTTTGTTTAATCTTAGAAATGATAGGGATCCATTGAATGTATTTAGTAAGTGGGTGACATGGTCACACTTGATCTTTAGGTAGGCCACTTTAATGGTTGTGTAGGGTAAAGTGTGGAGTAGGGAGATAGATCTGTGATGCATCCTAATCATAAGTAATTTCAGGAGTCTGGGTAGGAGAAATGCAAGTTTGGTGGATGTGGCATTATCAGTGAAAGAAGACTAAGAGAAGTTATAAAGGTGAAATAGACATGGTTTGGTGACAGAATAGATAGAGAGAGATTAAGAAAGAGTGAGGATGGAAAGATAATTTCTAGGTTGTGAGCCTGAAGGACTGGTTGGGTGTAGATGCCATTGACAGTAATAGGAAAGTTTGAAATTAGGTAAAAGATAATGAGATCAGTTTGGGATGTGTTGAATTTAAAATGTCTTTATAATACCCATTTTAAAATATGTAATAGGCATTTGGAGATGTGAGAATGAAGGTCAGCAGAGAGGTTAGAGCCTGATAAGTAAATTTAAGAATCATTAACTTAGAGATGATAATTGAGTCCATGGGAACTGATGAGATCAACAAGTGAAAAAACTATAAAAGGAACAGAGAAAAGGACTCAGGAAAAAGGCCTGTGGGAGATACCCAGACATGACCTGGATAAAGAACCAGAAAAAGAGACTAAGAAGGAACACTCAGATAGATAGGAGGAGAACATGGGAAGTTCTGAGGTTCTTTTCCTCCAATTTTGCTACTAGGTCTTTATTTAGAAAGGTGTATGCTCTGTCTCTTTCCCTACTTCTAACACCCCCCAGGGGACCAGAGAAGCCCATACTGCAGAGACTTGTTTATATAGATAACATCTGAAATGCCCAACTCCATATCTCCAATGAAGATAGACATTTATGCCTTTGAGTATAGCAGGGAGACTGTGTCTACTTTTTCACTTTTTATCTTTCCAAATGCCAAGAAGAATATTGGACTAGAATGACATAGATACACACATGTGTATATGTATAATGGACATAATTCCAAATGTGAACATATAAGTGCATGGTCATAGACAGATTATTCTCTCTTTATATCAGTGAAACAATCAGCAGACATCTACTTAGAATGATTTTCAAATAATGTAAATTTGCCTTGGACCAGGAGAAGGGAGGGAGATGCAAAGGAAGAGAGCCTTAGGCTTATGAAATATGGGAAATATGTGGAAGCCAAGGTCAGAGAAGAAAGAGTCAACTATTTGAGGTACTAACCAGAATTAAGAGGAAGAAAAAGACAGGGGACACACAGTGAGCAGATAAAGACAGACAGGAAAGTGTGGACAACACTCAGGTCTGGGGGCAAATATGTGGGAGGACTTAAAACAGATATTAAGGGTGGGTGGGCAAAGTGGGGAGAGGGGAGAGATTTTTCTCTTTCAGTGCTAAAGGTCTGAATAAAAGTCCTGAAGACTATAGAGGCAGTGGCCACGGAGGTTGGCCCTGGCACTCTCCCCACCTTTTCATTTTGCTGCTTTCATTTAGAGATTTTTGTTGTTACTGCTTTTGGGGTTGCAATCTGGGGATGGGAAGTCACAGAGTTCTGAGCGAAGAGGTGTGTAAATTAAATATCTAGGAGACAATCATATCCCAGAAGTCTTACATTATAGGAATCGCAGGTTCATGTGTCTTAATTTGCCTGCATGGCAAGATCCTGGACCACTGGAAGTCAAGGAATGTGATGTGGGGACTAAGGTAAAAATCAGGCCAATTGGAGGATCTGGGTGTGGGAGAGGGGTAAGATTGAGCTTGTGAAAGGAGCTCTCTCACCCTTTTTGGTGCTTGTCTATGTAAGCCACCTCTGAGAAGTAGTGCAGTGGGGACCACGACAGAATGGTAGTCTGAGAACTCTGTCTCTTGGGCTCACATTCTTTCCAAAACTCAAAGCCCACTCCTTGACTGGTCATAGCTTATTTGGCCCAACCATCTGGGTAGCTAGACCCCTTGACCTCCACTTGTGAAATAAACCAGGGACCAAGGAAATTCTAGGACCTGATGGAGCAGAAGTAACTTGGCTGAGGAACATTTAAGTTAGATAGGCTGGAAACTTTATTTCTATCATTCTTTCTCTTTACTAATGGATACTTATATATTCAGTTTAAAGTCTCCAGGATTAATTTTTATTCATAAGAGAACAGAGAAAGAAAGAACAATATATACATAAAAGTTAACATTAGGTATTTTTTTGGAAAGTGACTTTCAGAATATTTTTATAAAATTGAATTTGCATAATTTGATAAAACTATAAAACACAAATGTTGCCCACTTGAACTCCCTAGAATGTCTCTTAGAATTGAAATGGCTCAGTTCAAATTTCCTTTGGCCAGCCAGTTTTTAAAATGTCATTATTGACTTATGCAATGCAGTATCTACTTATTATTGGATTAAAAAAGAACAATTTTGTGACTATTATTATTTTTTATTTCCAATCCAGCTACTCTTGTGATAATTGCAAATGAAAGAATTAACTGGTTTGCCAAGTACTGAGTTGAGTGTTCCCTTACCACTGAGAACAATTCCAGCTAATTGAAACCTGATCACCCAAACTGATCTGTAATGAAAGGATGTTCTCTGTTTCATTCTAACTATAGTGGTCATTGCCAGGACTGCTGAACCACATACTATGTGTTCTTAATAGGATATAATTAAATTAAACTAAATAATAATTTGAATAAACACACTAACAGCCTTAAAGAAAGCCCTCAGCTTGCCTCCTGGTGGAAGGCTGATGATCCTGGATTCTAGAGGAATAAACCAGGGAAATTTAAGCACATCTACCAAGTTAGAAAAGGTTCAACCACAGCCTCCATCATTAACTGTGCCTCAGTGGTTAGAGGAATAGCTTATCTGAGGTCACAGAGCCTGATTACCAGTATGGGTATCTACAGAATTTTTAGTAAGTGATTCTTAAAGACCATTTACCACTATAGTGTTACAACCTGCCCAAGTGGCTGAGTGGTGTCATCACTAGAGCCACATATTTTGAAACAGAAAGATCAGAATTTGTATACTGTTCAAGACACATAGAAGCCTAGAAAAGTGACTCTAGAAAAGTATTATAAACTTCTCTCTACCTCAGTTTTTTCATCTCTAAAATGGGAAGAATAATGCTGTTCCATAGAGAATAATCTATTCCCAAGAGTTATGGCAAGGCTAAAATAAGATAATACTAGATTATTATCTCCTTAAGGATAGGAACTATTTTTTGCTACTTTTGGTAAACTCAATACTTAACACTGTCTGGCACATAATCATCACTTAATAAATGCTTAATGAGTGATATTTAAAATTCTTTGAAAACCTTAGAGCAATATAAAAAACATATAATAATAATAATAACAACAATAATAATAATAATTACAATCCTGAACAAGTTTCCTAAATCTCACAATGCCTGGGTTACTCATTTGGCAAATGATAATAATTGCAACACCTATTTAAAAGGCTACTTTTAAAAATCAAATAATATTAAAATATTGAAAGGTTGTTTATTAAACTTTAGTCTCATGTATAAATGCTAACTACTCTAAAATTATCATCATCATTATCATCATCTGTGAGTGGAGGAAGATTTTACAATGACCAAAAGACAGGTCCTTGCAGTATTATAATATACTAATTGGTTTAAAAGAAAGTTTAAACATTTCTGAAAATCCATTACTTTTGTAATTAATAAAATTTTTCGGGACTGTATATTAACTTTTAATTATCTATTAGTAAAAGTTCAAGATAGAGAGAAAGATCACCAGGCTGCCCTAACTAAAAGAAAAAAAATACATTTCCAACCTTCTCCAGCTCCAGTTCACAGCCAAAGCTCAAGTGGAACATTAAATGTTCCAGAGAAGTGTGATAATTAATAAGTCTACACAAAGGTGAGAGCACCTTCCAATTCTGGGAGGTCCTAACCCACCTGTGCTAGAGTGAGTAACCAATCAGAATCAATTCAACATCCCTACACTTTCTATGAGAAAGCATCTATTGTGATTGGACACGCAGGCTAAGGGAAGGCACTGGAAGTGATATATATGTATATATATATATATATATATATATATATATATATATTGGTGAAGGAGAACTGAGGGAGCTTCGCTGGTTTGTGACCAAGACTGCCCATGTGGTGAGTTGTTGGTTTGTGACTGAGACTATTCCACTTGGTAAGTTTAAAGATTGAATATTCCTGGACTTCTATTAAGAAACTTCCTTTATAGACTTGGTGAATGAAGTTTGCTCCATTCACCTCCAGGCCTCAGGCCCTTTAATTCTCTGCTGAGGGTTAAGATATACCTGGACTAATCAGTGAGATAGATTCTTAATTTCTTCCTCTCTCTCTTCTCTCAGGTAAATAAATTTACATAAAAGTCATTTTTGATTTGATATTATTCTTAATTGAGGATTTATAATAGTTCAATCCTCTGGCGACCACCTTTTAATATATTGAACCCATAAAACCTCTTTTCCTCCTTACAGAAGGGAGCAAGTCAAATGTTCAGTCAGAAAGAGAATCCTGAGCAAAAGAATTTGAGGTACTGCTCTCTCTCTTTATATAAGGCCAATGACTACATTTCTAGTAGGGCTCTCTGATTGGAAAGTCTGAATCCCGAGTCCTGACTTCCAGAAATATCATCCCTCACACAGAAACATCTGCCAGCCCCTTATGGAAATTAATCTCCAGTTAATCTCATGGTATGTTAGTCACATGACTTGCTGACATCCTGACTTAATATGAATTCCTGGGGCAGGGGTTTTCAAACAGAATAAGTGAGTGCAATTTATATTATATTCACATACTATGTTTTTAATTGAACCTCAGGGAAAAATTTCAGAAGAAAAAGAAAAGGGAGGAGGAGTTTATCCATGCTTTCCTCTTCTTTTTCCTCTTTATATATCTTCCCCTCCCTCTATTATTAGTCAAATCTTTTAGAATTTGTTGGACAGAGTTGAACAATAGTGATGATTTCAGTGGACTGACTAATTGCAATGTCCTTTTTCAAGGGTAAATCTTGGTTAACTGATTTCAGCTGTCTTTAAAAATAGAGAGGTCACTTCCATTTTTTGTTTGTTTATAATTTAAACAAAATGGAAGTCTTCATCAGTTTCACACTGTCCCCTCAGTTTGTTCATGGAAATAGAAAGTAACACCAAGGATGTGTTTTGTAACAGATGGTTGGCAAATACAGACCCAGACAGACACACACACACACACACACACACACACACACACACACACACAGAATTCACTAATGCAGACAATAATTGAGGACTAACCTCCCAACACTCAATGACCCTGAATGTACACAATTACTACTAAAATTTGCAGGGGAGGAAAAAGGAGGCTAGACCTCTACCAATATATAAATGTACATGCAGGATTCTCAGTTAGCTTTCTACTCCTTACAGAGGTAACTTCATCCAGTGTTATTTTGTGTCCCTTGACAGCCACTCCTGCCTCTTAGAAGTGAAGGTTTCAAATCTAATAAGACATAAAGGAGAACAATAGAACTGTCTCCAACTCTGAAAAAGAGAGAGAATAAAAAGAAAGACAAAACTGTAATTGAACATTCCTCTCTTTTCCTGATGTTTACCCATAAACTTAAGTTCTGCTTTGAATGAGCAAAATGTTCATACTGGTTCTGGGGAACCAACATGTGGCCAGACAAAAACGTTATTAAAGAATAACGTTGTCTGAAAGGCATGAAAGATTAGATCCAATGTGGAGAGAAAGTTGGAGGCTCACTGAATCTTGAATGAAAAAAGGTAGCATAGGAAAACTTCGGAATGGCAATCTTAAATTAATGTTATTGCTGAAGCATTAGAGCAAGTAGGGCAAAGACATTCAAGAAAGAAGGGAGGAGTGGTAAATGGAATGATTTTGGCCAGTCAAAAATAACAAATTGTGTCCATGGCAAGTGGTAAGAAGCAAGTCCTCAGATGGAGAGAGAGAGAGAGGGAGAGACAGAGACAGAGACAGAGACAGAGACACAAAGAGAGGAGGAAGAGGAGGAGATAAATAAGGGATGAGAGGATGGGAGGGCAGGAAAGAATGTCCTACCCTGACAACAACTGAAAACCTGAGCTAGGTTTTTGTTGTTTTTGTTACTATGTTTTAGACCAGTTATGGGAAAACTTTTTAAAGAGGGGGCCAAAGGAAAGAAAACGCTCATGTTAGTCTTTTTCTAAGATAACTCTTTCGAAGTTTCATTGTATTGTATCCTAGTCATTGTATTTGTCAGATTAGGAATAATGTTGCCTGGTGGGTCAGAACATTTCAGGGGGCCATATCTGGCTTGCGGGCCGTAGTTTGCCCATCACTGCTCTAGACTGCATTCTTTTTTATATAACTGAAAGTTTATAAGCCATGTCAGAAATTCTTAATTTTGTGCCCTGGTTAAAAGCCCCTATTTCAAACATAGGCCTCTACTTCAGTGTGCCATCTGGATAAGAAAAGATGATATTAGAAGAGCTTCTGGATCATTCATATACACACACATACCCCCCCCCACACACACACACACACAAACACCACTGTCCAGATATGATGTAGAAATTTCATATAACATTCTATGTTACTCCACAAATGGCTTCTCGGTTTTCTCATATCACCTGTATTTGTTATATTTCTCAGTTTAGAGACTTTTTCTCGACCCTTTGTTCCCTCATTTCCCTGATTGAGTTTTAGATCTTACCCTTGTTAACCAGACTTTGGCCTGTTAAAAATATCTATAACTATTAATGAAATAGATGTGAAGATCTATAAAAATGGGAACTGCATTATGATTCCTGAGAGTGCTAATCAATTAAAAGAGATGAGTTTATTCAATAAAACGTATCCATATTGAATGTCACCCAGCAGTAAGTTACAAAGGAAATAAGATATAGAAAGGTATGTTTGAATGGATGATGATGGAGGAAAATAATCCAGGTCATGGTGTACTGTTAAAATGTAGTTTCTTTGGGGATGCTCTAAGCAGAGTTCTAAAAACTGATGTTTCCAGATCTATTTATCATCTCTGATAATCTGATAAAGATGGCTTAGTTGATAAGGAAGTAACTGACATTGAAGATCATTTAGTTCATGCTTCCAGCTCTGTCTCTGGCAGCATGGAGTTTATTATATATACTTCAAGACTCACTTCACACAAAAGAACCCCCCGAAACTTCATGTTTGTGCAGAAGTTACAAATTATGTCATATCAAAACACAAAGATTCTCAAAGGCTTCCAAATAGAACAAGGCCAAGGCTGAATTTTGACTGGGTTCTTATCAGTTTATTCTAAATTTGGGCAAAGTGCCCCTGCTAAGGTTTCAGCCTTGGCTTTACCAAGCAGCTGCATTCCTGACCAAAGGGAAAGAATGTTAACCTCTTGACTGCTGCTTTGCTAGGAGTTTAAAGCTTTTCAATAAGGTCGAAATACTTTTCAACAAGAAAGGGTGTGGATCACAAAAGGGGTCAGAAGAGGAGTCTAAGATTTTTATCTATTTAAGACTCTTTCTCTTATTGGCTTCCCACGCAGATGACCCCCAAGAGTCCTTATAAAGAGAATAGTACCATTACATTTCTGAAAAAAACTTAAAATACTTTTGATTCCAAGATATAATCGGAGCAATAAGAAACTGACAGAGAGGCTCTAGCAGTTGTGACCCCAAGTGCAAGATGTCCTAGACCTCTTCCTAGCATGGTGGTCTGTAGGAGGTAAGAGTCTAATTTAAAAGCCCAATTGATACTTCTTACATAAGATGTGCCATCTCCTGCCCCTGTCCTTTGCACAATGTATCCTCCATATTTAGAATACTCTTTTCTCCATTCAAGGTTCAGACTTTCACTTCTTATAGGAAACCTTTCTTAATTGCTCTAGTTATTAGTATTTCCCTCTTTGAAATAATTTGGTATGTAATTTATATTAACTTGGGTAAGTACATGTTGTTTATCCTTGAAGAATGCAATTTGCAAATTCCTCGAAGACAAAAATGTTTATTTGTGTTTTCATGCCCAATAATTATTGCTGAGCACAAAGTAAGCACAATAAATGATTATTGAATTGAATTGTCCATAATGGGAAAAGAACACTTACACTGCAAAAGTCCATTTGTTCTGGAAACCAAGTTGATTATCAAATCATGAAATGAGTTTTGAAAGATATCAAAGCTTCATGAACTAAAAGTTGAGCAATCTGTCATTTAACAGATCAAGACTGTGGCACAAGTGAGTGGCAATAAAGTCAAAGATGTAATCAGTCCAAGAGTAATGTAACTAATGACAGCATGCCAAGTTCATGGAATGGATGGGAGAGAGAAGAAAGTTAACCAGTGATGCAGGAATAATACCTATTACCTACTGCAGAAAGTCAACAGAATTAGGGGCAACTGTAACATTAGAGCTTCACAGGAATGCAGCCATTTTTGCAGAGTATTTCTACCTCAGACTTTACTGCAACTGGTCATATGACAAGTTAGTTGAAATATCTATGGAATATCTGGAGAACAATCTGTTATGTATGGTTCCTCCCTGTTACTACTTTTGAAAGCTGGATCTGTGGAAATGATCTTTCTCTCACAGACTGTACTTTTCTATTTAAAGATGCCTTATGAATATTGGAGGAATCATTGGTTGACTGGCATTTCATGATATTTAAAAGTCATTTACAGAAAAAAGACTTTTTGACTGAATAGATGTTAAAAATAAATGAATTTTTGGGGCAGCTGGGTAGCTCAGTGGAGTAAGAGTCAGACCTAGAGACAGGAGGTCCTAGGTTCAAACCCGGCCTCAGCCACTTCCCAGCTGTGTGACCCTGGGCAAGTCACTTGACCCCCATTGCCAACCCTTACCAATCTTCCACCTATGAGACAATATACTGAAGTACAAGGGTTAAAAAAAATAAAAATAAATGAATTTTTTTACAAAATAGTTATTGTCTACTATATTCCAAGAAATATTATAAGTTCTAAAGATAAACAAAAAAGGTGGTAATGTCTGCTCTAAAAGATTTCACATTTGAATTGTGGGAGACAAACCATTAAAATGTTCAGTTTCAAAGAGGATGGAAATATTCTATTTGATAATCCTAATAGGCCAATGGTCTAGTAAATAGTAATGGAAGGAAATAACCACTTATAAAGCTATACATTATGCTAAGTCCTTTTTACAAATATTTTCTAATTTAATCCTTACAACAATCATGTGAGGTAGGCAACATTATAATACCTATTTTACACTTGAGAAAATAAAGGCAAATAGATATTAAGTGATTTACCCAGAGTAATATAACTAGTGAGTATCTAAGAGAAGATATGAACTCATCTTCTTGACTGCATATGAGCCTATCCATTGAATCATCAGATACCTTTCATATCATTGTAAGCCTAGAGGTCAGAAGATTCAGGTACATTCTAAAAGACTAAGAGGCAGAAACAGAGGTAGGGCAGGTGGTAAAACCTAATATTCCTCCATTTGTTCTTAAGTAATATAAGTGATATATTGATCTCATCCAAAATGAGTGAATAGTCCAGCAGCCAAGTAGGGTGTGGCCATCCAGGTTTGGGGGAAAGAGAAATCAGCAGTAAAGATCAGGCTCTAAGGTGACTTGGGGGAGAACAGTTTAACTTGAGTGAAAAGGTTATATCAGATAAAACATTGAGAAAGGAGTGAGAGGAGAGGAAATTAAGACAATAGTTCAAACAGTATGTTCTAAGATATTGGTTGGAAAATAGAAGAGATATTTAGGGCCAAAATCCAGAAAATGGAAGATCCAATCAAAAAGAAAAAAATCAGGATAGGGGATACTTGAGATTCTTAGAAAATACTAAGGGGCAGGCAGATATCACAATGGATAGAGTGCCAAGCCTGGATTCAGGAGGACCTGGGTTCAAGTTGACCTCAGATACTTCCTAGTAGTGTAACCCTGGTCAAGTTACTTAACCCCAATTGCCTAGAGCTTGCCATTCTTCTCTGTTAGAATTGATACTCAGTCAGAAGTTAAGTGTTTTTAAGAAAAGAAAATACTAAGTAAAATATAAGAGACTGGAGAGAAAAGTAAAATGATTAAGGGAGTATTCTAAGTCAAGTAGCCAAACATTTATTAAATGGCTACTATGTGCTAGACACTTGAATCTCTGAGGATGAAAGGAAATGTTGAAAAAAAAGGCCTTCCTCCCATGGAGATGATAATCTAAGAGGGGAGACAACATATAAATAACAATGTAAAGTCCAGATATGGACAAACTGAGATGGCACTAAGATTCAAAATACATGAGAGTTATTGTTTTTGTTTTGTTTTGCAGAAGATGAGACTTTATATGTGACTTGAAGGAAGTCAGTGAAGAGAAGATGGAAGTAATGACAGCTAGCCACAAATAGAGTAATGTATTGGGAGCTTCTAAGTGCCTCAGAAAAGAGAGTATCAAGACTGGAGTCCAGAGGATTAGAAGAACAGTTAAAGTCAGGAAGACCAGAGTTCGAATACAAGCCTCAAAAGCTTAACTTGGGCAAAGTCAAGATGGAAGCTCAGTAGGAGAAAACGTCAAAACCATTCTGACTATCCTTCCATATCAATTATTAAAAAGTGCTTCAAAAAAGATGGGAATTCCAATCCAATAGCAAGATAGAGTCAAGTGGTTCTCCCTGTGAAAACAAAATGAAAGGTAGTCAAATAAAGTTGATTTTCATGGGATAAAGGGGAACTAAAACCAAAACCGAACCCAGAGAAGTTCTGGCCAACCTCCCCCACCTGTCACACTAGGTTTTGTAATTGGGTGTACTCTAACTTTGGGATCCTAATATGGGGGTTATACCAGAAAAAGAGTATTTCAAATCTACCACTTGATGTCCCAGACTCTGGCATTAGTCTGCAGGGAGGACCAGAAGTCCATCTGGCTGGCTCCTTTCAAGCTTCCATGGACTTAATCTCGGGGAAAATTAGCTACCTTGCATAATCCCACAAACCAGCAGAATGGAGAGAGAATCATCTAGCAGCTTATGAAATTCCTAGGCCATGGGCCAAAAAAAAAGGCTGGGAAAGTGAGTGAACAACAGAAAACATAACCCTCAAAAACTTCTATGAGGGAAAAAAGCAAAAAGCAGAAGTAACAGAGGATTATGGGATTCTCTTGCAAATACAAGCAAAACTTTGAGGATTTGGTCTCAGACTGTGGAAGAACACAAAAAGAAAATTAAAAATAAAATAAGAAAGGTCAAAGAAAAGCTGAAAAAGATAAATGAAAGTAATGCAAAAAATAAAATAGCTTAAAAAGAAAAATTGGTCAACTGGAGAAAGAGACCCAAAAATCCAATGAAGAAAAAAATGCCACGAAAAGTAGAATGGACCAAATGGAAAAGGAGGATTAAAAGGTCATAGAAGAAATTCAATTTTCAAAAATTAGAATTGGGCAAATAGAAGCTAATGACTTCACGAGACATCAAGAAACAATAGAAACAATAAAACACAACAAAAAAAAGTATAAAAAAATTTTTTAAGTGAAAAAAATAGAAGAAAATATGAAATATGTCACCAAAAGTAACTGACCTAGAAAATAGATCCAGGAAAAACAATGAAAGAATCATTTGACTACCAAAAAGTTATGAACAAAAAAAAATATCCTAGACATCATATTACAAGAAATTATCAAAGAAAATTGCCCTGATATTCTTGAACAAGATGGTAAAGGAGAGATTGAAATGATCCATAGATCATCTCCTAAAATATATCCCCAAATGACAACTTCCAAGAATGTTATAGCCAAATTCAAGAGCTCCCAGGTTAGGAAGATAATACTACAAGTAGTCAGAATGAAACAATCTATCTGCCAAGACAAACATAGGAATTATAGAAACACCATTACAATACATTTTTCAGAGAAATAAAATTAAATCTAAACAATTGAAAAAGCACCAATTGCTTATAGGTAAGCTGAGCTAATATAAGAAAAATGACAATCCTATATAAGTTAATTTACTTATTCAGTGCCATACCAACCAAACTACCCAAAAACTATTTTATAGAACTAGAAAAAATAATAACAAAGTTCATCTTGATGAACAAAAGGTTAAGAATATCAAGTGAACTAATGAAGAAAAAAATGTGATGGATGGTGGCCCAGCAGTACCAGATCATAAATTGTATTTTAAAGCAGAAATTATCAAAAATCTGGTATTGACTAAGAAACAGAAGAGTGGATCAATGGAATAGACTAGGTGTAAATGTTCTCAGCAATCTAGTATTTGATAAACCCAAAGATCACATCTTTTGACAAAAACTGCTAACAAAATTGGAAAATAGTTGGCAAAATTTGAAAATATCAATGTAAAAATTATATTTAGATCAATATCTCACACCCTATACCAAGATAAGATCAAAATGGACATATGATTTAAACACAAAGAATGATACTATAAGTAAATTAGATGACTGTAAAATAGTTTACCTGTCAGATAAATGGAGTAGGGAAGACTTTAAGACCAAACAAGAGAAAAAGAAAATTACAAGATTTAAAATGAATAATTTTGATCATATTAAATATAAAAGTTTTTATACAAAAAAAACCAATGCAACCAAGATTAGAAGGGCAACAATAGTCCAGAGAGAAATGTTTTATAGTGAATTTTTCATATCAAGCTTTCATTTCTCAAATATATAAAGAACTGAGTCAGATATATAAGAAACCTAATCATTCCCCGATTGATAAATGGTCAAAGGATATGAGTAGGCAGTTTTCCGATGAAGAAATCAAAGTTATCAATAACCATATGAAAAAATGTTCTAAATCTCTCTTAATTAGAGAAATGCAAATTAAAACAACTCTAAAGTACTGCCTTACCCCTACCAGATTGGCCAATAGGACCAGAAAGAAAAATAAATATTGGAGGAATTGTTACAAATTTGGGACATTAATGCATTGCTGGGGGAGTTGTGAAAATTTTTGGAAGAAAATTTGAAATTATGTACAAAGGATTTTGAAAGAATGCAGAAAAAACAGCACCTTTTGATCCAACAATAGCACCACTAGGTCTGTATCCCAAAGAGACTTTAAAAAAAGGGAAAGGACCTGTTTATACTACATACATACATATATTTATATCTGTATCTATAGAAAATATGTAAAATACACAAAATAAAAAACATACATATGTATAAAATATACAATATATACAAAAATATATATACATATTTAAAGCTATGTTTTTTGTGCTGACAAAAATTTGGAAAATAAAAAGATATCTCTCAATTGGGGAATGACTGAACAAACTGTGGTATATGATGATGATGGAATAATGATATTAGGGATTTCATGGTCAAAAAGCTCACAGGTTAACTAGATATAGAAGTTCTTTGGTTTTGAAATCTGATGGGAATAGGCCTCTTGATTATATCAGAAATCCACTGAAATATCAAAATGAGATGTATTCTATGAAGTTTTGTTTCTTACTTTGTCTGTTTATAAGGTATATATGACTATCTTTTACTTAAAAAAACTAAGAGTAGAGGTTATGATATTTTCATATTCTGTGGCTTTATAAACACTTATAGCATATGGAGGCACTTGAAAAATTATAGAAGGTAATATTTTCACAAGCCACTTTCAATTTTTATCCCATTTGTAATTTTGAGATGCTAATCACATTATCCTTCATTTTTTATGTTAAGAAAGCAGCATAATTTTGTTTACCTCCCGAGATGAATGGTTTTCTGAAAAATATAACCATAAAATATTGAATTTTACTTAAAGGAATTCAGGAAAAAAGATAGATTAGCAAATATATTTTGGAGTTAGAGCAGAGAGCAGAGAGCAGAGAGACTGTAGTGGAAACTATTATGAGTCAATAAGATTACCTGAAGATAGAAAAGAGAAAGAGAATGTACCATGAAGTAGACACTAATTTCATTTTGAAAGTTTCACCCTGGCCAGGAAGTAAGTAGATTTATTCAACAAGAATAAAGAGTAGATTATAAGAATGAAATGCATAGTATGTAAGCTCCATCAGGACAAGTACTATTTAGGTATTGCCTAAATCTTTTGAGTCCCTAGTCAGGTTCACAGCAGACAATTAATAAATGCTTGTTTATTTATTTTTTTATTTTAAAATAGAAGAGGTCCATTCAGTCAACAGTAAGATCTAAAATCAGCACTGTGAACAGAATGTCAATTAAGCTGTAAGAATTTATAAAAAGATTTTATGTTATTTTACCATTGAATTTACAAAAGAACATATTTAAAATACCAAACACTATGCGAAGTGCTAGAGACCTAAACCATACCCATAATGTAGTCTAGTTTCTGTCTTCAAGGAGTTTGTATTATATTATATACAATATGTTGTCTAATATAATTATAGATTCAATGTTAGTACATTGAAAATTAAAGGTTATTGTATCATTCAAAGCCTATGATCTATGTGGAAAAGCCAAAGCAAAAAAAGGTCCTTCAGTGGAGTTATGGAAAGGATATAATGTTATAACCAAGATGTAGGTTTCTGTTAATGTGGAACGAATGACAAAAGATTCAGGAGGACAGAACCCCTTGATATGTAGTCTTGCATGAAATTTTCTCCAAGTGGTCTTCTTACCCTTGAAAGTTCTCTGAAGTTTCCAGTGTTTGTTTTAGGTTGGAGAACTATACCTACATTGAATTTTAAAATGATGGTGATATTCTTTTTTTTAATTATTGAGATTAAGAAAAATTTTCCATGGTTACATGATTCATGTTCTTTTCCTCCCCTCTTCTTATCCCCCTCCCATAGTTAACAAGCAATTCCACTGAGTTTTAAGGGTGTCATTGACCAAGACCTATTTTCATATTAATGATATTTGCACTAGAGTGATCATTCAGAGTCTACATCCCCAATCATATCCCCATCAACCCATGTGATCAAACAGTTGTTCTTCTATGTTTCTGCTCCCACAGCTCTTTCTCTGGATGTGAATAGTGTTCTTTTTCATAGGTCCCTCAGAAATGTCTTGGATCATTGCATTGCTGCTAGTAGAGAAATCCATTACATTCTATTGTGCCAGAATGCATCTTTCTCTGTGTATATGGTTCCCCTGGTTCTGCTTCTTTCACTCAGCATCAATTCCTGGAGGTCATTCCAGTTCTCATGGAATTCCTCCAGTTCATTATTCCTTTTAGCACAATAGTATTCTATCACCAGCAGATACCACAATTTGTTCAGTCATTCCCCAATCAAAGGGCATCCCTTCATTTTCCAATTTTTTTGTCATCACAAAGAGCATGGAATGATGGTGATGATGATGACAATTATTTTAGAATACTATCATCATGATTATTTTGTTTTTCAGTCTTTCAGTTATATCCACCTCTTCAAACAACCATGAACCAACAGAGGGTAAGTGACTAATCCATAGCCTCAGACTAGATTTAAACTCAGGTCTTTCTGACTCTGGGTCCAGTGCTTTATCCACTTAATCCACTATCTGTCTCATAATTACTTACATGGTACTTAAAGCTTTGCAAAGGGTATAATACATAATCTTATTCAATCCTTACAACAATCCAAAAGAAGTGTGCTATTATTATTGTCATTTACACATTAGGAAACCAAGAAGTTCTACTTCAGAATCAGGACTACTCAGCTACTGGGTGTCTAAGACAGATTTCCAAATTTTCACTTCCTGACTTAAATCCAAGTACTCTGTCTTGTCCCACTATCAAGCTAATGCAAATGTAACACATCCCTCACACAAATATGGTGCAAATGAAATGAGATAATGCAGTGTATTGAATACAAATTTAAAGTCTGTATAGGTATCAGAGAGAAGATACCAAAATACTAATTCCCTTCTTTGTTTTCTGAAAGACTAGAAAATAGACCTTGTATTTCACTTTTAGGGAGTGTTGGGTGAAGCACTCTCTCAACTGGGGCAGGTAGGTGGCAAAGTGGATAGAGCACCAGTCCCAGAGTCTGGAGGACCTGGATTAAAATCTGACCTCAGACACTTTCTAACTCTGTGACGCTGGGCAAGTTAATCAGTTTGCCTAGCTTTGTTTTGGTGAACCTATGGCATTAATATTTGAGAGTTCCAGAGGAGGCTGCTTTCTTCCCCCTCTCCACATGTACCTGAAGACATTTCCCACATCACCTACCTCTCTGCCCAGCAGCCCAATGGGAGTGCTTCCTCTCTACCCTGTCTGGGGGAAGGTGGGGAGTTCATATGTGGTATGAGGATTGTAGTTTGGGTACTCAGTCTCTAAAAGGTTTGCCATCACTGGCCTAGTCCATGCCCTTTTGTCTTAGAAAGTAATGGTTTCAGGGAGAAAAGAAATCTCTCAACCAGTTCAGATTGAGGAGTTCTTTACATATTATAGCCTTAGAAAACTATGAAGAGGTTTCAGTTATTAAATGATCTATTTTGGGCCACATAGTGCTAATTACAAATGCAGTTAGAACCAGGTGTGGCTGAATCTGCAGTCAAATATTTATCTACTGCAAGCATTCTGCCTCTATGTTTTATCTGCATTCATCTATATATGTGCTATTTAATTGGTTTCTCTCTTGACTGAATAAAAGCCCCCTGAGGGCCAGGACAGAGAGGAGAATTGGTACTGCTTCTGAAGGGTAGGCAATGATCTAAAGATCCAAATAATTAGACAATTTATAGTAAGAAATCAGTAGATTGAGTGCTGTCATTGAAATAATCAATATTTAAGAAAATCAGGAAAAATTGATATTAAATCCAAATTTGATTGTCTCAAGCACTACCTATATGATGCTTGGCAAGTCACTTAACCTTTGTCAGCCTCAGTTTCATCATCTATAAAATTGTTATGATAATAGAACTTCCCTTTTAGGATTGTTGTGAGCATCAAATTAATGTATATAGTTTTACAACAAATCATTTGATTTTGTTATTGATGTTATTTGTAAGATTGATGGTTGCTTCACTAATTTGGTCCTGAAAAAGAGCGATAGTACCATCGTAATGTCCAAATGAATGAAAATGCCATTTTTCTTCTTCTGATTTCTGTATGTGTTCTAATTTTTTCTTCAAGCTAAGGTCACATGACAGCACAGTTGGCAAGTTATTATTTAAGTGTTATGAATAAGACTTTTGGACCATTCAATTCCCAGTGGGTAATCCAGACATTGTAAAATTACAGCTCATTCTTCAACTATTGGTATATAAGCTTTCTCAGGTAGCAAGAATTTCAAAAGAAAGAGAATAAAGAGGAGGACTTTATCCATATTTTCCTCTTCTTTTTCCTCTTTTTGTATTTTTCTCTCATTCTAAAATATGCAAACAGATACACCAACATAGACACACAGACTACCAAAGGAGATTTTTAAAAAACAAATCTACTTCTCCCAGGCAAGCTTTGCAGGCTGCATCTTTTGAACATGAGTAGGTGTAAGTGTGAAACATGTTGAAAGTGGGCTGATGTGGTAAATATGGCTTTTTTTTGAAAATGGAGAGTTTCAAACAGCATGTTGTCTGGACCCAACATAGCATGCCTCTGTGAGGCAAAGGTTATCCTCACATTGATGGAGCCACCTGGAAATGTTTCTGCATCAGGGAAGGAATCTGATGGCCTACTCATGCGGAAAAGGAGAGGGCAAGGAGGCAGTTGTGTGTGATAAATGGATAAATAGTAATACTTTTTAAAAACACCCCACAGATTTGCATAGTATTTAGCCCAAAGTAATTTTTAGCAGATGGCACTGAAACAGCATTCTCCTCAACAATGCAAAGTATTCATTTAGAAAGCCAATAGAAATTCATGCCTCCTTCAAGGTATTAGAAGCTGTCTAGTTCTTTGGGAAGGAAAAGGGAAATTAATCCATAAATATAATATTTTGGAAAAGAATTCTAAGCAAAGAAATTATCCCTGAGTTTGAAAATATCCAGAACTGTCTTCTAAAACACTTCCCTAATTAAAAGTGATTCTGGGGGAGAGGTTGGGGGAACCGAAAAAGTTTAATGTATTTCAGCACGGTCAGAAAGTAGCCTTTGAAAGATATACAATTGGAAGTAGAGTTAGGATGCTAAAACATTAAAATAAAGAGCAAACCTGGGGGGAACTTGATGAAGAAGAGATAAATTAATATGCTAATAGTTGGGAAATATTGTCCTGCCTGTTATATGAAGGTGAATAATCACCTATAAGAATAAACATCAGTTTCTATATATTAGAAAGATTTTTTAAACGGGGAAGGAAAGAACTGGACCAAATACTAAACAAAAGAAAGAGAATTGATGAGGTTTTTTTGTTTAATGGTGGTGGTGACTGTAGTTTTTGGAGGGGGAGAGGGAACTCTGAAGGGCTTTCAAATACTACTTTCTCTCTGAAATAAGAGCCCATATTTTTATTATTGATTTTCCCCCCCAAACCTTCAAGTTTAAGACTAATATATTCATTCAAATAATTCAACGAATGGGTCACATAAAGGAGAAAGAAAAGCTAAGTAGTAGAGAAAAGCTCAAGAATGAATTGTATCATACCACCAAGAAATAGATTTACAGAAGTAGTAGAATGAATAACATTGGAAAGTAGCTCGTTGGAAAATAAAAGAGGGCAAGTTACATGGTATAGACATAAAATTAAGTTTCAACAAGATCTATTCTTCTCTACTTTCCAAGAAGATGAAACTGTTTCTCTCACTCTCTTATTTCTTGCATTTCATAAAGATAAAAATTCAAGTAGATGGCTATCTATCTATTTATCTATCCATCTGTGTGTCCATTCATCTTTTTATCTATGACCAGGTGGTACCATAGACAGAGTTTCAGGCCTAGAGTCATGAAGAACAAAGTTTAAATCTAGCCTCCAGGACTAGTTGTGTGACTCTGGACAAGTCACTTAATCCTATTTTCTTCTCTTTCCTTATCTGTAAAATGAGCCAGGGAAGGAAATGACCATTAATTCTAGTATCTTTGCCAATTAAAAACCCCCACATTGGGTCACAAACAGTCAGAAATTATTTAAAAAGAAATAAATTAAAACTAATATATATATATATATTAGATAATTAAAATAGTCCATTAGAATGCAAAATTAGGTGTTTGGTTTTTTTTTTTAATCCCTTCTCCTTTGAATCTGAAAAGCAAATCAAGAAGTAAAGGATTCCTGTGTGAATGTGAAAATGAGTTCTTTGTTGGAAGCATGGGAAAAGGTATGATGGGACAGGGGGAATGAATAATTAATCAGATTGATAGTACTTTGTTGTGTCAGGGTCTACTGGCCACTGACCTAAATCTAAAGCTAGGATTGCTCAACAACTTACCTTTCTCTATTTGTGACTATATATTCCCTCTTCTTTTGTTCTCCTTGCTGAATTTGGGACTCTCTAATCTCCAAATATACCTTGGGTCAATGATGGTGAACTGCCATAAAGGGCATGTATAGCCTTCTCTGTAGGCATGCCTGCAGTCACCCTGCAGTTTGTTACTAGAAAGCTACAGTGACTTTAGGGAAAGTTATTCTCCTTCCCCTCTCTATGTGCCTGAAGATATTCCTCACTTCACCCACCCTTCTGCCTAGCAGCCCAATGGGAGGGCTTCCTCACTCTCCTCTCTGGGGAGAGGGACTGGGGGAAATGTGGGCTCATTTGCTGTGTGAGGATGCAGTGGGATGGTAGCCTTCTGAGTCTGTGGTAAAGGTAATTCCCATAATGGGGATGGAGAGGAACTAGGTTTGAGGAGAGCATAGCTCAGAGCATGGTACATAGCTGGAGGGGAGCAGAGTTGGAAGGGAGCATAGCACTGGCACCCCCATCCTGTCCATCTCTATGCCTGATTCTCATCATCACCCCTCTCCCCAGCAGTTCATTGAGAGCTGATTCCTTTCCCCTGTCTGGTGTAAGGAGGGATAAAAGGGGGATGAGGTTGAGAGGCTGGGCAGAGTCCTGAACTCCATCTCTAAAAGGTTCTCTATCACTGATTTAGGTGATGCCAACTAGTTATTATGTACCTCATTCAAGCAGATTAGAATTAAATCATGGCTTAAGCTCTCCCTTGATTCTTCTCTTAGTCTCTCCTTAGGAAACCGTTTAAGGTAAATGTCAAATGATAATAATTTAAAATTCTAGAGCTTGGGTTGTGTTTGCCTCACCTGTGGGTAGATGCAAAATCAACCAAGTTTCATGGGAATGTGGGAAAGAAAACATGATTTGGGATAGAAAGCAAAGTGAAAGGATGGACTAACATCTATATAATGCTAAGCTTTCTCATTTCATTTTTTCCATTGGTATCCATTATTTAATTCATTGGTTTGATGACATCAATCTGTATCAATTCCTCAACATTGGTTAAAACAAAGTAATAATTCCTAACAGTTTCATGCAAATCCCTCCATAATATTTCTTTAATGTGCCTTTCTATTTTTAGATAAATGTTTTGTTAATCTTTTATTTCTGTTACTAATATGCCCTCCATCCATAAAATATTCCTATATGATGATAAATATAGAATAAAAATCCAAACTATTTATTCTATCTTATGAAGTATTCTTTGTTCCACACATATATATTTAACCCCCTCTGTATTTATATAAGTAATGACATACACACATATACATATGTTTATATACTTAGTGTGTACTTAATAATATTATGTAACATGTTATATATTAAAATGTTTCTGTTACATTAAACATGTGTGTATGTGAATGCCTTGCCCATAGTTGGATGAAAACTTATTCTCTCCCTTGATTCCTCTCTTGGTCCCTTGGGTTTTCTCAGCTTGGTATCCTCACCAATGAGAATTCTCTGGCCCCATCTACACCACTGTATCCTAAAGTTTCATGTTGTGGAAATTTAGAAGTGATTCTTATTTATAGTGCATTTTAATTTTTAATTAACATTTGGTTTTGATTTGAGAGATGGTACAAGCCTTACCAAAAATACTGACATCTTCAAGGATATCAGCTGAAGGAGGAGTACAACCGAGAAAAAAAAATCTCCACAAATAAAATAGAAAATTGCAACAGATTCTTACCAAAGAGTGTAGGGATTCTACTTTTCCCCCTAGAAATAACACGTGTGTCCAACTCACATAAATTGGAGAGGTCACATTATTTGAGATATCTTTTGAAATGAGTTCTTTAAGAAGGGAGTTTTATTTTGATTCGGGGCCTTCTTTTCCATACATTTCTTCTTCTCTTAATAAGTACTTGCAAGTAGACATCTAGGGAGCAAGCCTGGCTCATGCCCTCCACCTCAAACAATACTAAAAGATGATGATATTTGAGGGATATCCTGAGGAAACTCAGACCTCAGATGTGGAGATAACAAGCATCTTGAATAGGGAACCAAAAAAAACAGTCTCTGAATATATCCCTCTTTCTTGACAATACAATTCACTTCTCTGTCTCCCCTTTCATATTTCTACCCCACTGTTATTAAAATATTAATATTAATATTTTATATTTATTTTAGTATCACTCTGCACATTTCCCAGTACATTAAAAAAATGAAAAGTAAAAGAAAGAATCGAATATAAATGTACCTAGACCATAATAGATATTGCCAATAAAATCAATTAGCATTTTTTTCCCAGAGAGGGAGTACAAAGAAGACAGGAGTTAGAGGAAGACAGAGTGAGAAGGGAATGAAAAGGAAAGAGATTTATGGAAAAGCAGGAGGGGCCACAGAGAGACAGAAGAGGTATGTTTTTAGATTTAAAAAAGTGCTTGACTAGACTAGTTAATTGGTTACAGGTGTAGTATACAGAATTTGGGGTTATAGTTATTTTTCTAGCTTTGGCTGAGTTCCAAAAAGCTGTTAGAGGTTTTAGAATCTTGAGGAGAGGCAGTTGACTGGATCTTCCGTGAAGGGAGGAAGTCAATGAGCGAGCTCTTAGATTATCTAGCTTCAATATTGAAATTTAGCCTAGCATTGATAGATTTACTTAAAAAATTATTATTTTAGATAGATCCTTTATATCTTCCTTTCCTAATACCACCCTGCCTTCCCTCCCTTACCTTAGTGGCTGTGGAGTTTATAAGGAGAGAAATTAGAGAGGAGTTAAATCTGTGAAGAGTTATCTAATTGACAGCATTATTTATAATTTAATCAAATCATCATTTATTTCCCTTTAGATAGATTTTGTAAAACTGAGTGAGGCAGGTCCTTACTCAGATTCCATCTTTACTTCCCTTCCCCCACCTGAGGTTCCTGAGATAACTGATAGGGCTTTCCTTTAATCCACCTTCCTAACAACATCCTTCAAATAAATTAATCCTTTGTGTTTCAATAGTCCTATTTAGTGTAATTTGTCTGTTAGCTAACAAGAGGGAAGAAGAGGGAAAGAGAAAACATACTCTGGGTTTAGAGGGAAGCTGGGGCATCCATCTTGAAGGAAGGTGTTACTTCAAAATAGGTCCCTTCCTGTGAAATTAACTAAGCCTGTTTGTTAATTTCAGTCTAGTCTATTACCCTCAGCTTGTGTTTGAGTCTAAGTCCCAGTCTGTAAGCCTGCTGTGTTAGCCTGTTTAGTTTAACTTCTTTCTCCCAAGAAGATCTCTGTTTCCCTTCTGTGTTATACTCCTGACTTCAGTCCTATTATACCCTGAATCTCCTTTAATCCCAGCCTACCTGTAGCCTAGTTTATCCACTTACCAAGTCTCCAACATCCTCCTTTCAATTCCCTTATCCCAAACACCTTTCCTCAAATTACCCCCATAACACAGGGTGGTCAAATCAAAGATTGTACAGGCTCAGAAAGAGATCAGAATAAATAGGCACATGCATACATACCTCAAAAAGAATACTGATTTATAAAACTTTGTTTCCCAGAGAAATGCAGCACAAAAGCTGGTTGAAGTTCCTCAAGTTGGAATAGAACCTGTTTTTTTTTTATTTTTAGAAAGAATATATCTCTGGATACTAAGGAAATAAAGCTAAAATGGTTAAATTCAAAGATAAAGTGACAACATCAGGTCAGCTTGAGACTGAAGAATTATTATAAGAAGGCAGAGAAACTTAAGGTATTTTGAGGGCTCTGAATGAAATGTAGAGTCAGTTTGCTGAACAATAGGCTACATCTGAAATGGACTGGATCTGAGTACAGTAGAGTGAATATTTACACTTTTGTCTGTATCTAGTAAATGCATCTTTGACGAAAACTCAAATTTTAAATTGTAAATATAAAATAATACCTAGTTTGGAAATACTATTTAATCTGTTTTTGTTCTTAATTACATAAAGCTAATTGCAACGAAGAGAGATGTAAATAACTTAAATGTGACAGAAAGAAGAGATAGGACCCCTATAAACCATAGAAAATTTTTTCCTTTAAGTTTCAGGCTCTGAGCATAATTAAATATGTTTTAAGTAATATTACATTCTAATGAGAATTTCAAAAGCAAAATTAAAAAGGTATCAAAAGTTCTTCATAGACCCCATCAGTTTAATATAACAAAGTAAGTGTCCTAGTGTCCTTCCTATGAAGGGAATTAGGTCAATTTTCTTTCCTCACTGTTTTCCTATGAGCAAATCCATTAGAGTGAAGGCAATAGCTAAGGATTGGTTTAACTGAAAAGGAAGAGAAAAGTTTGGTGTTGTAAGAGTGACTAAGCCCTGAAATTTCAATTATTAGGGGAAAAAAAGGAAAGACTATTTCCAAAACTTCCAAACAGCAAAACTTGATTATTGTACTTTCTTAAATTGATTTCTCATAGACCAAGAGACTGACACTTCAGGGAAAGAAGAGATAAATTAATTAAATAGGACTGTGTGTTCTTAGCTTCAACAATACCATCTAAAAGAAGCCTTCTGTTCTGATTTTAAAAGTGCCTTTTCTTTTTGATCAAAGATTCTACAATTATGACATACAAGACATGTGAGAAAAGGAGAAGGTAAAAAAAGAAATAAATAAAACCTATATGTGTGTGTATGCATATTTTTTCTTCTTTTCTATGGATTTGTTTTTGGAAGAATGTCCAAAGAGCTATGAAACAATATAAACCCTTTTCTCCAGCAAGACCACTGTTAGGTCCTTATCTTAAAAAGATCCACCAAGAAGAGGGGGAGCCATCAATGTGTATTTAAGGAGCTCTTTTAGAGGTGGAAATGAATGAGGTTTGAGAATATACCTATCAGTTGGGAAGTGGCTGAACAGGCTGTGGTAGAAGAGTGTAATGGAAAAGTCATGTGCTCTAAGAAAGAAAAAGCAGGATAATATCAGAAAAACTGGGAAGCCTTCCATGAAGGGATGTGAAGTGAAGTGAGCAGAAGCAGAACACTTTACCAAGAAACTGCAATAGGGTTTGATGAACAGTTATGATTCACCTACCCATTCTAAACAATATGGTGATCCAATACAGTGCCAAAGATTCATGATGAAAAATGCTGTCTCCACTCCAAAGAAAGAAATGAGGGAATGTCAATGAAGAGCAAAGCATCCTATATTTCGCTTTCTTTCATTGTTCCTTTTTGGTCAAGATCGCTTCTGCATAATGAATAATATAGAAAAATGTGGTACAGAATTCCACATGTAAAATTCATTTCAGATTGTTGACCAAACCAGAGGAAGGGGAGACCTAAGAGGATGGGATAGAGGAAGAAAAATTGGAACTAAAAATTTAAAAATAAGATTTTACCTTTATAAGAGAATAAAATAGAATAATATACTACTACTACTACTACTACTACTACTACTACTACTACTATCACACACACACACATATGCATATAGGGTTATATGGTTAGGTCATGTATATATGTTTTGTATATATATATATATATATATATATATATATATATATA
>NC_058131.1:21382407-21420458 GCF_016433145.1 Gracilinanus agilis | reverse complement strand
TGTTGTGTAAACTGAAGTCCACAATACCCACAAGTCCCAGTTTTAGTCTCTTTGTCCAAGTTTATATATACTTTTGGATGACCCAGAGCTCCTCCTCCACCATCACATGATATCACTCGACTTTCCACTTTGCTTACTGGTTGCTCTGCTATCAAATCAATTGCAAAGTTTTTATTTACCTCTTTCTGGCGACCAACAAAGCGAATCCTCCTGTAATCATCTTCATCATAAACCTGGCCTGTGTGGGTAATTTTCTCCCCCGTGGGCGACACCTGCACACCAAAACATCTGGCGGCCACAGGGAAGCCCTGACTGCAGCCCAGAAGGCGGCCGAAGGTCACAAACGCCACCGCCGCAGACGCCGCCATCTTTCCCCTGTTGTTGTTTTTTTAAATACACATCCATAGTAGCTGCAAAATCTCATCATTTCTTCTTTCTTGTCAAAATAATAGCCATTTTCTTCCTCCCTCAGAATATCCTTCTGATTCCTAATTATCTTTTTTTCATCCAAGTTGCCCATTTACCTGAAGCAACATCTTCTAACCCCTATTGATCCTGACATGAACTGCAGACAGTTCTCTGTTCTAGGCTTTCTAAATTCTGATACAAGTATCATGAAATTACGAAAACAATTCTGTGTGATAAGAACTTATCAATTCTAAAAGCATGGAGACTGTTGCTGCTTGCTGCTGATCACATATTAATTTCTCCTCACAATTCCTTATATGCAAGAAATGTGTACTGAATTAAATCACCAATTAAAAATATTTTCAAATGCCCAATATATATGTTCTACTCTTCAAGGAGACAAAGAAGTAGAACGAATAAATATAATCTACATCATATTCTAATTTAGTGATTCCCAAGATGGGCGCCACCGCCCCCTAGTGGGTGCTGCAGTGATCCAGGGAAGCAGTGATGGCCACAGGTAAATATGGGGGTGGTGAATAACTGTAAGGGGGTGGTGATAGTATGTGATAGGGGGCGCTAAGTAATATTTTTTCTGGAAAGGGGGCGGTACCAAAAAAGTTTGGGAAACACTGCTAGAAAAAACACTATGTGAAGCGATCTGTTGGCAATGTGAAGTGGACAAGAAGAGATGCTGAACATATGGGCACAATGCCGGAGATCAAACAGATCAATGCTACAGTCACTGAGCCAATCAGCACCCAGGATACAGAACACAGTGCTGTGGTTGATCACCTTTCATTCCATCAGCTGGTAGTGTACAAGTACAATCTCACATTGGCAAACTTGTGTAATTGGTAGTGGCATATGAGATTTCCATTGTGTACAGCATGGTATTCATCTGCAAAATCCCATGATATAGCAAAAACTCTGTGATACAGAATTATATATATATATATATATATATATATATATATATATATATATATATATATTTAAACCCACAATAAGTGAACTGCAATATAGCAAGGGACAACTGTATTACCAAAGTGTCTTTTAAATTGAATTCACAATAAAAACATATTCTTTTATTTAGCTTGGCTTTCGGTCTTTCTAGTTTTATACTATAAATTCAGTTGTGAATTTAAATATGTTTTAAATTCTGTTACTGCACAACTAGGTAGTATTGCTACATAAATGTGTGTGTAAGAGAGACAGAACAGAGACAAAGAAAAAGAGAGACAGAGACAGTGACAGACAGAGAGTCTCTAATACTTGACCTGCTGAGTTACTATTGAACTATTGAAGGTATCACAAAAAGACATCACATGAGTGAGAGAGGGTAATGGTTTTCTTCACTTTGATTCAATAAAGGACAGTTATTTGTCCTAAAAATAATATAAAAAGTGTCACAAATGAGTTTCTATAAATTCACATGTAGATATATATTTAAAGGATAAATATATGTGTGACCCTGGACAAGTCACTTGACCCCCATTGCCCACCCTTACCACTCTTCTACCTAGGAGCCAATACACAGAAGTTAAGGACTTAAAAAAAAAAAGAATAAACATAATTCACTTTTATTATTTGCTTGATTTGTTCAAATGTACTTGTCCCCTCTTTGAGAATCTCTGAAGAACAAAATGGCTCCATGTTAATGGAGGAATATACTATTTCTCAGTATACCCTTGAGTAATGAAGTATATGAAAACCAGGAAATAAACTGAATGAAACATTTACATAATGGCCACATTTTGATAAAAAGAATGTAAACATTTCCATGTCATGATGCTATTCTCATTCAAAATATCCTATAAGAATCATAACTATATTTCTCTAAGAAACAGGAATTGCCTTTTATTTCTTCTAATCAAAAGAAGAGATAAGCAGATGCTTAAGCCTCCAGGATGTTTCATGTACTGCATATGGTTATTTCAGGAAGTGAATGTGGAGAGCTTGAGTTAATGAAGAGAGGACTGGCCTTCCTGTCAGGAAAACCTGGGTTTCAACTCTAACTGGCAAATGAATGAAGAAAGAAATCATTATTAAATACTTATTATTAATGTCATGAACTATTTAAGCTTTCCTTTTTTGCTCAGTCTAGACACTAGCTAGTGCCCTGTTCACTGCTTCCATTAAACATCATTGTTACTACAATCCTCTCTACCTTTGAATGGAATAGAACCACATCCCCTTTTCCCTTAGGGAAATGATCTTCTTACACATCTTTCCTCTTGGTACCATGAGCTCTCCTCAGGTCTAGTTCAAGTGAACTCTGTCCTCTTTGGGACCAAGCATTCTTATCTGCATGCCAACCATTTTCTTCCCTACTGTTGATGTATTCTCCAAAGGAATCCTCTACAGATCACAACAAGGGTGAGAGCTAAGTCACTCAGTTCTGAATGTTTTCTGACCTTTGGGAAAATTCTCAACCTTCGGGAAACATTTTCCTCCACTGTGGAAAACATTAGCCTCCAAACAGTTCCCAATGCATAATCACATACCTATTCTCAACTTCTTTTGACTCTTCCTTTAATAAGGACTAGTAATAAAATAAACATGGCTTCTACTTCTGTAAAAGGCATGCCAACTCTCTCTTCTTCCCATCACCATCTCTGTGATTTTCCACACTAAAATTACCCTCTAAGCTAATCTGATAGGTAAACGATTGTACCTCATTGTTTTAATTTGCATTTCCCTTATCAAAAATGAATGAGAATAATTTTTCATATGGCATATAGAGCTTCGATTTCTTCATCTGAAATCTGTTGTTCTATATCCTTTAATGATATTTGAACTTGGAAATTACTCACATTCCTATAAATTTGACTAATTTCTCTATATATTTGACAGTTGGGGACTTTTAACCAAACAAACTTGCTTTGAATTCCACTCCCTCCACCCTGATTTCTGAATTCTTTCTAATCTTGACTGTATTGGGATTTTTTTGTGCAAAAACAAATTAATCTAACATATCTAAATTATCCATTTTACATCTCATAATGTTGTCTATCTCTAATCTGAAAATAAATTCTACCCTTAGATATAGATCTAACAAGCAAACTATCCCATGCTCCCTTCTCCTTTAATTTGCTTATGGCATCACCTTTCATGTCTAAATGATCCATTGCTAATTTTGACATGTAGATTTTCTTGGTCTCTCTCAGATTATAATTCCTCCACCAAATTTATCTTTTATTTATTTCTTACATACTAATGAATATAGATGTCCTCTCTTCCTGCAGAATCTTGAGTCTTTGAGGGCAGGGAACTTAGATGACTATGAAGGTATTCTGAAGTTCTGAACCTAAGGACCATAAGGAAGGTGAAAGTTTTACTTCCTTTAATATAGAAGGTTGTATACCATCATATCTCCATATTGTTAAATTATTTCTAACTTTTCTAAATATTACTGAGTCAGCCACATGCCCCAGGACTCTATGAGTGGGCAGAAAAGTGCCAGTTTTATGTTAATGTGGACAGGCACAAAGTGATACATTTACAGATAAGTTTTCCAAATTATATCTAGAAAATGAACAGCTTTACAGTATGTATAAAATCTTGGAAACAACACCTGGAAATCATTATAGACCATCCACTAAATATATCAGCCTTTTCTGTTACTATATTGCAACAAACAAAATATAAATGATCCAAAGGACATAGAAAGGAACACAAAGCCAATCCAAAACCTATCATCAGCTATGTTTCAATAATTTTGGAATAACTTTGTCTGGAGTAAAATATTGAAAAACCAGTCAAGAAGCTGAGAGCTCTCTTTTCTCTGGCCCAGGCTCTTAACCTAACTGCCTCTCTGGGCTACCTGCTTTCTTATCTCACTGGGCCATCTTTGACAAACTGTGGCTTGGAGGCCTGTTGCAAAGTAGGATTGGATTTTTATCCAAAATTAGAAGGGCTGAAACCTATTACTATCTCTCTTTACTAATAAATGCTTATAAATATAGTAATAGGCCTACAGATTAATTTTTATAACAACCTGTATATTTTTGGTCACCACTTCTTAATAAATGAAGAAAAGGATCAAATTCTCTGAGTTCCAAGGATTTGATGAACATTCTAGGAACTTAAACCTGATGGATTTCAGACTCTTCTGGATTAAAAGGAAAAAGTCAAGGTTACATGATACAAATGTATTAAAGGATGAGAAGAATATGAGAAGAAAAAAAGGCAGCTCAATGGCACAGTGGATAGAGCACTTGACCTGGAGTCAGGAGGACCTAAGTTCTAATATGATCTCAGAAACCGACTAGCTGTGTGGCCCTAAGAAATCCATTTAAGTCTGCTTGCCTCAGTCTCTTCATCTGTGAAATAAACTGGAGAGGGAAATGGAAGAATACTCTAGTATCTTGGCCAAGAAAATCACAAATAGGATCATGAAGTCAGACATGGCTGAAACGATTGAACTACAACAGAAACAACATAATGTGATAGTCATCAAATCCACAAGTATTCACATTATCAATTATAACCTGTATAAACTTTAGTATTAACAAATCAAAAGAAAGTATTTCATAGAGCAGTCATAGTTGTCATTTAAAGAATTTAATGAATGTATACATGAGAGTACTTCACTGAACTAGGAGTTAAGCATCAAAAGAACAGGTAGGAGTACTATGATTATGCTGATGAGAGAACTTCCAAGTGATGAAACTGTATTGTAGACTGTAAAATTTAAATTAATATCTAATAAATCAGAGTATTATTTTTATAAAATTTATTAATAATCATTTGAAGTAAAAGAAATAAAAAGAATGAAAGGAAAACCTGAGTAAAAAACACCTGAGTAAAATTCTCCTGCCTCTCACCTCACCCCACCTCCACAGCCATGTTTCAGGGAGTAGAGAGAGAGAGGGAAGACCTACACAAAACTTATATCTTCCCTACGTTAGCACATAACATTGTGTAAATGGGATTAGTTCACTCTCATTTATTCTTTAGACTTTAGCCACCAGGAATAATGTCACCCCTCCCCACTTATAATTAAGTGGGGAGGGGGAGGTCTGTGACCCACATGTGATAGTAAGTGTGAGATTGCAATGGCAGAGTGGAATTCCAGCTACAGAGATAGGAGGTCAAGCCACAGCTCAGAATTCCATAGGGCCCCCTGAGAACTCTAAGAGAGGGGGCAGTTAAAGGCAGTTGAGTCCTGGGTTTGAAGCAAGCAGGTCACTCTGTTTGCTGGATCCAGTTCCTGGATGCTCTTGGGGGCTTGAGGCTTGAATCTGAACAAAGCCATTTTAGTTACCAGCTGCCAACCTGCTTTACCTTGATTTGACCTTCAATCAACACCACAGTTATCTCTATTTAGTTATCTAGATATAGGAGAAGATTATTTATAGGTTTAGAGAGCTAACTAGCAAAGCAAGTTACCTTTCCTCTTTGGAGGACTGGCTGCTTGAACATAACAGTTTAGGTCTTCCCAGACCTTGGCTATCCTTATTTGATCTCCCTTCCTTCCCTTCCCTACATATCATTAAACCTTTAATCATTTGGGAGCAGTGCCTGGTTATATTTAGGGAAATACTCACAACTTCCTCAAGCTGAGTTCCTCCTGCCTTGTAGCCCAAAAGCAAGACCTTTCCTCTGTGCCTTAGAGCTTCAAAGACGTCAAGCTTCTCCTATTTTCTCCTACTCAATCCTGTAAGGAAATAGTTTAGAGAAAGTTATCATAGTTAGGAGTTCAGCCTTTCCAAAGTTACTGACCTGGCCCTGTGTTTAACAAGTCTGTCCACTATTATCTTTCAGTAACTGATTTCCAACTGCCTAGTGGGAAGGGGGAACATGAAGGAGCACTCAGCAAGATCTTATCCCTCCCTTCAGTCAAGCCTGTTAGTGGGTGAGACCTGATTGCTACAGACCACTGGCATCTTACAGCTTCCCAAATATAACATAAGTGACAAATCAAAAGCAAGTGACTTCCTTCAGTACAGGGTTGAGGCTGCCATTTGTCCACGTGAAACTGGAGGTGGACATAGAAAGTGAAGAAAGCTGCTATTTTTTAAATATGATGGTAACTTCCTGTGAAGGGTTTTTTGGCACTTTGAACTTGGCATTGAAGGAGCTTAAGTGAGACCTCAGAGTGCTTCCCTTTGAATTGTCACGTGAGTAAGTTAGGTTGACTCTCTCTTCCCTTGGCGTTTCTGAAGGCTCTAGCCTCAAGGAGGCCTCTCTTCTTAGAGGAGGCCTTGTGGCTAGAAGCCTTGTTTAATCAACCTCTGTGCCCCCTCTGCTGGGGCCTCTGAATCCACCCTGATTCAGATCTCTAGTCCAGGCCAGGGTTTCTCTCTCTCATTTTCTCTACCTTCAACCTTCCTAATTATAAATAAACCACCATAAAAGTCATCCTGACTTGAGGCTCTTATTTTGGAATCGAGTAATCATTCCCTGGAGATGAGACTTTAAATTTCAAGTCCAACCATAATTTCCTCATTTTCCCCTTTTACAACATGATATGCTGGAAAAGAGAGTCATTGGGGAGAAAATTCTAATTATACAAGACAATAAAGAATATGAGGTCACTTACCTGAAAATAAAATTGTTCATTAATAGGAGCATGTATTCCATCAACAAAGAATGAATTTTTTGCCAGCCTTGTCATTAAAGACCACTACTTGGGAATCATGCTTTTATAGGAAACTGCCCTTTTTCTGATTGGCCTGACAGTTTGACCTCTCCTAACAGTCTTCATTGGTGAATATTTTGAAATAAGAGGTGGACTTCGAGACCTCAACTCCTCCCTCATTATTTCATCACAGAGTTGGTGGGTCTTTGTTCAAATAAGGAAAATGTGACCTACCCTATTTTCAAATGGGTCAATAGTCACCATCAAGAAAAATAGAGGCAGACTTACTCTTCTCTGATATTTTTAGAATAGGGAAGGGTAAGGAGCTTATGAAGTCCAGCTTCTACTAGCAATCTTCTAACTCAGAACTCAGATATGGAAATAATTCAATAAATTAAAAATAAAAACTCTAAATCCCTCCTCTGAACCTAAGGAAAATATAGTGTCCCAAGCGAATCACCATATACATGATATTTATTAATTTCAGGATTACACCTAAATCACCAGGATACATAAGGTCCTAAACGTCCTATACATTCTATGAAGATTTTACCTATGAGACTTGTGTATTTCTTAACTCCTTTTCTAGTAAACAAAATCATGGTAAATGGGAAGATATAAAAGGGATAACTTATTCAGCCCCCCCCCATGCAGTCTATTCCCAAGGACTCAAAGTCTCGTGAAGCATCAGCCTGATTTCTAGGACATCTATTGTTGTAATTTTTCTCTTCTTAAGCCATCTGAAGTCATGCTCATCCTCAGAAGAGTTTCTCTGGCCTATGGGTTTTCTCTTGGTCCAGTTCACTATGTTGTGAATAAAATTAATCTTGGAAACTTTATACTAATTTTTCAAAGTATTTATTAGTAAAGAAAATGAAAAAGAGAAAGAGTTTCCTACTTTTCTAACAAAGTAAGATCAGGTCCCAGATTCTAAACCAATTTGCTCCCCTTCGTGCTGCCACTTGTCAGAGATGACTACAAGTAAGTGCTATAACAGCTTGGAGAATGGCTGAGAAGTGTAAGAATTAAAAATGATGAGGCTGGTTATAGCTTTATAGCTTTATTAAATCAAAAGGAGGAGAAGGAGAAGAAGGAGGAAGGAGGGGGAAAAGTAGGTACTTAGCGGGCTAATCTGTGGCTACCATTGTGGGCTTCCTCACTGTACTCCACCACTGGTCCAGTCAGCACCATCCACAGTATGCCAAAGACCCCCACTTCCTTGAAGTCCCACCCTATAAAGTCTTTTCTGATTCTCACACATCATATCTGAGGAACCAACCATGTTCTTTCAATTGGGCTCAGCCTTCTTGTGGGTCAGTGCCTTGAAAATTGCTCTGCTGTCTCCCAACACTCTAGACTCCATTGCTTCCTATCTCATGACTCTCAAATTCTCTTAAAGATGGCTCATCTATTTCAATTTACTCACCAGTATTTGGTGTCTAGGTGATGTCAAGAGAGCAACAAGGGAGACAGAGAAATTCATTTTAGATAGAAAGCAAGACAAGAGTGACATGAGGGCCATGGGCCACCAAGCTGCACATACTGACTTTTTAAGCCTCTCCCTAAGACCTTCTCCTGGATACTTTGAGATCCTTCCATTGGCCCTGGCCTAAAATAAATCATATTCTCTGGCCTCCTGACCTCCTTTGTGGTGGTGACACTGCTATGCTGGCAGACCCAGACAGATGACAGTATGACTCCTACTGTGATGAATCTTCCAGGATTGGACTGAGTTGGAGATACCCCAGATATTTAATTTATACAACTGGTAGTATCTTTCTCAAACATTTCTTGAAAATAGGTATTAAAATGCATTTTAATACAGTCACTAAAATGTGGCTTTGACAATAACTAGGTCATATAGTAAGAACAAGATCAAATATTATGGCTATAAATTTTAATATGAAAGAAAAACATTATAAACCTCTGCATTAGCAAATTTGCATTTCCTATACTTCTTTTTTTATTTTTTATTTTAAACCCTTAACTTCTGTGCATTGACTCATAGGTGGAAGAGTGGTAAGGGTAGGCAATGGGGGTCAAGTGACTTGCCCAGGGTCACACAGCTGGGAAGTGTCTGAGGCCAGATTTGAACCTAGGACTTCTGGTCTCTAGGCCTGGCTCTCAATCCACTGAGCTACGCAGCCGCACCCCTTTCCTATACTTCTTAATGCTCTTTATCTCTAAAGCTGGTCTTGCTCTTTAAATTTAATTTATATATATATATATATATATATATATATGTATATATATATATATATATCTGATTTTACAACTTACTATTAAAATATATTCAATATTTTTCAATCTCACTAGAAACAATTATATTTGGCATATCATCAGCTGAAAAATGAAACTTTCATAGAATGAATTGATTTCCTACTCTCCCTTCCAAATGTTTTACTTAGTAGGTGCTTCACATATTTCTTTGTACTGAATTTAACTAATACTTTCCAACAATTCTAAGGTATATGTGGCTATCAAAAACATCTTTTACCTTCAATTTTCCTTCCTAGTGATGCCTCTTAATTTCTAAACCTTTCTTCCAATCTTAATTCAAAACCCTCTTTCTACAAGAGACATTATATAGCTCCCCTACTTGTAAGTATCTTCCCTTCTGAAATTGCCTCCCCTTACACTATCTATGTCTTCTAATTGACCAGTGATTTACACATTAGCTCCCTCACTATACTCATTATAATATGAGTTCTTTGAGAGGAAATCATCATCATCATTATCATTATTCCCACCACCCTTGCCACCATCCTCAAGATCATCATCATCCTAAAATCATTAATAATAATATCATTATCATGATAATTATATTACCTTTCTTTGTATATCAAGTTCATAGTAGTAGGCACATACTATGTACTAAATTAATGTTTTTGATTGATTGTTTAAAAAAACAATAAATTCTTAAAAATAAAATGGAGGATCCAAAAAGCAACACGATTACAATAGATCACCCATATGATTCTATAAAATTTGCAAAACATATCCCAAAATGCTTTCCATATACTTTCTTATTTTGTTCTTGCAACAATATTGTAAAGGATGTGATATCTACGTTTTATAATGACAGAGCTTGAGTTCAGTCAGGTCATTTGACCTCCCTACATTCACACAACTAAAATATGTATATAAGGCATCAGCTAGAAAAGAAAAAAAAAAGTATGGTCAAGTTATAAAACACTAGTAACAATAACTTGAACAAAAAATGTTGTGTAAAATCTTTTCAACAGATATAGGAGGTTAGAGGGTTAGTCTTTCTGTGAAGGTGACTGAAGGATAGCTCTTCATTACTCTGCTCCTCATCCATCTTTCCCTGTTAAAGGACCAAGGAAAGCTTCCAGCATATTGGATGGAGTATTTGTGGTAAGTCTGAGTAAAGAATTACTAACTTGAAACCTTAGCCTCTTGGCTTCCCTATCTTCCTTCAAGAAAATTTAAGTTGCATCTTCTACCCATATGCCTAGATACTAGTACCTCCTCTACTGAGATCACATTCAATTTTACTAGAAATATTTTGTTTGTACAGTATGTAATCCTTTTAAGTCCATCTGCCACCCAGCTCTCACCCTTGGTTCTAAGGAGTTGTAGCATGCACAGTGGTCACACTCCAGCAAACCATCTCATCAGATAGAATAAAGCATATTGAGAGTAACCAAAAGGTGTAAGAACTTTTGGTGAGTTAGAGAAGTGTCTAGCCCAAACACATGGGGATCTTCCCCAGCAGATAAGGTGGTTGAGTACGATTTCTTTCATTTGCTATGAAGGCAGATCAAACAGGCACTGTGGAGCATATAAGAGCTTGGTTAGGCATTGAAGAAGACAGGTTCATTCACTGCATGCCAAGCTCTCTTATTTGCCCTGACATTTGCCATGCCACTGAATTTAATGCCTGGAAAAAAAGAGTGCAACTGTCAACTTTGTGCAATTCTGCACCACTTAAGTCCAATTTATGTGCAAATCAAAAGGCATCACCAGTGATATCTGGTCCTCTTCAAGTATGAGGAACAATGATTAATTTGTTTTTATTTACATGTTGTCTCCTTTTTTGTAAACTCCTTTAATGAACATGTGTATGTGTATTTAAACTTTTGCCTTCTATGTTAGAATAGATACTAAGCATCTGTTCCAAGCCAGAAGAGTCATAAAGGCTAGGCAACTGGGGTTAAGTGACTTACCCAAGATAACACACCTAGAAAGTATATGAGACCAGTCTTGAACATAGGACCACACATCTCCAGGCCTGACTCTCTCTCCACTGATCTACTTAGCTGCCCTGAAAATATTGTTTTGTGCTTCTTCTTACTATCTCCAAGTATAGTAGTTTCTGGGACAAAAGAAGTGCTTAATAAATACTTATTGTTAGGTTGACTGATATAATAATGGATAGAGAAGTTTCACTCAGTAATGGGGAAAAGAACAACCCCACATAGAAGAACATCCATCAAAATACCATAGTTCTGAAATAACCACATAAAATGTTCCTGCCATTTTCCAGTCTACTTTTTCTTCTTTTCTATCCATCATCCAGCTCTTCTATTTTTTCCATTTCATTTTTTTATATTTAGAAACAAATATTGTGTAGGATGGAATTAAGATGGCAAAAAGAAGTGCCACAACTGCCAAAGTTTCCCTAAAATCTCTTCTATAATGAACATATTACAAAGCCAAATTTTGAGCAAAAGAGTCAAACACAGCATAGCTACAGAGGAAGAACTGGGCAGTGACTTCAATGACAGCAGTGGAAAGAACAAATAACAAACCAGTACCCAGGGAAAGTAAGGGGATTGAACATTTCGATGAAGATACCAGGAGTCCCTTTTACTAGCACTGGGGGCAGAAAGAGAGGTTATCTTGTAGCTATCCAAAGTCAGGTTACAGTTCCAAAAAAGAGAGGAATGATTATGGTGTAAAGTGAGGAGAGCCCTACTTAGGTAACAATCAGAACACAGATCAGGAGGAGAGTTAAAAGATCTCCCCCCAATCATGCCACATTAGAGACAGTGAATACTCATAGCCTCCAAGAGATGTGAAAGCAGCACCAGGATATAAAAAGAGAGGTGTTTACACCATTCCTCTTTTCCTCTAGGGTAGAAAGAGCCCAACACTAACATAAAATCCAAAGTCAAGAAGTTGACTAAAAAATGTGTACTCTATAAAAAAAAATATAGGGCTATAAAAGCTACTGTAGTGACAGGAGAGCTCAAGACACTAACTGTNTATATATATATATATATATATATATGTATATATATATATATATATCTGATTTTACAACTTACTATTAAAATATATTCAATATTTTTCAATCTCACTAGAAACAATTATATTTGGCATATCATCAGCTGAAAAATGAAACTTTCATAGAATGAATTGATTTCCTACTCTCCCTTCCAAATGTTTTACTTAGTAGGTGCTTCACATATTTCTTTGTACTGAATTTAACTAATACTTTCCAACAATTCTAAGGTATATGTGGCTATCAAAAACATCTTTTACCTTCAATTTTCCTTCCTAGTGATGCCTCTTAATTTCTAAACCTTTCTTCCAATCTTAATTCAAAACCCTCTTTCTACAAGAGACATTATATAGCTCCCCTACTTGTAAGTATCTTCCCTTCTGAAATTGCCTCCCCTTACACTATCTATGTCTTCTAATTGACCAGTGATTTACACATTAGCTCCCTCACTATACTCATTATAATATGAGTTCTTTGAGAGGAAATCATCATCATCATTATCATTATTCCCACCACCCTTGCCACCATCCTCAAGATCATCATCATCCTAAAATCATTAATAATAATATCATTATCATGATAATTATATTACCTTTCTTTGTATATCAAGTTCATAGTAGTAGGCACATACTATGTACTAAATTAATGTTTTTGATTGATTGTTTAAAAAAACAATAAATTCTTAAAAATAAAATGGAGGATCCAAAAAGCAACACGATTACAATAGATCACCCATATGATTCTATAAAATTTGCAAAACATATCCCAAAATGCTTTCCATATACTTTCTTATTTTGTTCTTGCAACAATATTGTAAAGGATGTGATATCTACGTTTTATAATGACAGAGCTTGAGTTCAGTCAGGTCATTTGACCTCCCTACATTCACACAACTAAAATATGTATATAAGGCATCAGCTAGAAAAGAAAAAAAAAAGTATGGTCAAGTTATAAAACACTAGTAACAATAACTTGAACAAAAAATGTTGTGTAAAATCTTTTCAACAGATATAGGAGGTTAGAGGGTTAGTCTTTCTGTGAAGGTGACTGAAGGATAGCTCTTCATTACTCTGCTCCTCATCCATCTTTCCCTGTTAAAGGACCAAGGAAAGCTTCCAGCATATTGGATGGAGTATTTGTGGTAAGTCTGAGTAAAGAATTACTAACTTGAAACCTTAGCCTCTTGGCTTCCCTATCTTCCTTCAAGAAAATTTAAGTTGCATCTTCTACCCATATGCCTAGATACTAGTACCTCCTCTACTGAGATCACATTCAATTTTACTAGAAATATTTTGTTTGTACAGTATGTAATCCTTTTAAGTCCATCTGCCACCCAGCTCTCACCCTTGGTTCTAAGGAGTTGTAGCATGCACAGTGGTCACACTCCAGCAAACCATCTCATCAGATAGAATAAAGCATATTGAGAGTAACCAAAAGGTGTAAGAACTTTTGGTGAGTTAGAGAAGTGTCTAGCCCAAACACATGGGGATCTTCCCCAGCAGATAAGGTGGTTGAGTACGATTTCTTTCATTTGCTATGAAGGCAGATCAAACAGGCACTGTGGAGCATATAAGAGCTTGGTTAGGCATTGAAGAAGACAGGTTCATTCACTGCATGCCAAGCTCTCTTATTTGCCCTGACATTTGCCATGCCACTGAATTTAATGCCTGGAAAAAAAGAGTGCAACTGTCAACTTTGTGCAATTCTGCACCACTTAAGTCCAATTTATGTGCAAATCAAAAGGCATCACCAGTGATATCTGGTCCTCTTCAAGTATGAGGAACAATGATTAATTTGTTTTTATTTACATGTTGTCTCCTTTTTTGTAAACTCCTTTAATGAACATGTGTATGTGTATTTAAACTTTTGCCTTCTATGTTAGAATAGATACTAAGCATCTGTTCCAAGCCAGAAGAGTCATAAAGGCTAGGCAACTGGGGTTAAGTGACTTACCCAAGATAACACACCTAGAAAGTATATGAGACCAGTCTTGAACATAGGACCACACATCTCCAGGCCTGACTCTCTCTCCACTGATCTACTTAGCTGCCCTGAAAATATTGTTTTGTGCTTCTTCTTACTATCTCCAAGTATAGTAGTTTCTGGGACAAAAGAAGTGCTTAATAAATACTTATTGTTAGGTTGACTGATATAATAATGGATAGAGAAGTTTCACTCAGTAATGGGGAAAAGAACAACCCCACATAGAAGAACATCCATCAAAATACCATAGTTCTGAAATAACCACATAAAATGTTCCTGCCATTTTCCAGTCTACTTTTTCTTCTTTTCTATCCATCATCCAGCTCTTCTATTTTTTCCATTTCATTTTTTTATATTTAGAAACAAATATTGTGTAGGATGGAATTAAGATGGCAAAAAGAAGTGCCACAACTGCCAAAGTTTCCCTAAAATCTCTTCTATAATGAACATATTACAAAGCCAAATTTTGAGCAAAAGAGTCAAACACAGCATAGCTACAGAGGAAGAACTGGGCAGTGACTTCAATGACAGCAGTGGAAAGAACAAATAACAAACCAGTACCCAGGGAAAGTAAGGGGATTGAACATTTCGATGAAGATACCAGGAGTCCCTTTTACTAGCACTGGGGGCAGAAAGAGAGGTTATCTTGTAGCTATCCAAAGTCAGGTTACAGTTCCAAAAAAGAGAGGAATGATTATGGTGTAAAGTGAGGAGAGCCCTACTTAGGTAACAATCAGAACACAGATCAGGAGGAGAGTTAAAAGATCTCCCCCCAATCATGCCACATTAGAGACAGTGAATACTCATAGCCTCCAAGAGATGTGAAAGCAGCACCAGGATATAAAAAGAGAGGTGTTTACACCATTCCTCTTTTCCTCTAGGGTAGAAAGAGCCCAACACTAACATAAAATCCAAAGTCAAGAAGTTGACTAAAAAATGTGTACTCTATAAAAAAAAATATAGGGCTATAAAAGCTACTGTAGTGACAGGAGAGCTCAAGACACTAACTGTGAAGAAGACATTGATTTAAAAACATCTATAATCAAAGCCTCAAAGGTATACACAGATTAGACACAAGTCAAACAAGGTTTCATAGAAAATCTTAAAAAATGCACATTAGCAAAAAGAAATATTTTTTTCTAAAGATCATGGTTTAGAATGTCATGTTTTTATTTCATAAAATTGAGTGAACTCCCTACAGTTAATAGAAATAAATATAAAATCATATCTTTAGTGCTTATAATCCTTCATAACATTGGCCCATCCTACCCTTCCTGAACTTTAAAATTTCTACTTCCCTCCTCACACTCAATGATCCAGTGTCTTTGATCACTTAGCTGTGCTTTTCTCTCAGCAATACTAGATATACATTTTCACTGAATTCTAATTTACCAATACCTCATTTTCTCCTTATTTTAGGCTTATAAATTCCCTTACATTAAATGTTAGTTAATATCTAGATTTTGTGATTCTCCTTGTCAGTGGCATTCCCTTTGGAATATACATGCATGTATATATATATATATATGCATATACACATGTACATTATATATAGGTATGTTTATTGTTACTTCTCATGGTTATTTATATGCCATTTCCTATATCAAAATGTGCTTTCCTTGAAGTCCAGGGTAGTTTTTGCCAGTTTTGAATGCACATAACTTAGCATAATATCTGGTCTATACTATCTCTTCCGTAAGTGATTGTTGACTTGCCTTGCCTGATTGATTCATAGTTCGTGTCACATCAGTGCTCCTTATTTCTTATAACTGTACTACTACTTTATTCACATATGAACTATGTTGCCTTCTGGCCTAAGGTGTGTTTGGTCTACTATGGGGAACAAAGAAATGGTACTGGGTCCACCTGTCTCTGTCTCAGTTTGCTTGTCAGTGGTAGAAGTGGGTTTTGAAGTAGCCGATGGTTTGGAAGGGTTTGCAGCAGCTTGGTTATGTGATTTCTTTATAACCTCTAATTGCATAATTTTATAGAAGTCTAGATCTTTGCCCTCTCTCATTTTCTTATTGATTTCAATAAGTTGTTTAATATGCTCTTGCATTACTTGCAATAGTTTCTCATTAGTATTCCTTTTAGTGTCCCAGATGAGATCAAAGACTTTCTTGATTGCCCATAGTCCCTGAATCAGTGATATAATGATAGCTCCCATAGTAGGTAGATAAGTTATAAATTATGTGATTGTCTGCCAGCCATTTATAAAAGTCATATAGTAGCAGGATCTTTAGGCAATAGTCTGGAATCACTTGGAACCAGAGATTATAAATACCCTGTGTTGCCGACCAGACAAGCATGAGCCTGGTAATAATAAATGAAACCCTTGCCAATGTCATCTTCCCTACACCTATAAGGCTTCAGTTCCCTTAGCTTCCCCAAAAACTGTTATTTAAAAATGTGGGGTGGATATCTGTCTACTTGACAGAAAGGGTAGACAGGAAAGGTACTTCTATAAGCTGGCCCAAGATCCTCAGGTGGTAGATGAATCTAGGCTGAGTGGGATAGTAATACCTGGGTAGCCACCAAGGTGTGCTGATGACCACCAGGGCTTATGGATGATCAATTCAGCTAAGCACCTTGACCCCACTAACAGTGCCCAAGCCAAAGATATTGAGGGAGAAGCTGTAAATGTTGTTCAGCAGCCTCTCTGATTCCTTGGCTTAGGGTTAGGCTAAGTGATAAAGATTGGTAATGGGCTAGTTGTTGGTATAGATTGGATAACAGGAACTGATTGTGATGTTGGTAATCCCTTTCCCCTTTTTGAGCAACTATTCACCTGCCCCCTTGGGATGAATGTCAGCCTTCACTTGTATCAAGTTGGAAATAGGGTTTAATGCTTTTGCTCTAAGGGGTTAGGAATCAGGATAAGGAAAGCGGTGTTGGGAATGACTATGCTATATCTATAGAGAGTTAAAGAAATCTAAACCACTGAGCATCGGGTTGGTATTTGGCTGGAGATTCTTCTTCCCCTCACGGACCCTGGTTAGACCCAGCCATGGTCTAGACCAAAGGAGAGGAAGGGGAAATGATGTTCTTCTTGGCAGCTGTGCTGTTGATTTCTCTCAGCTCTGTTTGGTAATAGATGATTGAACTTCTAATGGCAATAGGTATGAATGCTGGATCTATAGGTCTATTGGCCTACCCACCTGTCACCTCCCACTGCTCCTACAAATTTGCTTCTCAAGACTGAGACCAAGAATGGCTGAGCCCCTGGGCTATTATAGAGGTGGCCCCAACTGTATTTTTCCCTTGGCTCATGCCATCTGGGTAAATTCCAAGTTCTATAACCAACGATCTATCACTCAAGCTGTTCTCCATCTTTGTTCAGAAGTTATGTATAGCAGTATATTTGGTTGATCATTGAAGAAATATAAGTTAAATGAGAAACTATCCACCAGAATATGTTTCAATCAGTTGGCAATGGAAAAACATTCAAAGAGAATATGAGATATAAATAGTTAAATCTTCTAAATATATAAAATCAGAGAAGGAAGGACATAATTCATCAGAGGAATTAGAAATGGCTTAAAAATACTCTTACTCAAAACAATATAGGATATGAGTGTCCAAAAACAAACCCAGTATCTATGTGAACATAAGTACAAAACACTCTTCACACAAATAAAATCAGAACTAAACAATTGGGGGGAAAATAATTGCTCTTGGATAGACATTTACCTATTCAGTATCATACCAATCAAACTAGTCAAAAATTATTTCATAGAAATAGGAAAAATAACAACAAAATTCATCAGAAAGAATAAAATATCAAAAATATCAAGGCAATTATAGAAAAAATATGAAGGAAAGAATTCTGGCCTTGCCAGATCTTAGACTCTAATATAAAGTGATAATTATCAAAAAATCTGATGCTGGCTAAGATATCCAACTAAAAGTTCCATAAACTCAAAGAACTAACCTTTTGGAGAAAGAACTCACTATTTGACAATAATTCTAGGAAAAATGGAAAGCAGTATGGTAGAAACTTAGGTATGGATCAACATCTTTTGCCATACAGCAAGATAAAGTCCTCACGGATACTTGATCTAGAAATAAAGGGTGACTTCAAAAACAAATTAGGAGAACGTGGAAAAATTTATCTGTCAGACTTATGGATAAGGGAAGAATTTATAATTAAACAAGTCATAGAGAACATAATAAAAATTAGATCTAAAATTTTGACTACATTAAATTTAACAGATTTTATACAAACAAAACTCATGCAACCAAGCTTAAAAGGGAAGCAACAAAACTTGAGAAAAAATATAACAAGTGTCTCTGATAAAAGTTTCATCTCTCAAATACATAGAGGACTAAGTTAAATTTAAAAGATTACAAAGCATTACCTAATAAAAAATAGTCAAGGGTTATTAACAGGCAGCTCTCAGAGGAAGAAGTTAAAAGTATGCATAGTGTTATGATGATAATAACAGATAGTTTGGAGAAGCAGATAAATGTGTCAGGGCCAAATAGCGCTTTAAGTCAAGAGCCAGAGATTGACAGGCTACAGTGAGGAAAGGAGAGGGGTAAAACACTCCTGATTCTCAAACCCCTCCCCCTCTTACTGCTTCTGCTTCAGTTGGTAATGAAGACAGGAATAAGATTCTTCTGGTAAGTCGCAGTTATGGCTGAAACCCCAACTGATTTTCCTTTCTTAAATTTATATTCCTCCCAGGTCAGTATGATGAGTACATAGAAATTATTTATCTAATTGTTGAGGACCGAGGAGATCTTAAACTGGCAGCCAACAGGATTCAAACTAAATATACAGACTGAATTGTAAGTATCTTCCCAAATAATTATCAGACACAGATTTGAAGGTAAAAAGTTATATTAGGAATTAACAAGGAAAATTAGAGAAATCAATGAAGGTTTTAGGATAAAGGAAAGGTGACCCTGAACTGTTAAATTGATGCCCCCTTCCCCCTCTTCACTGGAGGGATGAAGCACTTAACTAAAACTGGCTCTCTTGCTATAGATAAATATTTTACTCTCTAATCACTAAGTAATATATAATTATATTAATGAAGAATAGTAATAACAAATAGGCTGACCCTATGAGTAGAAATCACTAGCTTATGCTACAATGGCACCTCAGGTGAAAGCCTAAGTCAGCAGTGGCAAGCAGAGTGTCTGCTCACCTCCACTCCCACCAAATAACTGTCTTCAACCCTTCTCAACTGCCCCTCACCCAAAGTTCTCCAGGGGGGTGTCCCCTGGAATTCTGGGTGAGGCTCTCCCTATACCTTTGCAGGGATTCCATGCTTTGCATCTGCACACAACAATAGTTAAATGAAGAAAATTCTCCAAATCACTGTTGATTAGAGAAATATAAATTAAAACCAATCTAAGATTTGCCTCACACTTATTGGAATGGCTAACATTACCAAAAAGGAAAATAGTAAATGTTGGAGAGAATGTGGGAAAACTGAGACATGAATACACTATTTGTAGAACTGTGAACTGACACGATCATTCTGGAGATAAATATGGAACCAGACAAAAAGGACCATAAAGTTATGCATTTAGCCCAATATTATCAATACTGGATTTGTATCCCAAAGAGATCAAAGATAGGGAAAAGTATCTATCAAAAAATTGGCACCTCTTTTTGTACTGCCAAAAGATGGGAAACAGAGGTATTAACATTCACTCAGGGAATGGACAAACTACTTGTGGCATATGGTTGTAATGAAATGCTACTGAGCCATAAGAAATTATGACAAGGAAGAGTTAAAAACAGACCTGCAAAGACCAATATGAACTGATTCTAAGTGATGTGAGCAGAACAAAGAAAACAGTGGTATAAAATAATAGAAATATTATATAATGATCAACTATGAGGGATTAAACCATTATAAGCAAAACAAATTTCCAAGATAACCACAAGACACTTGATGAAAATGCCAGCCAAAGCCAAAGAAGGAATTGTTGAAGTCTGAGTGCAGATCAAAGTATGGAAATCTGTATTACTTAAAAATATGAGGATAACCTATATAAATGTATTTACTGTGTTGGGGAAGGAGAGGGAGTAGGGAGGGAGAAAAATCTGAATTCTAAAATATAAAATAAAATTGTCAAAAATTGTTTAGAAATGTAATTGAAACTTTTTAAGTGGAAAAATATTAAACAAACAATATATAATTTCCTAAATGAAGCATGTATTTGGCTACTTTTCCCCCAAATTTTTTTAATATATTACTAAACTCTCTAGGTTGGAAAATAAAGAAAAACAGGAAAATAAAAACTTCTTATTGCAAAGATTTGTTTCACTTTATCTGTCCTATCTCTAGTACCTACACAGTGAGATCTTACTGCTTATTAAATTGAATTGAAATATATGTAATAGCCCAACACAAGTGACTTGCCCAGGGTCACACAGCTGGGAAGTGGCTGAGGCCGGGTTTGAACCTAGGACCTCTTGTCTCTAGGCCTGACTCTCACTCCACTGAGCTACCCAGCTGCCCCCCAGGAAATTATATTTTGAAATAAAATTTCAGTGGGTACAAGATATTGAAAAATAGAGCTGAGAACAAGAACATTAGCTAAGACTGTCTGAAATCACAGAGGTGGGAAATGGACTGATATAAGTAAGGAACCCGGTGTCTGTTTTGAATAGAACATAGAATGCAAGAGAGGGAATTTTGAATCAGTATGACAAGATGGATAGGCCACATTTTCTGGAGGATTTTCAATGCCAGGAATAGGGTTGTATATTTTATCATAGAGCATATAGCCTGATTGAAGAAGCTTGAGCAAAGGGGCATTATGGTCAGAAGGATAGAAAACAATATTGTTTAGGTATTTGGGTTTTAATTGGAATGGAGAATTGGTGGCTTTGGATGAATAGAGAATTGAAAGGAATGGAAAATTGAAGACTTGGTGATTAATTTTATACAGAGACTGACTGTGAAGTAAAGAACCTGAAGGAATGGAAGGATGCACCTTCCTTACTTCCTTGATGGAAATATAGAAATTAGGGTCAGTTAGTCAATAAACATTTATTATGCATTTACTATTTCTAAGCACTGGGAATACAAATAAGCAAAATGTCAACTTTTCTTGCTCTCAAGGAACTTACAGTCTAGTGGAGGAATACAAGAGATAAAAAGGAAACTTAAGAAAGTAAAGAGAGGGTGCACCCAAAGAGTACCATGGGATATAATGTTTGTTGAGTCACAGTCAATCAGGCCAACTGATGGGAAATAACATTGGCTGGGAAGTTCTAAGTCCCCTAGGAAGAGATGTTTCCTATAGGAATTTATTGCTTTACACTCCAGTCCCTTCAGTCAGTGTGGAGAGACAACTGAGTGATCTAAGGAAGTACTGAATACTAAAACTGAATCAATCTCCATCATGATGAGAATTCAGCTGATGAGGTTATTGTAGGGGAGATATGTTGTTCAAATGGGTGAAACCAAGCAGAGCTGCTTATGGAAAACATAGATAATTAAAGGGTTGAGAAACAAGAATATAATTTTAAAAAATCCTTTTACCTTCCACCTTAGAATCAAAATTACATATTGGTTCTAAGGCAAAAGAGTGGTAAGGACTTGTAAATAGGGGTTAAGTGACTCACTCAGGGTCACACAACTAGGAAGTGTTTGAGACCAGATTTGAACCTAGGATGTCCTGTCTCTAGGCCTGGCTCTCAATCCTCTGAGCCACCCAGCTACCTGTAACAAATGTTATTTTGGAAATGTTGAGTTTCATAGGTTTATTGAGCATGGAGGGAGGGTTTAAGAGGAATTTAGTGATGACAAATAGGATTACATACATAAGTCAAAAACAAATAAAAAACAAAAACCAGAAAAAATACACTAGTTATAAGGAGTATGATTATTATAGGCAGGGAGGCTTTAGACTTCAGCATGTCTGGAGCAGAATTTACCAGTTTTATTATAGAATATTCAAGGAGTTGAGTGATATAAGCAAAAGCTAGAAGGACACAATAGTGCCAGGACAAAGAATTTTTGAATTTCATTCAAAGAAGTCTAAAATGTATTTAGAAATCAGTACTGAGATACTGAATATAATAAGCAAAGTTTTGAAATGATTAGTTTTTTACATATGAAAAATGCCATTGTTATAAAGGTAATATTGCATTGTAAGTTAATAGAATGTACTAGAATAACAATAGAATGTACTAGAAGAATATTTCAATAATCTAGGGAAGTGGTAATGGTGCCTATATTCAGTTGATATGTCTATGAGCAGTTGAAATAGGAGTAAAGATATTAAAATATGTAGCAGCAAAGAAATTGAGAGAACTGATAAACAATCAATCCACAAGTATTGGTTGCATGTTTGCCTTGTACTAGGTAATGTGTTTATTGCTGGTGATAACAATATAAAGAATGAAATAATCCTAAATTTTCATGATCTTAGTTATTTGTGGAGGATTAAATAGATATTTTATAAATACAAGTATGTGCTTAACATACATAAGCACACTCGTGTGTATATCCAGCTATTGTGCTAAATGTTTTATATTTTAGGACATAAATGATATATAGCTCTTGCCCTCAAGGAACATGTATTCTAATGTAGGAGATAACATATTTTATTTCCCCCAATTACATGCAATGAACATAGGCATTCATTAGAAGTCAATAGTTCCAAAGACTTTAGAAAAACTAAAGATGATAAAACGTGTAAAAGATAGGTAGATGGACAGTCAGACAAACAGATGGGTAGGTAAATAGGTAGATATATCAATGGAAAGAGAGATATATTTATAAATAGATCTATAAACAGAGAAGTATAGAGAGGGAACAAAGATTTCTTAAATGTTATTATGTGTAAGTCATTGTGCTAAACACTGGGAACAAAAAGACAAAATGAGATAGCCCTCAAACCCTCAAATAGCTTACATTTTGATGGTAGAAATGGCATGTGTTATGTAATCAAGAGTATCAAAAACTTTATCTTGGACAAGGAGAATGCAATAGGGAAGGGGGAGTAACTTAAAAGAAATAGATTTATTGTCTCAAAAAGATAAGGTCACCTAAGACATTGTGACTAATATTTCTGATCCCAGAAAATTATGATAGCAATCAGGACATAATTGGTCACTGCATTTGAGACATCAATAATGCTGGGAACCACTCCTGGCATTCCTTGTCTAGCTGTCAAAAATGGCCCTGAAAGAGAATTTTGCCATATTATCACTTTATTTAAATGTATTTTATTTCCTCGCAATTACATGCAAAATCAGTTTCCAACATTTAAAAAACAATATTGAGTCTCAAAAAATATCCTTCCTCCTTCTCTCCCACTATAAGCAATCTGATATAAATTATACATGTGGAATCATGTAAAAAAATTTTTTCCATATCAATTGTTTTGTGGAAGGAAACCTAAGCAAGAAGAAATTAAGAAGAGAAAGTGAAAAAGGGTTCCTATGGTCTGGATTCAGACTCAAACTATTCTTTTTCTGGATCAGGTGGCATTTTTTATCGTGAATCTTTTGGAATTATTTTGGATCATTGTCTTTCTGAGAATTGCTAAGTTATCGAAAATTGTAAATTCCTCACTGGGTACAGCATTCCTCTTCTTTTGCTTATTTCACTGTTTCATTTCTTGTAAGTCTTTCCAGGTTTTTCTGAGCTCTTCCTCTTTAAAGAACAAATAGTATTTTCTCTCATAAGTAGATAAATGAAAACAATAAGAAAAAAGTTAGGGAAATACAGTATTCAAAATTTAAAAACATCTTTTCTTCATCATTACTTGCCTTTGATGAATCAACAATTTGCAAATAATTGAAGTAGTCAGAGATGTTATTGAGAAAGAGATGAATCCCTGCAGATAGGAAAGCTGTTTTCACATTTTTGAGGGTTAGTTGGAAAAGGATTAGACTCTTTTGTTTAATACTGGGGCCAAAGTTAGGTATAATTGGTATAAGTTTCAAAAGGAAATGTTGATGCATCTTTAAAAAGATAAAGCAAAAGAACACCAACCCCAGCAATTAGAGGTATATTTAAAAAATGGAAAGGACTACTTTGGGAGGAATTGGGTTAATAACCTCACTGCAGATCTTCTCTTCAGTCAATGGAATTCTGACAACATAACCTATTACTATTGTTATATATCAAGATTTTTATATTAAACTTATATAATAAAGGGGATTCTTTTTTAAATGGAGGTTATTTTAGGTACATTATGAGGCTCCTTTCAATTTCTAAAAGTCTGTAGTTCTTAGACTTCAAGCAATTGTGCCCTCATCTAATATCTATATTCCCATCATGCCTACAAACAAGGAGTGAGAGAGCATAAGAAGCCTAGTGTAATCAAGATATACGATCATCAAGTAACAGGCTAAATTTAATGTCAAATTCTTGTCAAAACAAGAAATTTAAGTTGGAAATGTTGCTTAAGGAATCCAATATGGATTTTAGTGATTTATACTTTTATTTCTAATTCTCCACAAAATATGACTTTGCTATATACTTTTAGAATTTATAGGCAAATGAGTGGTAGGATTATTGACCTAACATTTGAAAATTATCCCATCATTTTAAAAAGTCAAAAAATATTTGCACATATAGAGTTATAGAGTAACAAGGCATCATTCCCACTTTCTAACCTTTGCTTAAAATTATGTCTGGTAACATAACATTAATGCTTCTATGTTCATTCAGTATCTTGAATTGAAGGCCAGGTAACAAACTTTTTACAGACATGTAGATACTGTTTTAAAAATATAATTTATCTACCCTAGTGCAGGTTTTCATCATCTTATCTTGGCTATTGCAATACCCTTTAATTAACATCCACTTTTACTCTTTCCTTTCTCTAATCTTCATGTAACTGTCAAATTATTAGTCTTAAAACACAGCTCACAACATGACACTCTCCTACTCAGAAAGAGTCACTGACTTCCTCTTGCTTCTAGGAAAATTATGAAATAATCAGCCTGGTGTTTAAAGTCCTTGACAATCTATGTCCCACCCATCATTTATAGTTTTCCCTTTGCATAGCCTTGAATGAAGTTAAAATATCTTGTTACCTGTTTTCTTACACAGTATGCTTTCACCTTGCCTCTGGACATTTGTAAAGGTGATCACACATATCAAAAATGTATTCTTCTTAATTCCATATTGTAAAATCCTCATCTTTCTCCAATACCTAGCATATGTATAGTGTCTTTCCTGATTCTATCAATTCCTGAATTAAGTGCCTTCTGAAAATCATATATCATTGTTATATATATATATATATGTATATATATGTATGTATATATTAATTATGTAATTGATCTAGACATATTTTGAATTCTACTGGTGTAGCATAAACTTTTGTGGCCAGATATTTTTATGCTTTAGTCTTTTTGTTATAAGTATTTATCATAGTGCCTTGCACATAGTGAGTACATAAGAATTTTAAATTTATGTTGTGTTGTATTCCATTGTATAATATTGTATTACATTGTATTTCTAGGAATCTTACTGTAGTATATTTATTTGCATGATATATCACTATGTAAACATTTCCTTGTTGATTTATAGTTGTATTACATTTAATTTTATTTTACATTTGCTTTCAATCTCCTTATTTTTTTCTATTTCCCATTTTCATATTCTTTCCCATGATAGAGGAAATAGGAGTTGAGCAATTTACTTTTTATAGATCACCATACAACAAACAGTTCTTCCCCATTCTGAATTGTGTGACAGCTAATTTTCTCATTATCAAAATGAAGACAAATTTAAATTATTTATGTAAAAGTTTTTAGTGAAAATTAGAATTAAAGGAAGAATATATCAGATCATGAAGAAAATTTATAATCATATAAGCTATTTTAAATTCAATTCTCTTATCAAGCTTTGCTAGATGTTTGAGTGAATACTATTCTATTTCAAGTAAAGTGTGCTAATGTTTTTAACTCTGTCTCTTGAATCAAAAGCAGAGTGAAGTGTTTTATAATCCTGAAATTTCTAACTATAAGTAAACAGTTATTATCATCACTTTATACAGGAAGAACTTGACTTGATGACATTCATGAAGTTCAAAGAGTTTAGATGATCCCATTGACTTATATAATTTCTCTCAATATCTGCAAAAGTATTAATGAATTTTAGGAAGGAGATTGATTTACAGACATCATCCAGACAAAACAAGATAGATAATAAAGATCTTTTTTTCCTTTAGTCCACACAATAATTGGCTAAGGAAACATTAGAAGATTTTTAGTAAAAACAAAAATCTGAAGACCTTTGACACAAACTACATATGGAATTCGTTTTGCTTTTTCTTCAGAGGACAATACTAGGAGAAATGTTCAGTTACAGACAGACAATTTAGATTTGATAAGAAAAAAAAATTACAGCAGTTAAAATTTCTTTGAGATAGAATGAAGCATCTTGAGAGACTGTGGGGTCTTGCTCATTGCAGGTCTTTGAGGAAAGTCTTGGTGGCTATGTTCTTTGTATAGTGAAGCTAGAACTCTTTTGCAAGTTTTTTGAGTAATTTCTTGAGATTCCTTCCTATAATGAAATTCTCACTCTTCTATATGACAGAAAGGGGAATTAAGCTAATAATCTGTGCACTTTTAGAGTAATTCAACAATTATCCCTTAAGTGTATATTTTGAATGAGGCAGTAGTAGGCAAAAAATAACATAGTCTTGGCATTTAAAGACTTTACAATCTCCTTGAGAGGATATGATGCAGGTAAAAAATGATAGAGAAGGGTAGTCATAGGGAAAATACTGTAATATTAGGCGTGAAAATTAATATCACCTTGATTCATTCCTTCTTCTAGAAGGATGCGATCCAAATTAACATCATGAAACCCTAGACTTCTCAAATTAATCAAGTAAAAGGGTAAAATATGTTTGAACAAACCTTTAAGCAATTTGAAAATAATAAAATGCTTTCAACTTTGGAGGAATACAAAGAGCATCATGCCAGATATATCTTGTGATTATCTGAGATAATCAGACACATCATTGGGCTTATGTATTTTTTTTTAAATAGGCAAGTTTAAAATTATAAATGCCAGCAACAATGTAGTCAAGAGGTGGTCAAGTCTAGTGGTAAAGGCTTTCTAAAAGAGAATTGTCCTTGAGGTATTAGGAACAAGTTTCCCTTCTGCTTAACTACTAAACATATCATAAACGGTGAACTTCAAAACATCAGAATATTGTTTGTTCCCATTGGATTTCGTAGTCATATCTCCAGAACATCAGTGGAAGACATCAGCATCTGTATCACAGATGAAAACACTGACTACAAAGTAGGTATTCTGTGGAAGGGTGCTACAGGTTAATCTAAGTGCTCTGATGTCCAGCAGAGAATTAAAGGTAAGGGAAAATTTATGAATATTCTACATTGTGAGAAAAGGACTTGAAGTAACCAGGAGCTGAGAATTCATACTTTACCCAAATATTCTCTTTAACTTAGAGTAAAGTCTCCTCTTATGTCTTATGTATCAAAGGGAAAAGTAACTCTGTCCTTTGGTTAGGTGGGGATTCTATATCAATTGTCCTTCTTATACCTTTTAGTAAATATTCTTTCTAAAATACAGCTAACTCTAACTGATAAGCTGTGAGGCACATTCTAGTGAAAGCTTGACAACTATAAACCACAATACCTTAGAGGTAACCTTAGAATATCAACAGGAAGAATAGTAGTAATATTCCTCCAGGGATCTAGTCTGCAAAATAAATGGGAATTAAGAATTTAGTGCAGAGTGGGGTACTACTCAACAAATACCTATGAATTACTGACTACATTTTACTAATTGCTAAGAGGAAATTAATGTCTATTGAAGAGATAGAAAGGTAACAAATAGAGTATGTGAGAAGCACTATTTTCAGGTATAAAATGTTACAAAAAATTAAGTAAATAGCATAAATGTACAGTAATAAATTAACAATTCTACAAATTACAATACTGTTAATATTCTGTATTTATTATTATTTAGTGAAAGGAGAGAAATAATTTACTTAGAAAGACTAGGGAAGGTTTCACATGTTGCATTAGATTGTAAATGATGTATAATGTTTCAACTGCTGAAGGTAGGAAGGGAACAAATTTGAGTCATAAGGGAACAAACTAAGGGCACACCCATTAGTTACAGAAAGGGCACAAATTATGGAATGAACAAATTTTAGTATGTGGATTTCCCAGAATACAATTATACTATAAGAGATGAGATGACAGTTTCAAGATGCTTGAAAAGATGTGTGCAAATGAACAAAGCAAATGGGTTGAAGTAGTCAAAGATCTATTAAAATGAAAACTTTTGAAGGAATTTGTGATGAAAGAAGTGAAAAGGGAAGAAAAATACGAGGCAAAGTATTTGGTGAATTAGAGTTGAGGGATTGATCAAAGGGAAGAATAAAAGGTAGTTTTCTGTTAGGTTTTGCCATTTAAATGTGAAGCTAGGTGGCACAACAGATAGAGGAATGATCCTAAAGTCAGGAAGATTCATTTTTCTGAGTTCAAATCTGATCTCAGACACTTCCTTGCTGTGTGATCCTTGGAAAGTCACTTAACACTGTTCGCCTTAGTTTCCTCATCTATAAAATAAACTAGAAAAGGAAATGGCAAAACACTCCAGGATTTTTACCAAGAAAATTCCAAATGTGGTCATAAAAGCGTAGGACTTGACTGAAATGATTGAACAACAATAATAACAAATCACCATTTAAAAACCCAATCTAGCTTGCCCATTCAACCTACAAGTATATCTATAGCTATATCCTACAATATATCTTATATCTAAAATGCATAAATATATAGACATAAACATTTACACACTCATGGACAAAGCTATCTTTGTGGCACAGAAGTCCAGTGTGAATACATAATCTATCCCAGGAGCCATGTGATGTCAGCATTATAGTTATATTTAATGAATGAGTGAAATCTATATCTCACACCAGGAAGCTGATTTTTATTTTATTTTTTTATGCAGATGATAGTAGAGTTATGATTTTGGGAATTCTTCCAGAGAGCATATGTGAACTTCTCTTCAATGATTCAATACGTTTTGCTTGTTTTATGTGTGTGTGTGTGTGTGTGTGTGTGTGTTTAGCAGAAGAAAAAGATGCCCAGTGAGTGACTATGAAAAGAGATAGAAGGCAAGAAATGAAACAATGATATGGAAGGGCTTAATTTCCAATCCCCTGAAGGAAATCTATTATTTTAATAATATTGAAGCTATGAAATAGGATTCTTTCCTGGACTGTCAGACAGATGATACTAAGAAGTAGTTAGTGTTAAATCCAGAAAACTTTAAATTACTTTACAAACATATGTTAAGAAAGGTCCAGGAAGGTAATAAGAAATAGATTTTACTTACACAAGATGACTCCATATATAACCCTTAATTGGTAAATTTGTGCTCATGGTGCACAAGGAAAGGAACTACTGATTCATGATGTATATTTGTAAAACTTAACAAACATTTATTTTGTCAAGAACTTACTGTGTATTAGATTATACAGAGAAGTAGATATACAGCTCAGACAGAGAGAGACAGAGATGGAGAGACAGAGACAGAGAGAGTTATATAGACAGATACAGAGAGACAGACAGAGACAGAGAGAGAGAAAGAGAGAGTTTATAAATGCTTGCTATATTCCAGACTATATGTAAACAACATCTCCCCTCAAGGAGATAGTTAACACATATGGGTAATAAAATACAAGATAAATATAAAGTAGGTAGTAGGTAACTTTACAGAGAATGGAATTAGTAGGATGAAAGAAAGGGTGGACCAGAAAGGCATAAAGAAGGAGATGGCATTTGAAATATGACTTAAAGTCAGAGCATCTAATATTTGAAGATTTGGGGGGAAAATATTCCAGGCCAAGAGTAAATGACAACAGAAAGGCTATGATATGGGAAATAGGATGCTTTGTATGAGGAATACCAGGAAACTCAGTATGGTTGGATCATAGAGTATCTGGATGTGAACAGAACATGACCATTGTAAAAGGAAATGGCCAGATTGTGAAGAGTTCAAAATGTCCATCATAAGAACACAAACACATGCACTGAAATAATATAAATGACTTGTGATGAATGCCTGATTTAGGATGATGCCCTTATTAGTGGAAAGATATTATCGAGAAAAAAATAAACATGTCATGTTCTGAAATTTTAAATGTCAAGTATGTTGAGTAATCTAAAGAGAAAATAGTAATGATGATACTGAAGATCAAGAAGAGTGACTGGAAGGGTCATTGTGCCTTTTGCAAATGTAAGGAATTTTAGAAGAAGGGAAGATGTTGGCTGAAGGACAGAGTTCCATTTTTATACACTGAGTTTCAGAAGTCTTTGGATAAAACAAGGCTAATTTAGAAAGTACATTATGGCTGATGAAAAACTAGAGGGCAGAAAAAAATCCTTGAGAAGAAAGTGATTGAGCGTGTCAGATACCACAGAGAAGTAAAAGTGAATGAAGGTGAAAAAAGTCCATCTGATTTGCCAAACAATCATCGATAATTTTGGAGATTTTCAAATGTATTATTCAGGTTTTAAGACAGTTTCCAACCAGTTTAGCAGAAAATGCAAAAGAGCAGAAGTAGGGTGGGTGGATTATTCATAGATGATTTTCTCAGGCTTAGCTAGAGGAGAAGAATAAAGGATGAGAGGTAATAGGAATAGTAAGATCATGTAAAATTTTTATTTTTTTTTATTATGAGGGGAAGGTTACAAATTTCTGTAAGTCTCAAGAGGTGCCAATACATAAGGAGTGAAGACTGCAGAAATTATTTTGTTCAGTGTAATAATGATGACAAACTTTTGGAAAGGGTGAGAGGAGGTGGTAAGTGAATTGCATATGGAGAGGCAGCCTTGGCAAGAAAATTGATTAACTAATCATAAAGTTTAGTGAAGAAATTGATAGTGATACAACATGAGAAATTGTTGTGAATGTGAAAATAATAGAGCATAATTAATAAGTACATTTTGATTGATTGAAAATAATACAAATTACCTCATCTTTAAAATGAGAATCTTGATCAGGATTAGGAATTCAAATTTGATCTTTATTTGCACTAACTTTTAACTTATATTTAGCCTTTTTTTCCATTATTCAAAAACATTATTGAAAAGATATCTATAGTTTTCAAATGACTGAATACCAAAGGAGTCTATGGAACAAAAAAGTTAAACATTTCCCTGACTAAAGGAACTCTAAGATAGCCTAGATGAAATTTTCTCTCTCAATGTAGGAAGTTTTGAGACTATAGAAGTAATTTCAGGTGTAGATAGAGAAGGAACTCTAAGAACTTCAGTTATTAGGACAGAACTTTTGCAGGGGGGAGCTTTCTATCTGAGTCATGAATGGTCCATTCCTGCTCTCCATAATCAAAGCTGTTTTCCTTGCTATAGACTGGAGTTTATTTGGAGACCAGAGGACTCCTTGTTTGATTTCATAAGGTGTAAAATCCTAAAAGATCAGTTAAAAAACAGTAGACAGTTTCAGAGATGGATTCCATGAAAGAGCAGAGCAGGGAGAAATGAAAAATAATTCAATTAATCTCTTCTCCTTGAGCACCTCTTCCCCTATAAATATACCATTAGACTGTCCATTTAATTACTCAGTTTTCATACCCAATAAGCAACTCATTCTTAGCTCATCTTTCCCAGCAGAATATGCAAATCCTCAATGATTCTGTGTTTTGCTCTGTAGATTCAAAGACTAATCAAAAATCTTTGAAACAGATTTATTCTTGATACTGCATTATTTGATTTCTAATAGGTTTCTATAACTATTTTTAAGCCTTTTCCCTTTTTACTTTCAGGAATAATCTTAGGAATATCTTAGGATAATAATAATCTTAGGATAATCTTAAGAGTGCCCTTACATTTACTTGTCCCAGAACAGCTTCTAAAATTAGGATAATAAAGATCAAGAATATAAGCACCATCCTGTCTATAAACAAAAGAAAATTAAAACTAATTTTGGACATAATTCCAGCAGGATGTGTCCTTGATTCTGTCTATTGGGAAGAATAATCCTGGCCAGGTCTAACTTGATTTCTTCATCTATCTAAGCAAGGATATTGGAATTATGTGATCAGGCATGTGATTTTCCTTGTAACTGGGGAGCAAGGATCAGAGAGGACTGGAAAATATTAGCCTGCCTGCTCATTATATATTAAACAAATAGAGATGTCTTGGGGAGGGCTAAATAATAAGCTTCTAATATTGTACTTAATAATGCAAGATGCTGAATGAATTATTAGATCGCTAATAATTAATTTGTTGGTCATTGCTAGCCTAATCAATGAATTTATTTTTCTTACATGGAACCCAGTCTCTTGCAATTTTTGCTTATCACAATAGATTGAATCTATTTTATTTCAAAGGACTTTATCTCTTAACTTCATTCTCAAAGAATGGATCTAGAAATATTTTGCTATTATGGTTTTAGTGCCTGATAGTCCAAGGCTTGATAGGCATCACCTAAACTTTCCCTGCCAGTCTCTGAAGGTGACTACTGCTATCAGACCTGATATCTGGGGATTTTATACTCTCTCAAATCAAACAAGGTCCTCTACTCTTCCAATTCAAACACAGTCTATAACACCAGGCATCCCTGATTGCATAACATGGGAATGGGCTACATTTCCATAGAATTCCATTGAAGATAGAGTACAAATGCCAAGTTTATTTTATTTTTACATTTGTAGCTGCCAAAGGCTTTGCTGCTCACCCTAGAGATTCTCTAACCTTTGCAACAATATTTCATTGAAAAACATCTTAAAATGAGCTAAAATTCTGGTAGTTAGGCAAATGGATTTCAACTCTCCAAATTCCAAGCAGGCAACTATCTCTAAGTGAAAGCTTTACATATGTTTTTGGAGGAATCAACATCATCTTGATTTACTCCATTAGAAGATGATAGAGTCTGATTAAAATGGTCCCTTTCTTAATCGGAAAAAGAAAAGTGGGCTTGGGAAGAGAGAATTAGCAAGATTAAGCTATGGGCATAGGAGTACAAACCTTGATGTTGGGGGAATTCTACTAACCCCTGTGTTTATATTAATCTGAAGCACTTATGAACTATTAATTCAAAATGTCCAGATTCTAATTAGATTATATTGGATCATTTGTAAAATCTCAACCTCCTTGCTTGTCTGACTATAAAGTTGCCATATCATATGTGAAATTGAGGCTATAACTCAATTTGGAGAAATAAAAATACAATTGGCTAATGTTAATGTAATTACTTAGGCTTTAATTATTGATGTTTCTCTCCATCTCAGTTTTTTCATCTGTAAAATGCAAATTAAAATAACACTTTTCTCACAATGTTGTTGTGAAAATAGAATGAGAAAAAAAATAAAATGCACTTTGCAAACTTTAAAGAACTATATGAATTCTATTTATTAATATTATTAATGTTATAAGAGAAATGAATTGAATGATCAAGTGTTGTATCTATACTATAATGATTCTCAAAAAAAACTCCATGATGAATGTTAAAGTACTTTTAAAAATATATCCACTGGTGAAAACTATACAAAAATTATAGAAATAATTAATTCTATGTTTGTAACAGAGTAGCCACAACATGTGGGATACTCCACAGTACATAGAAGTAATACATATTAGTTCCACTCCAAGATGTTAAGCTGATTGGTATTTAACTAGGTAAAATTCTAATTAAGTGATCCACTTTAAAAAAATGAAATGATCGACTGAATGAGAAGAAAACAGAGAATTGTGTTGCTGATTTTAACATGAGACGGTGAGAAAATCCTCCTTACCAGCCCACTCCTTCATTGTGTCTGAAGGAATACTCTATCTCCCAAAAGGTTCATTTGCTTTTTTGAGGCTCAAACAATGTTGTATTTGTCAGAATTTCAGTTGCCTGTCAATCAAGTTATGCTTAGTTCTTTAATTCTATTTTCTGACCCATATTTAATGTCCTCAGCAGGACCTGAACAATCAAAGGAAGGTAATTCTATTTAATGTGTGATTCAGGGGCAAGGAATTAAATGTGGATATTACACCAGATACAATTATTTTTCGGGCCCCAATTTGTAAAATGATCTTTTTACTCAAGTGACATTCTTAAATGATCCTAGATGTTGTGCAAGTTCTACTAAAACAACAGTAGTAGTAATAGTAAGTACTCTATTAAGGCTGATAGGTGGTGCAATGGACAGAGTATGTAGCCTGTTAGGAAGAACTGAATTAAAATTGAATTTCAGAAACTTACTAGCTTTGCAACCTGGAGAGACTGTTAACCTCTGTCTGTCTTTGTTTCCTCAACTATAAAATTAGGATCATGATAGTACTTGCCTCATAGAGTTGTTATATGGATTAAATGAATTAATATTTGTAAAGTGCTTAACATGGTGTATGGCACATTGTGGGTGTTTATGGTTGTATTTTTGTACTATTATCAGTAATAGTTATAATACAATTAATAATAGTGTTGAGTGAATTTAATATAAGTTTTCCCCCCTTACTCTGTTTGAGAACTCATTTTTGGTCAGTATCAGACCACCGTTTGACTAGGCACTGCATGGCTATTTACCATCCTGGTGTTCAAGATGGGGCTGGCTGAAATCCCCACATGATGGGTGGCGTGTTAAAAAATCAAGTCTCAACCTGAACTGAAGTTAAGTCTATCCAATCAGAGTCCCAGGAGGAGAGGTAAATGCTGGTTTTATAAGAAAGGGAATATACAAAATGTGTTATTTTGTTGAATGCTATCATTCTCTTTCTTTTCTGGGGTGGTGAACTCTTGGTACCTAGAGATTAGAGACCTTGGCTGGCTGCAGCCACTTTTGGCAGATAAGCTGATGAGGAATGTGAAATGGATTTTAATTAGACATGGTCAGGTAATCATTTGATTTCTCTGAATCTGTCTGTCTCTTTGTCTTTCTCTCTGTCTTTCTCTCTGTCTCTCTCTCTCTCTCTAATCTCTCTCTCTCTCTTCCTTACTAATAAATATTAACAAATTAACACACAGTCTCAAGATAATATTAATCATAAAAGTATTTATATGGAGTTTTAACATTAGTAAAGCACTTTACATATACTGTCTCACTTTGACCTGAGAGAAACTCAATGAGTTAGATAATTTTGTTATCTCATTGCTTAGAGTAATACAAGTAGTAAGTGTCTGAGGCAATATTAGATCTCAGATCTTCTTGCTTCCAGATCCAGCACTCTATCTGCTGTATATAGGGACAAATATGACTATTCTGCAGCTCATTCATGAAAATGACTTCAAGTTTCCTCTACCACATGGTTAAATGAAGGGTTGAATTGAAGGGTTTATGGGATTTGTACAGTGAAGCCTTGGGTTTAAAATCGCTCTTTATGACTTAATATTTAGGTAAATTTTGATGAGTAATAGAACATCAATTAAGAGAAAGATTTAGAGATACAAAAGAAAATTTGAAATTACCCAGTTTTCTCTTTTTATGTATGCAAAAATGAATAAGTCCAACTTCTTTTTGCATAAGGGTAAGTTGTTGATATTTGGTCTAAGTCATATCTTGAAATAGAAGGTCATTTAACCACTCCCACCTTAAGTTTCCTCACCTTTTAAATTATGTAAATGCATTGAAATTGATCTAAGTTTATGAACCAGAGATTTATAAGGGAAGAGGCCAATACATTGTCTAGTTTAACCCTTTTACTGATGAAAAAGTGAGGCTTAAAGAGATTAATTAACCTCCTGAAGGTTGCCATGGTAGTGTCTGAGGTGACATTTGAATCAAGTTCCTCTGACTCCACTCAGTGCTCTTTCTACTATACTATCTTGGTTCCAATTAAATTTTATTATGTCTGAGTCCTCTTTTAGCTCTAAATCATATACAGTCAATCCTTCTTCATGTGTTGATTGTGAGATGGCAAATTCTTCTACTTTCTAAAATTTATTTGTAGCTTGAAAATTAATATTTGGTGAGTTTCCATGTTCATGCATGTACATGCAAAGAATGATGAAATATTTGAGTCACCCAATGTACCTTCCCCATTAAAATCATAAAAGGTGTTGCTCTTCCTCCTTATTTCAACTTTCATATAGTAAAAAAGTGTCCCTTTGGGGTCTTTTTAGCATCATTGTTTTGTATTTATATCATTATTTTTTGAATATGTCATTTAATTTTTTTAATTTTTAAAAAATAAAAATTAAAGTCAGAATTAACATGTTATTAATGTTATTAAATCATTTTATGTAATTTATTTTAATTATTTGTTTTATTGATAAAATAAAAATTTTATTAAAATAAATATATATATATAAATAAATAAAATAAATTTTAATTTTACTTTTTTAAAATATGTCATTATTTAAAGTGACCCCTAAGCATAATGCTGAAGTGCTGTCTAGTATTCTTAAACACAAGAAGACTGTAACATGCCTGTTGGAGAAAAAAAAAACCTGCATGATGGACAAGTTTCATTTCGGTATGAATTATAGTGCTATCGTCTATGAATGTAATGTTAAAAAATCAACAATATAGTACATGCAAAAAGGAAGAACTTTTCTAATGTCTGGGTATAGCTAGTCCAGAAAGTACTAAAGTAAGTATTGTGATGAGACATTCACAGGAATATAAACCTCTATTTTCCCTAGGCACAATTGTTATTGAAGAAAATAACTAAAACCAATGATTGTGAGTGAAAAATCCCCTAATCCCTTACCCCCTTATATGAGGATTAGATTTTATTGTTAGCATTAATCACAATTGTGATATAAGGATAATTAAATGCTGTTAGTATATGGGAATTACTATTTTAATACCCCTTATGATTTTAGCAGGGTTTTATGGTTATTTTAGTATGTTTGAAAGTTAGATTCAAGTAAACAATGGCTTTGATGAAATCATTATTAGTATATGGCCTTAATCTTGTAAGCTGGTCATAGTCCTTTTCTTATGTAACTAGACCTAGCAGTTAGGCCTAATATCTACTCTATCTTGTATACATTATCTGCTCTGTTGTGACATGAAGGGAGAGGGTTTATGCAATCACTAGGTAAGTTCCCAAACCTATCAACTTCAGCTGATGGGTGTCATGAGAAATTTTATCGTGATTTTTTAAAAACTGGTATATAAGTTGTGCTTGTCTTTTGGGTATAAAGGAGGCCCTCTCACAAGGCTCTGGGTGTTTGGTCCTGACCAGAGTCCAGCTTTATTGTGAGACTGGCCCTTTCTCAATAACCCTATCTCTTTTTTACTTTGGAGACTTTGTTTCTCTTATTTGCATTCCTGTGATTAGAAATTATGCAACATGAGAATTAACTGAACTTCCATCTGTCCAAAACCTTAGCTCTACCCTATTTAGATCTTCTCTTGGGGGGGATACGTTCCATTATAGTATTCAGTATTGTATCTATTCAGAAAGATGTACTCTTTCTATGATTTACTTGCAAGCAAAATTCTGACTCTGTAGACGAATTCATTTTATCTTTTTTTTTCCAGAAATTAAGAAAAATCAACCTACATAATTAAACATTTCCCAGTTTTATCATAACTATGAGAAAGCTCAGATTCTCCTGCCTGCTGATACCTTTATATTTTCAATCTTTTAATAGTCTGATATTAAGTAATATACATATATTATATATAAATGTTATATATGTTATATTTATATATGTTATATATATAATATAAATATACTATTTATATTGTGTGTATATATAAATGTATATACACAGTATATATATATATATATACTGTGTATATATACAGTGTATATATAAATGTATATACACAGTATAAATAGTAAGACCATGAGAGAAATAGCATGATTTGGAAGAGGATAGGAATCCCCAGGTTCAAATCTGACCTTAGACTCATAATGAATATGTAAGCACATGCAAG
>NC_058131.1:21332219-21382252 GCF_016433145.1 Gracilinanus agilis | reverse complement strand
CAGCAGACTGATATTAAGTAATATACATATGACAGATATAAATGTTATATATGTTATATTTATATATGTTATATATATAATATAAATATACTATTTATATTGTGTGTATATATAAATGTATATACACAGTATATATATATATATATACTGTGTATATATACAGTGTATATATAAATGTATATACACAGTATAAATAGTAAGACCATGAGAGAAATAGCATGATTTGGAAGAGGATAGGAATCCCCAGGTTCAAATCTGACCTTAGACTCATAATGAATATGTAAGCACATGCAAGTCACTTAACAGCTCATTATTCTAGAAAATTATTTAAGATAATAAATTAAAGAAGAGTCATGATGTTTGTCTTAATGGAAGGAGTCACTATAGTGGAAACTTCATGCTATAATAAAGTCATTAGTACATATTACCTTCTGCCATCTCTCCTAAAGAAAGGCCAGTTTTCATTCATGATATTCATCATATTAATAACAGTTTTTATTTTATTAAAAATAGTGCTAGAAGACAGCTCAGATATCAACTATTATAATTCTCTCATTTTACATATTGGGGAAACTGAGGGAAGGAGAGGTTAAGTGATTTGCAAAATTATTATTTTCCATAGAACAATAATTTTATCCATAGTCCTTTAAATCTAAAAACTTCGCAAACATTGGAAATGATGAACTTGATGGACTACATGACTTTCTTGGGTTTCCTACTAGACCAGTTATTTCATTGTTAAAGGGAATCTCAGTGAGAAAACTCTTTAACAATATAGATATCACTTGCTCTGTAATTTACAGTCTTATAGAATTCCCTGATAGTAATGAGATACTTTATGATATTCTCAATGTTATCTATCCATTACTTTTTAGATAATGGATTTGAATCCATGACTCTATGATTATCCAAGATGGATTTCCTTTCACTACCTTGAGCTACCTTAAAGAAGGGGGATATCTATATAATACATTTTTGTTGGTTTTTGTGTTTCAATAAATTTAGCATATGAATTCTTACTTGAGCCTTAAAGACCCCATTTTTAGAGTCTGGTAGAGTCTACAAGATGATATGATTTGTCTTGCCTAGTAAATGAAGAAGCTTGGACTCAAATACAGGCTTTCTCATTTTAAGACTAAAAAATGCCAGTGGCTTAAAATACCAATATATTAAAATTATTAAATATCTGTAATGTTCCAAATTTCATTTACAATCAAGGAAACTCAATCTTTTTGGAGGAAAAAACAATATCCCAAATTTTGTTTAGTGGTGAGGCTTGTGTCTATATGTGTGTGTGTGTGTGTGTGTGTGTGTGTGTGTGTGTGTTTCTAGCATTCAATAGATGAAAATTAGGAAGAATTTTATGTTTAAAGGCAATTTTACTTTTATATCACTTGAAAAAAGATACTTAATTTTTATTTTCTGCTGATTCTTCCATATTGAGGACATAGCCTTCTATTTATCACGCTTTGTTCTCTATATTCAATTTCTTTTTGTATTTCACAAATCACTACTCTCTTTTTCTTTCTCCCACTGATTGTTCTTTAAGGTAATGGATTTAACACAAAAGCAATTAAAACCCCACTAATGAGCTATGATTCTTTATATTGTCTCCAAATTGCTCTTACAACTCTAGGAGAAAATCAGTGCATAATTTTCTGTTGTTTCTTCCATACTTGGTCTTTTCTTTGGAGAGAAGACTGGAAAAATGATCCTTTAAAATTTAGTGCTCCCCTGGAGGTTCTTCTGTGGGGCGGGGGGGGGGGGGAACTGGTCATGTATCCTTGTCCCTCAAGGTAAATAATTTCCTTTGGAAATAGAAGAAATCAAGCACTGGAAGTATGCATAAATCAATGATTTACTATTTGTAATATGTGTAACCTTGGGTAAATCATTACTTTAACTGTTCTAAATATTTAGACAACTTCCTGCTCACTACAACCTCTTTAAATTCTTTGGTTTCTTTCAGGAATAATCCCTCGAGTTACCTTTCTACAGAGAATGCCCTGGTCCTGTTTCTAGTGTTGTTCCCTATAATTTACCTTGGATCTAATTTATATATATATATAGGATATCTATCTGTATATATATGTGTGTGTATATATATATATTATATATATATGCATATATATTATATATATATATATATATGGAGAGAGAGGAGAGAGAGAGAAGGGAGAGAGAGGGAGAGAGAGGGAGAGAGAGAGAGAGAGAGACTCAGAACAACAAATTTTAGCTAGTACAGTAGGTAGAGCACTGGGTCTGGAGTTAGGAAAACTCATCTGCCTGAGTTCAAATATGGCCTCAAACATGCACTAATTGTATGACCCTAGGCAAGTCACTTAACCCTGTTTGACTCAATTTCCACTTATGTAATATGATCCAGAGAAGGGAATGACAAACTACTCCAATAACTTCACCAAGAAACCCTATATGAGTCACAAAGATTCAGACTTGACTGAAATGATTGATCAATAACAACACAGATAAAAATAGACTTATATGTATGCATATATATATGCATGATGTCCATAAAAGAATTCAAGCTATTTAAGAGCAGAAAATTCATTCATTTTGTTCTTCTCTGGAGCTAATTAAGTAGGGGAGGGACATGATCAGATTCCTTCTCTTTGGAAGTCTTAAAGCAATGACTCAAGGGCCACTTGTTGTATATTTAGAGTAAAGAATGATTTTGTATATGGTTTGGACTAGATGGTTCCTACTATGTCCCTCTCAATTCTCCCTTTCTATGCTTTCTATAATGGATATTCAAAGAAAATCACTCTAGCTAAAAGAAAAAAGTGAATAATAGATTGGAGTGGGCAATCAGTTAGGTAAAGAAAACAGCAAGTTGTTTTGATCTACGTGAGAGGGAATGAAGGTCTGAACTGAAGATGTAGCTCTGTGAGTAATAGAAAACATTCTCATGGGAGGCATGTTACAGAGGTAGATATCACAAGATTTGACAATTAATTAGTTAGGAGGGAGAGTGCAAATTAGGAATTAAGGATAATGAAGAAATTATAAATATAAGAAGGGAAGTATGGTGGTATTTGAGATATAAATAATGAAGTTTGGAAGGGCATGTTGTATGTGACATTTTGAACAACTCAGTGGCACAATGGATAGAGCATTGGTCTTAGAATCAGGAAGACTCATATTCATGATTACAAATCTGATCTCAAACACTTACCAGGTATTTGACCCTAGACAACACTTAACCCTTTTTGCCTCAATTTGTTATCTGGAAAAAGAAATGGAAAACCACTCCAGGATCTTTGCTAAGAAAACATCAAAATGGGACCATGAAAAGTCAGACATAACTGAAAATGACTCAACAACATGTGATATATCAACTATGAATGGAACGGGAGGCTGCAGAAAGGAAATTGTTACAGGATAGACCAGCTCAGGAAATTCCAATAGACTAATAGGATTTGTATTCTTATGTCCTGAGTTGGAAAGCTGAGTTTTTCTACTAATAAGTTATTTTTATGAGCCACCTTCCTTCCCAAAGAAGGCCTCAATTTTCTGATAAACAAAATGAAAGTATTAAACTAGATGACCTCTAAATATTGTCCATCCCTAGATCTAATAACTAGGTCAAAAAGTCTAATAAGTGAGAGACCAAGAACTTGAATTTAATCTGTGCAGTTTATGTCCAGTGGTCATTTTACTGCATCTTACTATCTCCTACCAAGGAAATAAATTTTTTAGAAAAATAAATAAATAAGCTGTGCAACTCCCCACTCCTGAACATCTCTGAAACAAATAGACTTTATTAAGATTCATAAAGTAATTAGAGACATTAGACCAAATACTTTTGTCAGTTACTTGTGCCTGATGTCCCATTAAAGTCAACAGGAATTGCCTGTTTTTAGCTTTGGGCAAAATCTGGTCCATTTTGCATAAGAATAGCATCTGCAATTATACTAGCTGAGATAAAAATTAAAAGGCCCATCAATTCTCATGCTTCAGAGCTTAAGATGAGAACCAGATGGTGCCAGGGAGCTTCTCCTGTGGAATCGAACTGTGCTAATGGACAGGTGCATTGTGGTCATTTTCCTTTAGCCTCTCTCCTCCTAATATTGCTCACAAACGTTTGCTAGTGAGACTTAAGGCACTCGGACAAATGGGGCATTCACCCTTCACCAAGGAGAAAATCCTGCTGTTTGTAACATATTGAGAGTCAAGGGGTCCTAGGTAATAGTGACCAATTCAGTTCAGCCCATTTGGAATAGCCTATTATTCAGCCACAGCAGTCGTACCCCTCCTTTCTGTATTAAAAAAAAAATCTGAGCTAGTATGTGCCTGAATGAATTTGCCTAGTCTGTAACCTTGAGAAGATCCTTACTACTTCCTAGCACAGTCAAGAGAACAGATGTACCCATTTCAGATTGGATTAGTCTGGAATTAAATCATCTGTTGACCTTGCAAATAGGAGGTGTAGAATCAATCCTACAGCCAGTTCTTAATTAGTACTTGTGTTAAATTTTTTTAAAAAAAGGACCTTTGAAAAATTTGAAAATTTGAAGCATCTCTCTTTAAGTTGGTCACAGCCATTGATTGTTCAGTCATTTCTAATGATGTCTAACTCTTCAGGATCTTATTTAAGATTTTCTTGGTAAAGATGCTTGGTTTGCCATTTCCTTCTCCAACTCATTTTACAAATAAGTCAACTGAGGCAAGCAGAATTAAATGACTTGCCCATTGTCACACAGCTAGTAAGTGTTGGTGGCCAGATTTGAACTCAGGAAAATAGGTCTTCCTTACTCTAGAGCTGATACTCTGTGCTCTGTCACCTAGTTACCTCAATCACATTCAAAGTGAAAGAAATAAACTCTTCACATATCAAAGTGGTGATGATAATGATGACTGATAATTATGACAATGATGACAACTGAAACTTTAAGTGCTGGTTAGTGAAGTGCTTTACATGCATTATTAGATCCAAACCAGTAACCCTGTGAGATGGGCCAGGATCCCTTTTTATAACTGAAGTAAATGAATTATACAGATGCTAAATGACTTGCCCAGGGTTACACAGTTAGTAAAACTTTGAGGAAGGATTCATACTCAGGTATTCCTAATTTCAATCTGTCACGCTATTGACTATATCACCCAGGAAGCTATATAAATACAATAGTCATTTTTACCATTAAATCACTTTAGGATTAACCAATACAGATTTATTAAATGCTTTTCCCATGCCGTACACTATACTAAGTTCTAGAGACACAGAGAAATTAAAAAAGTCAATGTCTTCAAAAGTCTTATGTTCTACTGGCTATGACAGCAGATATATATGCATAAGTATAGACAAGATACGTAGAATACAAAGACATCTAACCTTACTGAAGTGGACAACTCAGAGGATTGGGAAAGAGCAACTGTAGAGTCTTTCATTTGAGCAATATTGAATAAATTGGAATTTTTAGAAGATGTATTACAGGAGAACATCCCAAGCATGGTATAAAGTTAGTGCAAATGCATGGAGGTGGGAGAAAAAACATCATATGTAAAGAACAGTATGTATAGAGAGAGACAAATCTTGGTCAAATGACACTCAAGTCCCAATTCTGACTTGATTAAAAGACAAAAGTACCTCTCAGGAATCCTCAAGAAACTCTATGAATATTAAATAGCATATGATTCCAAAGCAACATGAGTAAAGGAAGTTTCATGCATAGAGTTCTCTAAGTCAGTCAATTTTCTTTTTGCCAACTTTTCCACCAGCTGAACTGCTTGACTTCGTCTCCATGGAACACCATCTCCCCACTCTCAGCTTCTCATCCTCCACCCCATTCCCCATTCACAGGTAAGTAGATCACTTAAAAACCCTTAGCATAGTACCTGGCACATAGTAGGAGTTTAATAAATATGTATTAATTGATTGAAATCTCATCACCATGCAGACTGAAGGGAGAATGAAAGAGGGGAAGGAAGAACCCAGGAACACATGCACTTTGGGAGACAATCTGGCCTAAGAGAATCGTTTTCCCTGGGGGAAAAATTCCTTATTACCTCAACGCATTTTCAGTTGCCTTTCCTTTGTGATTGGAGGGCTAGAGAGCATTACATTCCTCCACAAACCTTCCTTTATAGAGGGCTAATAACTTTCCTACCAGTTAATTCCATTTTCCACCATTAGCTCTGCTTAACTTTAGCTCCACAAATGCCAAGTATGCCTGGTGCCTCTCCCTCCTTTATTATCCTTTATTGTATTGTCTTCCCATTGTAGATTAGCAGCTCCAGGAGGGCATGAACTGACTCTTTTTCTTATTTTTAACCCCAGTGCTTAACTTAATATATGCACATCCTAGGGAATTAAACATTTTTTTGTTTAGTTGAATTAAATCAATCACTAAACATTTAGTGAGTCTTTTAGGCTTTAGATAAAAAGGTGAAGAATAAAATGTCCTTGTCCTCAAGTGACTGGAATAGTATTGGGGAGAAATGCAGACATATAAATATATATAAAATACCCATCAGGTATAACATAATCTCTAGAGAAAAAGCAATTTGAAAATAGAATGATGCATTTCTTAAGTCATTTCAATCAAGTTGGACCCTCTATGACCCCATTTAGGGTTTTCTTGGCAAAGATACTGAAATGATTTTCCATTCTTTTTTTCCAGATCATTTGACAGAAAAGGAAATGGAGGCAAACAGGGTTTTGTGATTTGTCCAGGGTCACACAGTCAGCAAAATGTTGGAGGTCAGATTTGAACTCAAGATGATGAGTCTTCCTGATTTCCAGCCTGGCATTCTATCCAATGTACCACCTAGTTGCCCATAAAAATGAAATAATAATAATAATAATAATAATAATAATAATAATAATAATAATAATAATAACAAAACANAATAATAATAATAATAATAATAATAATAATAATAATAATAATAATAACAAAACAATCAAGTGCAAAGCTGTGAGATAATAGTATGAACAAGAGTTCTTAAAAGGGAGAGAGTGGTGTAGACAGGAACAGATGGAAAATTCCATGGAGTGGCTAATTCTTCTTCCTTCAAGCATCTTCAGGTTTTGAATTATTGCTGAGCTCTAGAAGATATCTCCAAAACACTCAGCAGGACTGAGGACTGTGTATGGATTTTGCCTTTTAGCAGATTATTAGGATCTAAAGTATACTCCCTGACTGCAAAGGAAAATTTCAGTAGATAATTTTCGCTCAGGGATTTGTATAAATGAATCTATGATGAAATCACAGGTGCATATTGCTATTCTTTTCCCTTCTGTATAAATGTATATATGCATGTGAATGAATCGTTATATGTCTCCTCATCAGGCTATTTAGATCTGTCTTGGATACTTAACATTTTCCCAACTCCTTCAGCCTCTTGTGTCTGATTGGATGTCTGAAGCATAGAGTTCTAAATTCCTACCAAAGCTTTCCTTTAGAGAAGGCAGGATCTGGACTCTCCAAGACATTCTTCACTTTTCATCTGAAGTTCTGCAAGGTTTGACATCTGAACAAAAGGCCCCTAGATCCCTCTCTCCTTTCCATCTTCCGTTTCTTTGAGCTGTCTTCCTCCATTAGATTGTAAGTCCCTAGAAGTCAGAGATTGTCTTTCTTTTTATCTATAATACTTATCACTATGCCTGGTACCTAGTAGGTGCTCAGTGCTAATGAAATTGAGTTTATATATACACCTATATTCTCATACACAAATAAAGGACGTTCAAAAAGTCATGTTAAAGCTTAAAACTGTCCTAAGACTTTGAGACACCATTGATTAGGTTCTTGGAACAAAACATATGTATAGATGTGAGTTTATATTTATACACATATATTCAGTCTTGCATATATAGAAATACTTATGGAGTATGAATGTACAAAGAGAGAAAAACATAAGACAGAAACAGGAAGGGAGAAAGATATGGGGAGAGAGAATTGTTATTATATTGGAGTCTTCTCCAAAACATGATTGGAAGGAGCAAGAACTAGGTATATTTCCTGCTTCTCAAAGATACATATTAATCTTCTGTCCCTGAGGAAATGACCCAACATCAACATTTTTCAGTTGTTACTACTTAGAAATAACCAATTATTTGAATTATGCCTCCAACATAGTGTATCATGTTTTTAAAAACCCTCATCTTCTGTCTTAGAATCGTTACTAAGCTTTGATTCCAAGGCAAAAGAGTATTAGGGCTAGGCAATGGGGTTAAGTGACTTGCCCACGATCACACAGCTAGGAAGTATCTGTGATTTAGGTATGAATGGACCTCCTGTCTCCAGGCCTGAATCTGTACCCACTGAAACACCTGACTGCTCCTACATCAGAGATTTTCTCTGTCTTTTTCTCCCTCAAACTTTACACTATAAAATATGGATATTAATTGTTTCTCACTCTGCCACAGAAACTCATATTCCTGAAGTTACCCTCCCAAAGAAGGCCCCTTTTCCTAACTGAGGGAAGATTATCAAATGGGAAAAAGAGTCAATTTCCTAGCTGTTCCTGTAATATGAGTCATCAACATTCTGTATACTTTGGTTGGAACACCAGAGCCAAACACCCTGGTCCCTTTCACAATGCCCAGGCCTGTTTGACCAAGATAAAAACCCTTTAAAATCCTACTAGAATGGATGGGTGGTTTTGCTCCCATTCCAGTAGAAACCTAAGTGGCACCTGGCCTGTGTCAGTTCTCCCTGATTTCCTCTTCCTATTGTATTTCACCTAAATGAAACCAGTTTACTTCACTTTTTGCTGCTGACTACTGTTATACTGTTTTCTGTTTTATAGTGGTTCTTCCTCCTTTGTACTACATCTTTGCCTCTCAAAGTACATTAAGATGCTTATATACCCATGAAGACATACATATAGACTTACATACAGACATATCATAGTTTATAAGTATATATATATATATGTAAAATAGCTATCAAGATATAAATGATATAGATATAAATGTGGCTATACTTGATAACTAAGTATTAGGTCTTATAGGTTTATTCTATTCTGCCTTATAGGTTTGTGGTTATCCCTGAGTCATTTGGGAGATTAGAGAAGAATATGTTAAAATTCAACTTGGAAAGATATAAGGAGAAAGCTCCCACCTTTGCTCAGCATACTCCTACCCACATCCCCAACACAGTTTGTACAGAGAATGATGGAACTAGTTATCACTTTTTTCTTAACTAAATCACAACTTCTTTAGGGCAGGAGACATAATTTTCTCTTTCTTTATATTCTCCTCAATACTTGTAAACAATGAACACAGAGCAGATACTAAATAAAAAAAAATGCTCCTCAGTCAGTGGTAGATTAATAAGACATTTCTTCACTACCCATTCCAGGTGTAGAACCAGATAACTCTTTATTGACTCTTTATTCTGACTTCCTACCCACACATGCATTCTATTATTTCTCCTGCTTCTAACTCCAGGTCCCCAACAGACTAGGTTTTCTTGGTCCTAATCTTGGAAAAGTATCTGTCAAACTGAAAAATCCATCCCTCAAATATTGAGTAGTCCTGGTTGAGTTAAAAGGATTATTTCTTAAAAGGGAAAATGTAGACATACATGCCAGAAACCCTACAACTAAGTGGTATTAAGACAATTTATGCTTTCAAATCACAAAATGTATTTTGGAGGGCAACTGGAGATGGAGAATGGGAAATTTCTTCCAAGGACAGATGGAACACAGAAGCAGGATGTTTCAAGATGTTTGGTATCAATGGCTGGCCACAAGGCTCGTTTAAGCCAACTTAAGTTGCTTCAGGTAGAATTTGTTATGGACAGCTTAGTAAGGTGAGCCAATGAATGCTGTAAAGCTGTCTGGGAATGAGCAGGACTTTTGGATCACTGCAAGCTCCTAATTGGCTCTTTCTTTTAAATGGGCTTATTATGTTCCTAATACATCTATATATAGATCACTACTGGAAAACAGACATATTGATTTCAAGGATATTTCCATATATCAAGCAGAGATTATAAATTAAAATAAACTTACTGTAGAAGATAGGCACTGCATGATAAAATCCTACATCACCCTACCCCCAGCTTCACCCCACCTCCTTAAGAAAGAAAATTTTTAACACCTCAAGTCCACCATGTTTCCGAATTTATTTCTTTTTTCATCAATTTTTCAGAGGAATAAAAAATGACTCATATCCCCATTGGGTACCAGTTCTAGATAGGCACTTATGGACTCCCAAGTGTTTTTGATTCTATTAATTTCCATCAAAATATATGTCCTACATAATCAGTTGTCTCTTATAAGCTATCTGTACTGTGTTTCATTATCTTTGGGTATATTCTAAATGACTGATGCTAAGTCATTAGTAATTTAAATTATTCAGTTAATCACTGACAATGATGTGGTGTAACACCTTCCCAGCCATGTATATGTACTGTCATGGAGACTTCCGATGCTTAATGTCAAGGAAATAAAGGAAAGCATGTTAAAGAAAGATTTCCTTCTTCCATCACCATGGATATATATATATATATATATATATATATATATATATATATACACATATATTCTTTAGGCTGTCTTTATTTCATATTGTACTTCAACCATGTACTTTCTCTACTCTTGGTCTAGTCAGATATAAACATTCATGGAAAGGGTATGTCAAGAGCTAATCTCACATCATGAGGCTAATTGGAATGACTTCTAAAACAGCAAGGCTGTGGGCTTATGAAAGACCCTATAGGATCTAGCCCAATAAGATTAGAATTCCAAAGGTTCACACCAACTAATGCCTTTTCTTCCATTTGTCCCTTCCCTAGCCTTTATCTTAGCCACTTAAAAATATTTTCAAATATAATCATAGTCCCTAGAACATAGTAAGGGTTAAATAAATGCTCAATTGGACTCCGGCTCACATCGATTTTTGTGTATAGAGGAAAGTATAATCTCCACGACTCAGCTGAGTGCCATTTTATCCATGGGTGAGGGTTGGAGGTGTAGTGTTATAACTCCCCTCTTTCACATAAAGGAGAACCTTAGGGCCTCCATACTTTCCTGCCCCAAGGCCTACAGAGGGAATCAGGCTCTTGTTCCTATCTCCCATCTGTGATGAACCATCTGGCTACATCAGCAACTATGGCTTTAGAACCAACCTGCTGTGAGTCTGGCTGATGTGATTGGACAGACATGTGATGAATCTATTTGCATATTACTTACACACTATTAATAACTTAATGTCTTTAGCCTGCTGTTCCTCAGGTCCCCAAAGTAGGAGTTCAGAAACAGATCCAGCAATTCACAAAGAGAGTATTCTCAAAATCAGCTGCACTTCTTCCTTGAGGCTTTATTTAAGGCAACCAGCTGACTCAATCAATTTAGTCAAGCCACTGGTTAATTCAAGTTAAAAAAAGGCAAATAAAGCAAAGCAATCTGAGCCTTAGACTAGATAAAATGTTATGAAACTGGTTTAAGCTTATTTAAAGATGCCCTAGGGATAGTGAAAGTATAGGTCTTCTTGTGATAAAATGGAATAAATGCCATGCAAAGATGTTTCAGTGAAACCCACCCCATCCCTCAACTCAAAACATTGGATTGGCCTCTTATAGCAAATTTTTAGGACAGCATGGGAAAGCATCATGCAAGATAGGCAGGTATTAATGAACTGTTACATGCATTTGGATGAAAGGTGGGTGAGGTTAATATTTAATAATGCTTTCTGCTTATATGACTTTGGGTTTGAGGATTGAGCTTTGTGATGGCTATTACAATTTTTGTTTTTTGTTACTTTTAGGAGCAAAGAAGTATTTTGGAGATAATTAGGTCCAAATATTTCTTTTCTTGATAAAAAAAAACAAAAAACAAAAAAACAAGGGACAAAAATATTATATACCCATGGCAACACAGCTAATTTTTGGCAGAGCTGGAACTCAAAGCTGCTTACATTAATTTCCTGTCCAGGGCTCATTCAAAGCATAACAACTTTAGAAGTAATCTAATTCAACTCTCTTGTTTTATAAAAGAGGATACTGAGGGACTGAGAATGGAACTGACTTGAACTACTCAAATAGGTAAAAGAAGATAAAGTCAGTATTTGATTCTAGATGCATGGACTCCAAATACTTTGGTCTTTTCATTGTCCCAATGTAGTGTGAATCAAGGTTCCAATGAAAGAACTTTCTATCTAGTTTGAGGACAAGTTAACTGAACAAGATATATATGTTAATTGTAAACTATGTCTATAGCACTAAACAAAATATTAAGGTTACCCTGGAAAATTTCATCAAAATATGCCCAAGTAGATGAAAAATTCTAAAAGTCTAGAATTACAATTTAGGGATTCAGAGCACAGAGAATTGTCCTAGATTTCTGGAATTATAGTTATTGGAGATGGATGAATGAAGGAATGAATTTATTTATTTGCTGAATTATAATTATCTATCTCTTCAGACCATTATGACTTGATAGGGACACCTACAATAGATATTTTCACTTTCTTTCCTTTCACTCAGACCTCTATACTCTAGCTTCAACTTTCTATTGAAACTGATTTATTTGAAATTGACAGTCATATTTTAATTGCTAAAACAATAATTTGCCCTCAATCAAAATTATTTTTGACTTTTCTGTAACTTTTGACACTGCCAGTCATACTCTTCTCCTTGATGTTCTTTTTTTTTCCTCCAGGTCTTCAGAACACTTTTTTCTCCTAGTTCTCCCCATATTTATTTGACTTCTCTATTTCAGTCTCCTTTTCTGGACCCTTAACCAGAACAAACTATCTAATGTACTCTATACAATCACTAACTATACATTTATCATGTAGGCCTCTGTCTAGGGTCTTCTCCTCTTCTATAATAATTCGTTCAGTGATTTCTTCACTCATGAGTCAAATTATCATCTCTATAGATATGATTCTCAAAATTCTCAAAACGACTTTGCCAGATTTAATGTCTAACATCTCTGACTGCCTTTTAGACATCTTGAATTGAATTCCCAATAGATATTTTAAACTCATGATGTCCAAAATTGAACTACCTGGGCCATCAAATGCATCCTGTCTGACATGGTCACAGGGTGAACCTCAAGGAAGTGCATGGCAGCCTCAGGAAGGATGGAAACCCCTCACTCAGATACCTCTAGGTGGCTCTTCTCTTACTAACACTCCTTGTTATTGAAATTATTGTGATCAATATCCCTACTCAGCCCCAGGGAAAATCAGAAGAACAGTAAAGGCTGTTACTAGAAACCTCTCTACAGACTCTTAGGAAATTCCCACCTTTACATGTAGTAATACAGAAATTCCCCTAGAAGTCACTTCACAACAAACCAATAAATAATGAGTTAATGTTAAATATTTTAAAACCCTAACTTAGATCTCTCACTCCCGTACACAGGTGCCTGCAAAAACAGGCCAGAAGAGTCTCCAAGTTTCCCCCTCCCTGATCCCTGATTTGGAATAGTACATTAACATGAAAGAAAAATGGATGATGAATGGAGAAATTATCTTCCATGAAAAAGCCTATATGTTCCCACCAGTGTAGCCCAAGAGATATGTCAAACACAACTTGAAAAATATTGAAAGTTACTGGGGAATGAAAAGTTGTAACAAAGTTAATGTATGACTTAATACATTATATCTAAGAAAAGATGTATGATGAGAATGTGTGAGAATGGGTTTCTATGTCAACATTACATGTGATCTCAAAGCATATTTAAAAAGAGTATAAAAATAAACCTTACTCAAGGTAGACCAGAGTAGTATTCATAATGCCTGACTGGCTAAAGTTAAGACTGTCTCTCATTCATCTTAACATGCCGACGTTGTCCAAACACTGAAATTTCCTGGACCTGTGGGAGTTAGAGTCCTGCATTGAACTAGTTTTCTCTTCCCCTAAATTTCTCTATTGTTATTTTTTAAAACTTATCTTCCATCATAGAATCAAAACTATGTATTCGTTCCAAGGAAGAATAATAATAAGGGTTAAGCAATGGATAATAGGTGACTTGCCCAGGGTGACATAATTAAGAAGTGTCTGAGTCCAGATTTGAACCTCCTGCTCTCAACCCACAGAACAATATTGCTGCCTCTGAACCATTTTTAATAGAAAATTTTTATTTAATTAATTGATTTAGAGTACTTTTCGATGGTTCCATGGTTCATGTTCTTTCCCTCCCCTCTGGCCCTCCACACTCCACACCCGTAGCCAACATGCAGTTCCACTGGGTTTTACATGTATCATGGATTAAGACCTATTTCCATATTGTTGATAATTGCACTAAAGTGATCCCCAATCATATCCCCATCAATCTGTGTATTCAAGCAATTGTTTTTCTTCTGTGTTTCTGTTCTTTCTTTGACTGTAGATAGCATTCTTTCTCATAAGTCCCTCAGAATTGTCCTGGATCATTGCATTCCTGTTAGTAGAGAAGTCCATTACATTTGATTGTACCACACTATCAGTCTCTGTGTACAAGGTTCTCCTGGTTCTGCTCCTTTCACTCCACATCAATTCCTGGAGGTTATTCCAGGTCTCATGGAGTTCCTCCAATTCATTATTCCTTTGAGCACAATAGTATTCCAGCAACAACAGATACCACAATTTGTTCAGCCATTCCCCAGTTGAAGGACATCCTCTCATTTTCCAATTTTTTGACACCACAAAGAGCACAGCTATAAATATTTTTGTACAAGTATTTTTCCCTATGACCTCTTTGAGGTATAAACCCAGCAGTGGTATGACTGGATCAAATGGCAGGCAATCTTTTAAAGCCCATTGGGCATAGTTCCAATTTGTCCTCCAAAATGGTTGGATCAATTCACAACTCTACCAGCAATGCATTAATATCCCAATTTTGCCATATCCCCTCAAACATTTAAAAATTTCCTTTTCTATCATGTTAGCTAATCTGCTAGGTATGTGGTGGTACCTCAGAGTTATTTTGATTTGCATTTCTCTAATTATAAGAGATTTAGAATGCTTTTTCATGTGCTTATTGATAGTTTTAATTTCTTTATCTGAAAATTGCCTATTCATGTCCCTTGCCCATTTATCAACTGGGGAATGGCTTGATATTTTTTTTGTACAATTGATTTACTTTCTTATATATTTGCGTAATTAGACCTTTGTCAGAGTTTTTTGTTATAAAGATTTTTTCCTAATTTGTTGCTTCCCTTCTAATTTTGGTTGCATTGGCTTTGTTTGTACAAAAACTTTTTAATTTAATGTAATCAAAATTATTCATTTTACATTTTGTAATTTTTTCTAACTCTTGCTTGGTCATAAAATCTTTCCTTTCCAAAACATCTGACAAGTGTACTATTCTGTGTTCACCTAATTCACTTATATTTTCCTTCTTTATATTCAAGTCATTCATCCATTCTGAATTTATCTTGGTGTAGAATGTGAGATGTGGATCTAAACCCACTCTCTCCCATGCTTTTTTGCAATTTTCCCTGCAGTTTTTGTCAAATAATGGATTTTTTGACTCAAAAGCTGGGCTCTTTGGGTTTATCATAGACTGTCTTGCTGAGGTCACTTACCCCAAGTCTGTTCCACTGATCCTCCCTTCTGTGTCTTAGCCAGTACCATATTGTGTTCACACTGATTTATAGCACAGTTTAATATCTGGTACTGCAAGGCCACCCTCTTCCACATTTTTTTTTCATTATTTCCCTTGATATTCTTGATCTTTTGGTCTTCCAACTTAATTTTGTCATAGTTTTTTTTTTCTAATTCAGTAAAAATGTTTCTAGGTAGTTTGATAGGTATGGTATTAAATAAGTAGATTAATTTGGGTAGGATGGTCATTTTTATTATGTTAGCTCATCCTATTCATGAGCAGTTAATGTTTTTTCCAATTGTTTAGATCTAGTTTTAATTATGTGGAAAGTGTTTTGTAGTTGTGTTCATATAATTCCTGTGTTTATCTTGGCAGATAGATTCCTAAGTATTTTATATTGTCTAGGGTGATTTTAAATGGAATTTCTCTTTCTAACTCTTGTTTATTTTGTATTCTGCAACTTTGTTAAAGTTGTTGATTATTTCCACTAGGTTTTTAGTTGATTCTCTAGGATTCTTTAAGTAGACCATCGTATAATCTGCAAAGAGTGATAACCTGGTGTCCTCATTGCCTATGTTAATACCTTCAATTTCTTTTACTTCTGTAATTGCTACTGCTAGTGCTTCTAGTACAAGATAAATAATAGAGGTGATAATGGGGATCCTTGTTTCACTTCTGATCTTATTGGGAAGGCTTCTAATTTATCCTCATTGAAGATGATTGTTGATACTGAACCCTTTTTTTTTAAACCCTTACCTTCTGTTTTAGTATCAAATCTAAGATATAAAAGTGGTAAAGACTAGGCAATCAGGGTTAAGTGACTTGCCAAGGATTACACAGTTGGAAAGTATCCGAGGTCCGATTTGAACTCAGGTACTCCTACCTCTAGGTCTGGGACTGTAGAGTGGGTACATTATAATACCTAGTTGCCCATAATATTCCCTATTACTACCATCCTCCCAATTCTTCAGGTTTATAGCCTAAATGTTATCATTGACCCCTCACTATCTCTTACTCCTCCACATAGCTAAGATATTGTTATGCCCTGTTAATTTGAATTTCCCAACATTTCTCTAATAGGCCCTTTTCTCTCCTCTCACATGGCCACCATGAGCAGGCCTTCTTCATCACCCAGGTAGAATACAAAAACTGTTAATGAATTTACTTGCCCTAAGTCTCTCCCAACTCCATTCCATCCTCCATTCAACCATCTCAGTTATTTTCTTGAAGTAGAGGCCCTATTATGTCTCCTTCCTATTCAATAAAATCCAGTGGTTCCCAATCCTCTCTGGGATCAAATATATCTTCTTTTTGGTCTCCAGGGCCCATCATGTTGCATTTCCCCCCACATAATTTTTCAATTTTCAACCCCCTTATGCCCAGACCTTATTGTCTTTGATTCAGTGACAGTTTTTGACATTCCACGTCCAAGACATTCTGTCTTTTGCTTCTGGTTACTTTCTCTATTACCCACACTTGGTACAGTGCCTCATCATTCCTGAGCTTCCCTGAAATCTCTGGTTTCCTCCACATAACTACTAAAATCCCATCTTAAAAATACCACCTCATACAGGAAGCCTTTTCCAACTTTTCTTGATGCTCAGAAGCTTCCTAGACCTGCCTATATCAGTTACATATAGGTTATATATGAGGACATCAAGGCCAATGTGTCTTGTGACTTACCAATCATATAGGTAATAAGGGCCAATGGCTGGATTAGAACCTGGATTCTCTGTGTTGAGAGTTTCTGTTTTCCACTGGACCACACAACCTCCCAAGTCTAATCCATGTTCCTTATTTTTCATGACAGCTTGTTAAATATTTGATAGCAATTTTAATCCTTTCCTTAGTCCTATCCAGTCTAACTATGCCCCATATGTTATTTGTCCTATAGAAGCTATAGTTGTTCTGGTGAGATGGGAAGGGCAAGGTGAGTGCCATTCCAGCACAGAACCAAAATGTCTTCTCACCAATGCAACTTTTCCTTCATGGAAATCTTTTTACTTTTTATGTTTGTTTTTTTTTCTAAATGAAGGTTAGATTGGAATGGGGAGATATAAGGGAAGTAGACCTATTAAAAGCCTATTTAAATAGTTTAGGCAAGAAGTAATAATGACATTAATTAGTGTATTAGCTATGTGAATTAGAGGACACAGTTTGTGAAAGTAGAAACAATAAGATCATCAACAAATTAGATATGTCTTTATAGTGAGAGTGAGGAATGGAGTATGATGATGCAGGTAACTATGAAGTAGTGGTGTTCTTTATGGTAATAAGAAACTTCTTAAAAAGAGTTTTTAGGAATAAAGTGTTTATTTGTTTTGGAAATTGTGTATTTGAGATGTCCTTGGGACATCTGTGAAAGACTTTCAGGGAATAAGAATTCACAAACTCCTTAGATATGTTATGGCAATTTTTTTTCTTAAAATAACTAATCATCATGACAACTTATAATTTTTAACTTTCTTATTTTTAAACTCAGGAATAATCTAATTTTTAGGATATTTTCCCCTTATCTGAAGCTGAAATATTCTTCTTTGAAGATTGTACCTTTTATAATAAAACCACCATGGCACTGATATAATCAAATGCTTTATTTGTTTTATGTGCCATGCACTATCTGGAAATTCAAAGCTCAAAGATTTGTTACATTTAAAGATATAGTAAAAAGAATGAATTTTGGAGTTTGGTGATGTTTGGAGATGGACACAGAAGTCTTGGATTAATATCATGACTCTCTTATAACTATGGACATTGGTTGATATTTTGCCAATTTTACCTTTGATTTCATTCCTTGACATAACTTTGTTCCCTGGAATTAGGAAATAATAGTCTATACCATGAGGCATATAATTCTTTAACCCTTAGAGATTATCTTTATCATTTAAGGCAGTTCTCACCAAAGTGATTTTTGCCTCCAGATAAAAAAATGGGAAAGAAAACTCAGATTATTTTAGCTGTTCTTTTCTAGTACAGCATTATGTTAGAGAGCTGGATAATAAAGTATTATGTGAAATCCATAGAGTAAGGTTTTGGCCAAGCAGGAAAATCAAGATAGGTTTATGGAGGAGGTGCAATTCAAGTAGGGTTTTAATGGGTGAAAAGGAGTTTTCTATCTGAAGAAATAGAGGAAATACATGTATACCTAACTAACTAAGATGGTAAAGAGATTGAATGCAGTGTTCTACTAGCATAGATCACTTGAAGAATTTTAGCTGGGATCAAATTAGACCAAATGGGCTAAATGATAATTATCTTCAGCTATTTGAATTGAAATTACGTATAAGATGGACTCTGTTGGTCCCATAGGGTAGAACTAGGAAATAATATATGTGCTTAATATAACAACAACATGCCTCAGGAATTTGTACTATGCCAAAGCAGAAAAGGCTAATCTGGTCTCAAGTAAGTGCCTCATCATGGTGGTTTTCTGGTAGAAGGTAAATGTTGAGGAACTTATGAAGGAAGGAATGATCACAATGAGTTCTGCACAGTAGTTCTCACTTCACATTTAAGGGATTATTCCTACAGTCAGCCTACAGGGAGCCATGGAGAATGGTTTTAAGGAATATATGATGATTTGCAATGGAACAGTTCTAATATCTATCTTATGGAATGTTCAGATACTCTATGACTGCATCCTGTCTCCTAAATAAATGGTGAAGACTAGCCTTCAGTTAGAGGCTGTGCCAGAAGTGGTTGTAAATAAAAATGGTACTAATTGTCCATTTGATCCTTCTTTTTGTCTTTCTGACTTTCAGTGTGTCTATCAGTCTCTGCTTCTGTTCCTCTCTATCTCTATCTCTCTGGCTCTCCCACTCCATATTTTCCTGGTGGTGATCAAAGCAAAATTTCTATTAAAAGCCTCCAAGTGTGAAGAACAAAGTAACATATTTTGCCCCCAGAGCCTGTTTCAATCCTTCCTGCTCTTAGGTGAAGGTGTGAGCTCTAAAAAGTTGTTAAAGCAACATAATTCCAGGAACTGAAGTCCATATCAGAATCTGCCAACATCTGAGCCCAATGAGCCAGAACAGTTCCAGAGAAGCAACACTCAATATCCAGCTGAGGAGTGGATTAAGTTAGCAAGACATAGGGTCCTGAGACAAGGGAGTATGGTTTGTGCAGTTCCTCATCTGCATTCAGAAATAAGTTTTTTGTAGCAACTGCTTTCATTTTGAACCCACTATCCCCAGGGACCAAGGTGGCAGAAGGTAGAGTGTGCCTTCAGTTCTCAGATTTCACACTTTTATTCTTGATATATTTTCTGAGAAATGTATCTTTTCAAAACCTACTTGATGCTAACTTACTAAAGTGATATTGGAGGGCTAACTGCCAGTATCAATTACATTGTGGAGATAAACAAAAACACTGGTAATTGATATTAGGAAGAATATAGTAGAAGGAGGGCTAAGTCTGATAGCATTATGACACTCCAATCACTACGAGGAACTCCTGAATCACTTAGTAAAGCAATAACCACACTCTGGGGTCCTTGTTTTACAGTAGTTTGTAGGAGTTGGGATAAAGATCCTCAAAAAGTATATGAGGCTTATAAGCTACTTCATTATAATTTGGTCTAAATAATTTCTGGAGGAATTTTTGAATCTAGTATTTGTGAGATTCTATGATATCCAAAACTCTCTTCTTGTTCACTATCCTTTGATATATCACTCCCATACAATAATTTCTATACAAAATACTCAGAGTAATATGCATATACTACTTTTGCTTAATGACATCCAGCATAGAATGATTGGTAACTTGTCCATTCAATTTCGCTTTATTCCCCATCATGTGCTTTCATTTCTAGTCATGCTGGCTTGTTCTCATATTTTGTATGCCATCTCATAGCATAAAAGAAAATGTGTTAAATCTAGAATCAATGGACCTGGATTCATTTCCTAGGTTTCTTGTACTATTTGTATCTTGTTGCTTGATCATCTCAGTTGTGTCCAACTCCTCATGATCCCATGTGAGACTTTCTTAGCAAAGATACTGGAGATGTTTGCCATTTCCTTTTCCAGTTCATTCCAGAGATGAGGAAACTGAGCCAAACAGGATTAAATTATTTGCCCAGGTTCACAAAGCTAGTAAGTATCTAAGGTTGAATTTGAACTCAGGTCTTCCTGACTCTGGGCTCAGTGCTTTATTCATTGCACTCCATAGCTACCCCCAAGGAGCTGCTTGTGTTACTTCCAGAAAATCCTATAACTTCTTCAAACTCATTACTTATTCTCCCTCCTCCAGTAATTGGTTCACTTTCTGTTTTGGTCACTGAGAGACATTTGCCTCTTTTATAGAATCCTCATAAAGCTTTCTTTAGTTTTATCTCTCTCCTAAGCAGTTAGGTTTGATAAACTTTTAGACTTGATAACTGAAATTTCATTCTACTCCAAGTGGTCACTCATTCAGAGGATGCCACTCTGGGATAGTTCCTGCTTTTTCTTATAATGTCTTTCAATTTCCATTGCAGACAATGACATCACCTACTGCTTCTTTAATGATAATCAACTGATCCTAATTAAAATTCCAGAAATTGACACCAACTGGAATAGACCACAAGTTGAATAAATGGCTCTAAACTAGCCTCATTTCTTTTTTTTTTATGTATCCCAAAGATGCACCTGGTTATTTCAATCAATCACAAGATGCGTTCTGTATGAGATCATCTATATTTATCTAATGATCAAACTACTTTATTCCTTTCAAATTGATTAAGGATTTATTTGAACCTAGTCTATACTTTTAAATGATTGATTGTTTTGTTCTAGCTATCTGGGTCTTCAGTGATTAATTGGGATATGGGTAGACCTTAACCTTTGCAAAGAAAATGTACTCTCTTAATGAATATACTTCAGCTGATGAAATGGAATATTGCCTATAGGTCTAAAAGACTAACAGGTATCTTTTAACCATGTCATAAAATTCCTAATAAAAGAAGAAAGTCTTATTCAGACAAACTTATCCGCTGAATATAATTGCAACAAAGTGTCTCTCTATTTTTTTCATCCAGATATTTTAATCTCATCTAAGAAATTGTCAGATTGCTATCTACCACTATTTTATAAATTGAAATAAATTAGGAGGAAACATGCTGTTTTTCATGTAATAATTAAAATGGATTTGACAAATATAATAATTTTAAAAATTGTTGTGTTCGCCATTTATAAAAATTAACTCTTAAGTCATAAGGCTGTTAGCAGCTTTAGTAGCTTTATTACAGCAAGGTAGAAATAGTAAAGGGGGAAATGTAGGAAGGAGGTAGAAAATATTGCCTAGGTAAATACTGTAAGTATGGATCTGAGTGCCTCCAGACCAAAGAGAGTGTCCCACTGAAGACAAGAGAAGATCTGAAGAACCAGTCTCTCTGGCCAGGGTCTCCTCAACCCAAGAAAGTCACTAATGCAGAACTCCTCAAGCCACCAACCCAGAATACAAGGCAGAATTGAATGCCTTATCAAGTTGAACTGCACCAGACTGAGCTACAAAAGGACTGAGCCAAAAGACATTGCTGCCAAAAGACTCCCAGGGTTCAGGAGGCCCCCACTTATACGGAGTTTTCTCCACTCATCTGCTCTTCCCATCATATCTCAGGAATTAATCAAAGTTTCTTAATTTGCCTAGCACTGAGAGAATAGTGCTTGTAGGATCCACCTCCAGTCCTCTGAGGGTGTGAAGTTTTATCAAAAGGACCCTTGAGTTCCTGGCTAAGTCCTCTGAGGGTGTGAAGTTTTATCAAAAGGATCCTTGAGTTCCTGGCTAAGTTAAAAGTGTGGAGCACTCTAAGTATTTGATTGATTAAGTTAAGATAAAAAAAAATTCCTTTCACAGTCCTAATTATGTTTAATAAATCATTTAGAAATGTGTTGTTTCAATTGACAAACCTGCTTGTTACAATTCTGGCAAAGAAATACAGACTCTGTTTAACAATGACTCCCTTTGTGCCATCATTCAGGGTTGGAGTCTCATTAAAGGCCCTATGCTACATAACAATCTCCTACTGCTCCAACCTGTACTAGAATTCCTTAGGCAAGCAGGAAAAGTGTGAACTTTGGGTTCCTCTAGTATGGTTCTTGGGAGATGATGACGATGAACTAATCATTTCAGGGGGAAAATGTCAAGAGTCTTCTCTCAGCAGATCAATTGGAAAAGATGCAGCGCGGCCACAAACAGGAGTGTTTCAATTTTCAGCCTCAAAGTCATAAGCTTGGCTTCTGTAGTTGGCAGTATGTTTTCAAACATTCTCTACTTACTGGTTATAGATGAACAGCAGTTATTGCCTACCTGTGATTACTATGTTCAATTATTCATGATGCAAACTCTTCTAGTTTTGGGGAGGGGAGATTTTATGTCATCTTTCTAAATCCTCTATTACCTGAGTGTACAGAGATTAGGAATTATGTCGGCTAAGCTTTTATTCATTGATTTGTCCCTCTCTCAGTTTGTTTGAGTGGATCACTAAAACTGCTTGCAATTGGCTTGTGAAGAATATTCTCCAAAGATATTGAGGAAATATGGACAACCTCAATTTGTATCAGTGTTTAAGAAGGCTTCCTTCTGTGACTTTATGACACATTAATCTTATAATTAGAAAGTCAAGACATTTGACTTCTGCTGTCCTCCTGCTGTAAAAGAGCAGAATAAAATAAGGACTATTCTGTTAGCTCTGCCCCTCTCAAATGCAGATGAGTCAGTCATCACAATTACCTTCCACTTGAAAGGTTTTAAATTAATTTTAACATTTTGCTATATATCTGAAAACAACACCTTTCATTTTCTAAGATTTTTTTTCACATTTATTTTTAAATAACTAGGCAGTTCAGTGGATAGAGCACCAGACATGGAGAAAGGAAGTCCTCTATTCAAATTTAGCCTCGGACACTTACTAAGTGTTGAACATTAGCCATCTCACTTAACTTTGTATAGAGCCATTATTTTTATGTATAATATTGTAATAATAAAATACCTACATAACAGGATTATTGTGATCTGATGAGATAACCTATATAATATGCTTTGTAAATCTTCTAGCACTACATAAGAGGTTAGAATCATTTATTATTATTATTGCTTCTATTATCATTTTAACTATATAGTTATATATTATAAAGATTATTATAGGCCTTGGGAACTCAATTTCTTTAGCAGTAAACAGATGAGATAATATTCATACAGATCTTAGCTTTTATACATGCAAGTGTCTTTGAGTTCATAGGACCACTGACCTGGTGTGGAAATAGACCTCAGAGAGCATTTAGTCCAACTTCCTCAACTATAGATGAGAAAAATGAGGTTCAGCGTTACTGAGTATATAATTGTATACAGTATGTAGTAAAAATCACAGTTAAGGCCAGGAATTGTACTAACTTCTTCTCACTCCAGAGACTCTACTTTGCCTTCTCATTTTCCATTTGAAGAATCTGAGGCATAGAAAGTTTATCTCATTTGATCCTCACAATACCCTGAGAAGTAGGTACTAAATTACCCTCATTGTATTCATGAGAAAATGAGGCCCAAAGAGAATAGTGACTTCCCTGGGGGCAAAATCTAGAAAGCTAATAACCTTTTAAGGCAGAATTTGAACTCACCTCTTCCTCTCCCAAGTCAAGCATTGTATATTCTAAGCTCTAGAGCTACTAAAACAATTACAAAGCAAAGATTCAAACCTGGGCCCTTTGATTTCAAAGCTAAAGTCTTTTCCATCAAGTGATCATTAGATGTTACAGATTGAATAAAAACTTAGGGAGGAATAGCTTGACCCAATAGGATATAAGTTCCTTGAGGACAGATATTGTTCCATTTTTATAATCAGCAAATAAATAAACATTTATTAAGCACCTAGTATGTGCCAGTTATCATGGTAATCACAGTGGGTACAGAGAATGGCAAAGACAATATGAACCCTTATAGAACTTACAGTCTAAAAGAGGAAGACAACATAAAACCAAACAGAAAAGCAGGGGATAGGGAAAAAAAGTTACCTGGTACCCACTGGTAAAATAAATCCAAAAGATTTAGAAATATGAGAAGTTAAGGGGTGGCTTATCTGTTGTCCCTTCTTTAATAAACTTTCCATAATTTGAGGTCTTGGCCCTCTGATCAGGAGGAAAGAGGATCTCCAGGAGCAGAAAGCACTGAAGAGGTCCGAGTTCCAGAATTTGTATCCTCAGTCCCCAATACAGTGCCTATCATCTGGTATACACTTGATGGACAATGGTTGATTGATTATTGATGGCTAGATGTCTCAAATGAAAGGGAAAAAATAAAATTATAAGAGAAGAGACACAGGGGAAATGAATGTTCCATAATTCCAAAGGTACAGATTTTCAGCTTCTGCTTGGCATTCTCCTGCATCTTTCCTGCTACCAGCATAACTATGCATATAAGGACTTGTGCTGTTTGACAGAACTATTTCAGTGGCATTCCAGGATTAGCTTGCTAAAACAGAATGTTCCTTAAATGATAATAAATCACTTTCCTGAAAGGTCAACCACTTTATTCCAGTACATTCTATTTTAACATATGGTAAATGATACATCCTGTAACAGCCTGAATACCCATATTGTTGGTGCTGTCATTAGTCACTAGAAACATTTGACAAGTCTTCTCATCCTGAACACCAACAGTCTATTGACAACAACTACTGCTGTGAGTGTAAGCACAATATTGCTACACACATTCCCCATATTTTCCATTTGTGTCACTTGCCATTCTTGCGCACAACTAACTCACTATTTATTCCTCTAGACCCCATCCTCATTTGGGGAAAAGTTTCCAGGTCTAGACACTTCCAAATTGAAAATGGTAGGTCTTCCATCAGTGTTCTGTACAGAGTAATTACAGTGCCCCCCTCATCTGTTTATGAACTCTTGTCCCAGCCTCCCCATGGCTTTAAATCCCATTAGATATGCTGCTGCTTCTGAGAGGATTTTTACACTATCATTATTGCGGCCTGCTGAACGTTGGCACTTCCTGGGCCTGTTATATATTATAACAAAGGGGGCATAAATTGGAATTGATTTCATTAGAGAAATTTAACACCCACAAAATAATGGTGCTGATTCTTCTTTAGGGACACAATTGCATTACAGTGTTGCTTCCCTAAATTAAAAAATGCTATCAAGTCAGCAGTAAATTCTGGAGTGTGTTACTGAGCAAACTCCAACGGCCATTTAGAGGCCAGGAGTGAACATATATCAACAGAAACAAATTAGACAGAAAGTTTAAGAATCAGCTTTTGTTCCAGGAAACTTTGATGAGTGTATCGTCTTCTCAGTCAAGGTTTCCCCTGTCCTACTTTTACTATTTTGTTTAGTTCTATGACTCAGCTAACAACTGTACTTAACATGAAAGACTCTCTTGGAATGCAGGTCAAAGATGTGATTCAGATGGTTTAAAGAATTCAGGAGTTCATGAATATTGGAATTGAGAACTTCATCATATAGTTCAATCTTCTTCAAATCCCCACCCTTCTTCCCCTCCTACTCCCTTCTGCAAGGAGGGAGAAATACCTTCATTTTCTTTTCTTCCTTCACTCCCCAAAAGGCATCTGCACTGGAATCAGGCAGAATTAATTCCAATTTGGGCCTCAGACACAAGCTAATTTTTTTTTATGTTGACCAAGTCGCTTAACATATGACTAACTCACTTTTCAGAAGCATAAAATGGTGATAGTCATTACACTTAAAATCCAGATTTGTTGTTAGGTTTAAATGAAATAATATTTGTTACTTAGCAGAGTGTCTGGCACATAGTAGACACTTAATAAATGAATGAGTAATTTAGATAACTCCTTCATTCTGGTGTTAGATTTACCTTCTTAATTAAGCTTTCCCTAAGTCTATATTTAAATGGGTTGCCATTTCTTGAATCCATACCAACTAATGATATGAATTCAAGGAGGGAAAAAGGTACTAAACATGGGGAAAAAATAGCCTGGAAATAAAACATATAATAATAATAATAATAATAATAATAATAATAATAATAATAATAATAATAATAATTTATTTGTTTAATAGAAGCTGTTTTATAAAGGGATTTTTATCAAAGTTGCACATGACCACTGTAAAAGGGAATTCTTTGTTCTCTCTGAGTTTTCACTTGTGAAAGGGAAAACTTTATTCCCTTTGTCTGTTTTGAGTTAACACTAACTTAAGTATCCCTACTTAGATTGTGAAGATAGGATTAAGTCTCCTTTGTCTACTCTAGAATTGAATCAACAAAAGATTGAACACCCTACTTAGTACTAGGTAAGAAGCAAACAAGGTACTTAAAGAACTCACACATCACTTACTTAGAGAGTTCCACCCTTTTATCTCAATCCTAAACCTGTGAATCCTATGATCAGAGTTTACATCCTCAGAAACTCAATGAGCCAGGAATCGGTAAACCTAGAAGGTAAGAACTGGTTCCCACAAACACTGCCCCCTGGATAGTGCTAGACAATTTGGAAACTGTGATTGGCCCCTGTGAAGAAGGACAGGGACAAAAAATCACCATAAAAGTAAACCCAGAACTCTCTCAGAGGAGATGGTATATGAGAAGATAGACTGAAGAGATTATTCTCTTGAGATAGTTTTCTGCCTGGGAAGAGTCTTCAAGGGAGCTTCAATGGAGACAGCGGTTGGGTGATGGGCATGGAGCTAAGCTTCAACTTAGACTCTGATTCCTGTACTACTTCGTTGGTTGAGTGAAAGGTTGACTCCTTTCCAAGTTTCCCAAGAGACTAGCTTCCATCTTGGAGGAGGCCAAGTAGTTATTTACCACCAGCCTTCCTGGTTAAGAGCTAATTAATATCTGCTTGGATTAAGCAGACCTGGAGTAAATATTTAGGTTGGTAGGACAGATAACCTCTCTAACATCTTCACATTTCTCTACTTTATAGTTTCCTCTCCATTTTGTAAGAAATAAATTTCTGACCCGAGATATAATAAATATTAGTGACCACATAATTTCATAAAATGATTGTCCAAACATTAATTCTCACCTTTATACCACAAAACTCTAAATCTTTTTATTTTAGAGATGAGAAAATACAAGAGAAGTTCAGTAATTTGCTGGAATTCATATACCTAGTCAAATATGATATAATCTAGCATGCATTTATTAAGCATCTACTAGGTGCAAGAAATGAAAATCATTATGGCCAAGTGGATAGAATGCTAACCTCAGGGTCTGCAAAAACTGATTCAAATACTGTCTCTGATTATTATTGGCTCTATAATGAGCAATTCATTGAGCTGGAGCAACTCCTGGGCAACTCATTAATACTCCCCATTCTTCCAGGTAAATTTGCAATATCATAGGAAACAGCAAAAGTGAAAATTTATATTGGTAGAAGGAATCTTTTCCTAGGAGTTCTGTGGACCAATGCAGTCACAGATCTAATTAAAAAGGAGGGAAATTATATACAAAAGAAGCTAGATGCAGAATAGAACTGAGCACAGTTTATTACTCATTCAGAACTCAATTCACAAACACACACACACACACACACACACTATAACCAGCTGTTGGCTAAACTGTATTTATATAACAACAGTCCAGATTGTTAAAAAAATGCTCATTACATATCATTGAGAAATATGTATATATTATTTCTATAATATTCCTCTGTTCTCATTGTCCTTGTTGGAGCTAACAGAGATTTGCATGTTTAGGCAAGTTATTATAGATTCATATTTTTAAACTATCTGATGCAAAGTAAAATCAGATTAAGAAAAATATGTCCTTGCTTTCTTACAGAAGGTTTTGAATGGATTTATATTCCTTGAACACACTTGAAAAATTATATTAGAAACTTAGATATGAACTCTCAGAAAAAGGATAGAACCCAAGAATTACTCTGGGAATCATGTAATTTCATAAAAATTGTAAATTACTAATTTTTATGTTTGTCACATATATTTAACAAGAAAATATCCCCTTGGGAGAAAAAACACTGCCCATATTCAGAGAAAGAACTGTGGGAGTCAAAACAGAGAAGAAAAATTAACTGTTTGATCACATAGTTTCGATGGGGATATGATTGGGGATTTAGACTCTAAACCAGGGGTCAGCAACATATGACTCTCGAGCCATATCTGGCTCTTTTGAGGGCCAGATATGGCTCTTTCCACAGAAGCCATAAAGTCCATTTTTTTTAGGCACTGTTACAGGAGCACACACTGTGAGCACTGTACAGCTCTCACGCAATTACATTTTTAAAAATGTGGCATTTATGGCTCTCAAGGCCAAAAAGGTTGCCGACCCCTGCTCTAAACCATCGCTCTAGTGCAAATATTAATAATATGGAAATAGGTTATCAGGATACATGTAAAATCCAGTGGAATTGCTTTTTATCTATGGGAGGGGGTGGAAAGAGGGGAGGGAAAATATGAATCATGTAACCATGGAGAAATATTCAAATTCAATTAATTAAATAAATAAACTTAATTTTAAAATATCCCCTTGGGATTAGAAGAGTTATCACCATTTAAAAAAAATTAACATGTTGACTTTCTTTCCTGAACCAAACTGACTAAATAAAATAGTCAACTCACCAAGACTTGGCAATTAGCAAAGAGTTTCTGGATTCTGTAACTGGTTATTATCATACTTGATATTTTAGAGAGAAAATAAATCAAGGAAGTAGATCTCGTCCACCAAGAGCTTATACTATAAGGAGATAGAAAAGGCATGCATATATAATTTTTAAAACAAAAAGATTATGAAATTGATCAACAATTTTTATAAATATTGACAACCTATTTAGCTGACCTTTCCTCTTCATTTGGATTTTGTTGATTCCAATCCAATACTATAAAGATTTTTTTAAGCATCTACTATGTTCCAGACACTGTGCTACATACCTGCAAAATAATTAATTAAAAAAATTAAAAACAGTCCATGCCCTCAAGGAGCTTGCAATCTAAAGGGACAGACTACCCACAAAGAAGGAAGGGATATGGGGGATGGAAGGATACCAGTGAATATCCACATTTTTTTCCATGTAATGGAAACCAGATAGAGAAGCAGATATAGAGTGGGCTGAGAATTTAGTTTCTGTCCTCTTTAAAGGAAGGCATTGGAAGGAGTCTAGGATTCTAACCTCTAGCCTTCTCCATTCATTGGAGAGAGGAGGCTGGGGGAGATGGTGCCAATCAAGGCTTGAGTTAATAGAATGATAATATATTTAGAAGTTATGAGATTATCCTGAGAGGGGTATCACATGAAGTTGAAACTAGGTAGGGCAAGAGATGAAAAGTAGAGAACAACTCTGGATTCATATTCAGAATTTTAATCTTACTTGAAAGTATATTACCCCTTTTTAAATCTCTTTTTAACACAATTAATTTTTTTTTACATCTGAAACATCTAGATATTAGGCATTTTTGAGTGCAAGCCATCCAGATAAACGTACTAAATTGAAAAGTAAATCAATGGGTATTGGGCCAGTGTGTTTGATCCAGTTCAGAAATATGTAAAGAGCCTTTAAGTTTCTGGAAAGTTTAGCTTGCTTGGATTTGGGGACAAGTATTTGGAGAGAGAGTCAGCCATCCCTAATTTTAATGGTAGGATGAAGCCTGAACATGAGTCTTCTGGGAACTAGGGTAAAACCATCAAGTTATTTCCCTGAGGCTATGTAACAGATGATAATAGCTACTGCCTCTTGCTGTGATAATGCAAAGAGGGATTGGAACTAGTGACCTAAGCAAATAGCAATAGTAATGGAAAAGTATACAACTCCCCATCTGTCTGGAGATGAAACTGCTATCTGCATCTAATATGTGATGTGGGAGTCCAGAGGCCTGAAAATCTGGCTTTCTCAATATCACAATTCCTAGGATTATAGGATGTTTCAGTTGAAAATACTGATATTGCAGATGATGACAGAAAGGCCCAGGGTGGATGATAGGCTCAAGTTCACAAAATAACTTAATGGTAGAGTCAGGTCTACAATTCCTATCTTTTAAGTCATGAACTAGTGTTTTTTCGTCTGTGCCATTTTATTTAGATGAATCCCATTGATTACTTTCTGTGATATATTTCAATATATTACCCTTTATTCCTTTCTTTTTCCTCCCAGTAAAACAATCACTAGACTATTAGTCAGAATATATGCATCCAAGTCCCTTTTCTATCACTCTTTGGTCAATTCATTTAACCCCCCAAGTCTCATTTTTCTCAATTGAAAAGTAGTGATCCAAGCCACTTCAACAAAACAAGTACTAGGTGCAAGACACAGTGAAGGATCCCTGAAAAGTTCCTGCCCTCAAGGAGCATATTATCTATTAGGTCAAATATAATTGATTTTATTTTTATCTATGCAAAATATTTTAATGAAATTTCAATGAGAAAATAAAATCTGTAGAAAACAGTAGTTTCAACTTGAGAAAAAACTTTCACATTTGCAAAGAGTTTACAATTTTAAAGTGGTAACTTTAGTACTAAAATATTCCTTAATGATCCTTTAATGTAATAGCACAATTTTATAGAAAAAGGTGAGGTTAAAAAAAGTGTTTTCTTCTGGGAAAAAGTGAAAAGTCAGAATTCCAAGTAAGTTCTACAATGTATCATTCTGGTCATTGAGGAAAGTGAGTCCACTTTAATGGAAACGCCAACCATCTTTTTTCCCCCCACCATACTTAGCTGGCTTCAGCTGCATTGAGACATCTCCATGGTTCAATCTGAAAGACAGTTATAGGTAAAACTGTATTATAATGGGGCCTTTCTGGTACACCTTTAGACATTACCTTGGATGAGGTCCCAGGTGTATCTCAATTCTTTCTAGAGTTCACATTAAAGTACTCACATTTAAGAAACATTCCAGTGTAGTTACTAATGTGGTGAGTCACTCTGAAATTGTTAAAAAGCTCTAGTTGGTAAGTATATCTGTGTTGGATTCTAGTATGAAAAAATTTCCAAAGGATAAACACCATGTGCCTCAGTTAGCTTATCTAACCATAGTAACAATTTTATCTGTATTATCTCCATTCCATTGGTCTTACTTCTGCTTCTATAAAACTGGCTGTTTGGTAGCACCAGGCACAGAGTCAGGAAACTCATATCCTGCCTCAGACACTGACTAGCTATGTGATTCTGGGCAAGTCATTTATTTTGCCTGCCTTAGTTTACTCAATATAAATGGGAGTAATAATAGCACCTTCCTTCCAGATGAGAATTGTTTTAAAGTATTTAACATAGTGTCTAACAAATGGTAGGCAATATACAAATACTAGCTATTATTATCACTATTTAAAGAAGGAGTATTAATTGTGCACCTTCTAAGTGGCCATTTCACTTCTCTCTTCAATCCTTTGGGAGAGAAAATATTAGCCTCATTCCAATATTATCCCATATGAGGATGTTTAAAGGAGGATCTACTAAAAGATAATAGCACTTATAGCTTTCTCATTTATTCAGTACACTAGAAGATTAATTATGTCACCTTTAGGGGCATTTCTTCCACCAATACAGGTTATGATTCCATTGTGCCTCAATAGATGGCTACCAAAAAGGCATTTCCATTAAAGAGTATTGACTTTCCTCCATGATCTCATCTACATTCCCAGTTATGCAGAGACTCCCAAAGACATTTTCTTAACTAGGACTTTCAAGTGTAATAGCAGAGATTAGTTATATTTTGGAGTGATCTATTATAATGTCAGGAAATAATGTTTCTTCCATTAACACCTGTATTCAAAACAAGCATCATCATTGCAAGGAGAGAGGTAAAGGGAATCTTGGATTTCATTACTTCAAGAGTCTATACCCTAGCAGATCCTATCAACATGAAAAGTCTTTGAGTATAAGTCCAGAGACAAGTCAAATGAAGTTAACACGTATTTACTAAGTGCTATTATCTATTATAGTTACCTTGCAGGGAATAAACTAACCCAACAAAAAATGCCAAGCCTAGATTATCTGAAGGGTAATGAACTTTTTAGTCATAACTCTCAAATACAATCAATTCAAATAGTATAAAGGAAAAAACATGTACATCAATTAAATGAGTGGGAACACACAACCAGGGAATCATTGATCTTTGGAACATTGAAGAATTTGGCATAGCACTCACTGAACCTAAAATGGTTGGCATATATAAAAATATTTTTATTGTTGTTGGTGGTGGTTGTTGTTATTAAATGGTATCCTTTACATCAATAGCAGATTTTACAATTTTCTCATTCACAAAACATAATTGGAATCAGCTTTGATAATAAGTTGGCCTAATCTCCTTGTTTTCCAGGAGAAACTGGGGGTCTACAGAAGGGAAGAGATTTGTCTTATACCCAATTGTTGGTCAATAGCAAGGCCAGGAGAAGAATCCATTTGTCCTGACCTCAAAACCAGAGATCTTCCCACCTCTTCAAACTTCTGCTATGCTATGAATGTTCAAATGCAAATCCCAGAGTTCAAAGACAAACTCAGATTCTTTAGTATTGGATTGTTCTAGGTTTAATTTATATAACTCATTAAATACTTATATTTGATAATTGAAAAAATATTTTATGTCCCTGATTAATTAATTTCTTCAAGTTATGATTAATTATTTATTCCAGAAAAGTAGTGCCTATGATTTGTGTCTGAATCAGTTTTAGTGGTTAAGCATTTATTAAGCTCTAGGCACTACAATAATGTTGAAAATACAATGAAAGGGGAAAAGAAAAACCCTCAAGCAGCTCACAATCTAATAGGTGAAACAACATAAAACAAAGTAAAAAACAAGATACTGTTATGTTGCAGTTTAGTCATTTTTAAAGGATATCCTACTTACCCTAAACCAATTTAGTGTTTTCTCAGCAAACATACTAGAGTAATTTCCCATTTCCTTCTCCAGCTTATTTTATAGATGAGGAAACTAAGGCAAATAAGGTTAAATGACTTGCCAGGGTCACATAACTAGTAAGCATCAAAAACCAGATTTGGACTCAGGAAGATGAATTCAAGTTCAAAACCTTATTCATTTTGTCATCTACAGGCACCAAAAAGATATAAATAGGGTCAATTGTAGATAGCCATGTTATGTTTGATAGATTTCATCATATGGGAGGACAAATTTTAACACAACTGAGTGACAATGGGCAAGTCACTTCATTTCTCCTTTTCATTTTCTTCACCTAAAAATTGGAGATAATAATATGTGTAGCTACAACACAAATTGAGTTATGATAAGCCTGATAAGATTCTTCACAGAGGACATCAAGAATGGTTGCTGGGGTCTGAAGAGGGATGACGACAACCATTAAAGACATAGGGAATCTACTTTCTGGGCTTTTGGAGGGAGAAGAAGATGTGCTCTACTAGACCACTTATGAAGGTTTCACTGAGGAATATGATGATGAATATCAGGGGGAACACTAAGACACAGAAGATTAAATTAAGTCTGATTTTGACATTGATGTAGGGGATGAGTCAGCAAGTGATGGGGATGGAGATGAACCAATAAGAAAGTCTCATGTAGTTAACAAGGTCTATAAGAATCCTATCAAGAACTTGAGGCAACTAAAATAAGTACAGCAGCTGGCAGCTCCCAGAGGGCATGGAAGGAGAAAACACTGTTACTCTTGATGCTGAAGGACGAAGGTCCAGACAGCTAGAAAGTCAATATGCCAGGCTATAGCTGAGCACACTCATAAGACACATCTCTGGGTTTAGGAGTGGCAGGGTCAGTCATAGAGACTAAAGGATTCACACTGACATAAGAGGAGGTTCTCAGGGAAGCCAAGATCACAGAAGAATTCAAGTTATATTCACATGAGAAATTCTAGCAACTAAAGACAGACAAGAAAAAATAGGTTCATAAGAAGCATAAATGCCCAGAGGCCAGGGATCAGCTCCATGCATTGTCTGTCATGTTACTTTTTGTCCAGCCTTGTACCTTTTGCAAATATTCCCTATGCCACCGCTAGAGCCTTCTAGACTATCTGGGAGTCCTTCAAGAAGTAAATCATAGTCCATGGACTTCCATCTGCTGCTTCCACTTTGGACCCTGACCCATCACCTCCTGAGCCCTTCCAGGTACCCAAGTCCTGAGCTCTTCACCAGAAAATCATAATCAAATGAAAGAATATCTAATCCTCATGGATTCCTCTTTTGTCCTTTGTCATCTGGACCTTGCTGACCTCATCTCTCTGTCTTTTCTCCCATTTGTCTCTTTCCCTTGGATTCTCCTGTTCCTAATTCTTTCTTCTTTCTTTCCACAATCAACATGTCTATGTTCTGTCTATTCTTTTTAATCTAATAAAAATAGGAAATTTTTAAAAAGGGACTCAACACATACAAATAACCTATCTAACACTATCTAAACTTTATCTCTATCCTTTATATTGACCTGAGGACCCATTAAATATAAGGGGCTTCTGACTACTGCTGAATCTCATGACTTCTGATTCCCTAAAGCACATAGGAAAAGACTAGAACTGTTGATCCATGGAATCAACTCCCAAATTTTATAGTTAGAAAGAGCTGAGATCCGATTGGTCTCAAAGTTGTACTAATTGTGGACAAATCATTTAATGTTCACCTGTCTCGGTGGCCTCAACTGTAAAATTGTGATAATAATAGTACATATTTCATAAAGGTTGTTTTGAGGATAAAATGAGATATTTGTAAAGAATTTAGCGGGCCCTGGAACATAGTAGGTGCCATGTAAAAGTTTCTTCCCTCTCCCCTTTAGTCTTAAGAACTAAGTAACTTTATATAATAGCTCCAAGCATGATCATCTTCTCAGCCTACAACATGGATAACCACATTTTTAGAGGCAGCATAAAACTCAGTTAATCAGACCCCTCAATTTCACTGATCTGCTAGAACCATTATTTAAGAAACAAAAACAATTAAAAAAAAACCCTCCAGGAATATTTTATTTTTCCCAATCAATTGTAAAACACATTTTATTCATTATTTTCTAAGATTTTGAGTTTGCAATCCTCCCTCTCACTGTTTCCCTCCACTTATCCCCTCCCATAAACAGTACATGAGTTATACACCTACTCTAATATTAAACATATTTTATATATATCATGTTGTGAAAAAGGCACATAATTTTAAAAATGAAGAGAATAACATGAAAAATTGTATCCTTAAATTGGCATTACTCCTCCATCAGCCCTTTGTTTGGAAGTGGATAGCATTTATCCTCATGAGTGCTTTGGAAAGGTCTTGGAACTTCATGTTATTGAGAATAGAAAAGACATTTCATAGCTGATCATCTTAAAATATTGCTGTTACTATCCACAATATTCTCCTAATATCGGCTCACTTTATATTCTTTTAGTACATAAAAGCCATTCCAGAATTATTTGAAATCATCCTGATAATTATTTCTAAATAATTATAATATTACATTACAATCATATAACTTCTTCAGCCATTCTCTAACTGATGGAAGGACATCCCATCAATTTTCAATTCTTTGCCACTACAAAAAGAGCTTCTATAAACAATTGTGTACACATAGATCCTTTTCTCTCCTTTTTTCATCTCTTTGGTACATAGACTTAAGAGTATTATTACAAGATCAAAAGGTATAAAAAAATTAATAGCCATTTTGGCATAGTTCCAAATTACTCTCCAGAATGGTTGGATGAGTTTACAACTTCAATAGTATAGTACATTAATGTTGACATTTTCCCAGATCCCCTCAAACATTTATCAATTTCCATTTGTGTCATGTTAGCCAATCTAGTGGGTGTGAATGTTTCCTCTTAGTTGTTTTAATTTCTGTTTTTGCAATCAATAGTGCCTTGCAATATTTTGTCATATGACTATAAAAAAGTTTTGATTTCTTCATTTGAAATTTGCTTTTTCATATTATTTGTTCATTTTACATTTGTTGATTACATTGCATTCTTATACTTTTTAAATTTTTATTTAGAAAAATTTTTGTGGTTATATGACACATAATCCCCCCTACTCTCCTCCCCCTTCCCAAAGCTGACAAGGAGTTCCACTGAGTTATACATATATCATCATCAAAACCTATTTCCATGTTATTCATGTTTGCACTAGAGTGATTCTTTAACATCAAAACCCTAATCACATCCCTATCACTCTGTGTGGTGGATCATGTAGTTTTCTAATGCATTTCTGGTGGCCAGAGTTTTTTCTCTGAATGTGGACAGTGTTCTTTCTCATAAGTTCCTATGGATTGTCCTGGTTCATTGCATTGAAGCTAGTAGAAAAGTCTATTACATTTGATTGTGCCACAATGCATCAGTCTCTGTGTACAATGTTCTCCTGGTTCTACTCCGAAATTTCACTCTACATCAATTCCTGGAGGTCTTTCCAGTTCACATGGAATTCCTCCATTTCTTTATTCCTTTAATCACAATGATATTCCATCACCAACATATACCACAAGTTATTCAGCCATTCCCCAATCAATGGACACCCCCCCTTTTCACAATTTTTTGCCACCACAAAGAGTATGGTTATGAATGTATTCTTATAAATTTAACCAATTTAGATTCAATTACTAGCTCATAGCCTACTCTCTACCTAAGCAAATCTGTCTGCTGTCAGTCAATCAGGCTGCACCACAGGTATACCAGGGCTACAACCCCCAGAGGCTATTTCCATTTTATTTGTGAAGTGCTAAGGCTGCTGCTGTATTGAAGTCAGATGCTTCCTACAGAGCAAGGCTCCTGCTATTTGACATTCATTAACCCAAAAGAGGAATAAGGCCCTCAGAGAAACTAAACAACATTTATTTCATTGGCTAATACAACAGAAAAGAAAATTAAGAAATGTTAAAGGGGATTTGGGACCCTGGTGGTAACCCAAAAAACTGTTGATGGAATTTTGAACAGAAATTCATTCTGGAGAATAATTTGGAACTATGTTCAAAGGACTATAAATTTAGAATGCCCTTTGACCCAGTAATACTACCCCTAGGTATGAATCTCAAATTGATCAAAAAATAGAAAAAGGCCTATTTGTACAAAAAATTTAACCAATTCTTTTGGTGGTGACAAAAATTGGAAATGTAGAGGAAGTCCATCAATTGGAAATTCCTTCAACAAGTTGTGGTATATGATTGTAATGAAAAATGTAATTTGCAGCAGAAGCTTTTTGCTTTTGCAAATTCAACTGTAGCAGCCCTGGAAGTTAGAGGTTTTAGAATGTTCACAAAAAACAGTTGGAGCCTGAGGCTATAAATAGTGCTGAAGCTCTAACTGAGGGGCTTTTGGCTTTTGGCTTTTGGCTTTGCCTGGGCCTGTGCTTTTGTCTTTGGGGCATTTGGACCTAGCTGATTTCTCTGGAGCTCTCCCTGATCTTTTCATGTACATCCCTACTATTTTCCCTGAATTTCCCTTTGGGACCTGGGAGGAAGGGTGGTTTTGGTGGTTGGACATCATGGGCTTAGTTTCTGTAGGCAAGTAGGACATCTTAAATCAAGTCACCCCTTATTTAGTGATCTGATAAATACTTTACTTCAGGGTAGTGAGACCTTCCTGACTGGGAAAACCGGTCTCTCTCAGTCTGACCCCCTCCTGTGACTCTTCCCCCAAGACAAGTTTTCTCCCTAGCAGCAGCTACAAACCCTGAAATCCTCTTTCCCTTAGCTTACCTCTAACATTAATAAATCCCCTTTGTTACCTACACAAAATCCTCTGGTGAATCATTGTATTGAATATTAAGGCAAAGACTGAAGGGGGAAGAGATTACTTTCCTTTTTATTTCTTGATGGAAACATAGGCATCCATCTTGGGCAGGAAGTACCCAGCAGAGACTTCCTGCAGACATCAATTTCACTGGCAGGGAGGAGCCTTTGACTCCTCCTTCAAGGGACCTTAGAAATTAACAAGAGAAAACCCTCCAGCCAGATCTAAAACATTTCTGACTGGCCCAATTCCTTTTGTATCATAGAGATACTTTCCCTGCCTGAAGGATGCAGCCTATTTCCTCCCAGTACCCTCTGTCTCTAGCCTCTGTGATTAACCTGTTAAGCAGCCCTCCTGTATACTCCCATCCATTCCCTTATCTTCCTATATACTACCTGCTTCATTCCCTCAACTCAGCTATCCCCTTCATTCCTCCTCCTATCACCTTATCATCTTTATCCTTCCTCACTACAAAGATTGCCTACTTAATCATAACAAAAATTATAGTGATAGAGAAATGATGATGAGGATGATTTCAGAAAAAGAAAGATAGTCATATGAATTGATGCAAAGTTAAATGAAAAGAACCAGGAGGAAATTTTATATAGTAACTGCAATATTGTAAGATGATCCCTTGGAAATGACAGCTACTCTCAGTAATATGATGGTTCAAGACCATCACTCCAAAGCACTTATCATGAAAAATTCTTCATTGCTGAAAAAGCTGTGTGCATTCGCAATGAAGAATTCAGTGTCTGATACTGTGAAATACTAACTCTTGTGAAATACCCTGGAAAAACACCAGGCAAACCAAATTTTTGTTTTTGAAACAAAGTATGATCAGATGTACAGTGATCTTCATAAAGACAAAATATACTATACACCAAATATTACTTTTAAAATACTGAGCAGAAATAAGAGAATCAACACCTTGCCAGAAAGATTCTAGAATTGTCAAAATGGGTATGATTTCATCTTTATTTGTGAAAATAGAGTCGTTGATTAGGTAGTAGAAGATTTAAAGCCCAAAGTGCAAGAGATCTGGCAGGTGGTCGATACGATTAATGTGAACATTGAGGACTTCGAGATGTCATTCTAGGAGGCTTTCTCATTTGTGAGCTCTTCCAAAGCTTAGAAGAAACAGAGTACATAAAGATCAAGATAGAAAAGCTGTTATAGGCATTTGAGAAGAAAACAGGATTTTTTTCCACATAGTTGTTTTCATTGATGTCCATATTGGTTTCCCATGCCTGGAGCAAGAAAGTCCACTATGCCTACCATTTTTCAATATTGTACAAGAAATACTGGACATATCAAATGGATCAATTTTACATGAAAGATTAATGGAAAGATAAAGAAAAAAGTTGCATATTTTGAGAAACTGTGGGAGAATTAGTGCAATGGGTAACCACACTGATGAGAACATATTTAAGTATTCACACATGGTGGTGGGCAAAGATGAACTTTAAAGTACAGAGTTCAATAACTTAACCTTTTTATTTCTTACTGGTGCTTGTCTTCTGGTTCTGGAATCCTATCTCATAATGTCTCTCTTTCAAAAAGGATCCTCACTCAAAAATATTTTCTGATTGTTTATGATTCCTAAAATTGGACTCTAGACTTCTTTGCTTTCTGTTCTTTCTCTTCTCTGTGATTTTCCCCAAACGGTTTTAATAAAGTTATCGAAAAACCATAGGGTTAGATTCTCACATTGTTCTTTAAATACCTGACAACTTGTTCTTGAAAATAATGGTTTAAGACCTTGTTCACACCTTTACCCTTCCCCAAATCCTAAGGGTTATTCTTGAATCCTATCCCTGACTCTAGAACTTGATGCATTTACCATTTTTTTTTCAGTATCATGGGAGTCTAGATATCTTGTCATATGAAAAATGCTTAAAGGAACTTGGGATGCTTGGCATAGAAAAGAGAAGAAATAATAGCTGTCTTGAACATTTTGAGAATCATGACATGAAAGATATTTTTTATTTCTTACTTTGTGAGGCTCCAGAAGACAGATTTTAGTTAATATGAATGGAAGTTATAGGATACATAAGGGAATAGTTTACTTCCCAAAGCATTGAGGAATCTCACTGGAAGGGTTCAAGTAAGGTCTATAAGGAGTATTAGAATATACGTGTTTGTGTGCATATACACATATACATATAGGTACAATATCTTTTATGTACTCATACACACATATGAGTGGGATACTTGCATATATTAAAAAACTCATATGTGTAAGTGTATGTGCAAATACACGCACGTGTGTGTTTGTGAATATACATATGTGAATGTGGGCGTATCTGTCTGTGTGTGCGGTCATTCACTCTTTACTCGGAAGGGATTTGTGAATATACATATGTGAATGTGTGTGTGTGTGTGGTCATTCATTCTTTACTGAGAAAGGGGTTTGGATTAGGAGATCATAGGTCATAGATTTGATGACTGCTGCTCAGGTTCCCTATAACCTTGTGAGTTGTTGATTCTATGATATAATATCTCCCAATTCACTCCAAGGGTGAACCATCATGCCACAAATGAGACGCTGAAGGTTCCATCTGCTTTGTGTTGGGGAGAGCAGTCAATGGCAACGTGATGGGAATCCATGGGGGAGAAAGGAGACACAGCAGCTTTGGCTTTCTGTGATTTTCACAGAAAGAAGGACTGAAGGGCAGGCATGATGTGAATACAAAATGACCCAAGTCAATTTCATCTAGTTCCACATGTACAATCCTGGTGCAAATTCTTAAGCTTAGCACAAAATTTGAGAACAAGTTATTTTCCTCAGCATGTGCCTATTTCTCAGTAAATTGTTTCTTTCTTTGAGAAAGGTGTCTGTAGTCAGGAATAGAAGTCCATTTGCATGGTGTGGGACCTGAATTGCCTAGTTTATTGGACAATAAGCTTCCCTGACACATCTATTTTAAATCTTAATCCCAGGGCTTCAGCTACTTTTCAGCATTATGACAGTGGGTCGGGGAGAAAGAATTTTCATCTCATCATGTTTAAAAATTGTTCACTCATTCCACTAGAAAAATGAATGATGCATTACTTTGTGAACAGACCTAATGAAACCACTCCCAAGGTTATGAACATTTTAAGAGTGTAGCAAAATAAAACATTTCTGTTAATATGCTGACCACTGCTGGTCATAAAAGTAATCTCCCTAATAATGGTGGGTTTGGTGGAAACATTCTTTTATTTTCTCCAAGACTGGATCTTTGCCCAGAATCAACAATCCAATGTCTTCTGCATTGTCATGATTAACAGTGAATGTAGCTTGGGTTTAAAAATGATTCCAAAATTTTAATGCAGTTATCTTCAAGGAGAAGTGATAAATAATAACACGCACAACCCAAAAGGAGCAAAGTGAACAGACTAGAAATTTCAAAAGTATCTTATTTGCAAAGGAATGAAAGGTTTTCAGCTCATTTCACAGAAATAGTAGATGTGAAGTTTGACAATGAAAAATAATGTATAAGTGCCACTATTTTAAAGGAAAAACTCTGTCACCAGAGGGTCTTGTTTGAAGGGGAAGGTAATATATAGATGCCTGTTAACAGGATGCTTCTCAAAAATTTTGAAATATAATTAACTGATCAAATAAATGGAAATGTAGTTCTATTTTCAATGGGAGCTGGGAAATATATATTAATGTGGATAGGATCAAAAGATGCTAGAGTACAAAAAAATAAAAATAAAACTTAGAGATCATCTCAAGTGGTTGTTAAGCTGGTAGCTATGGATGATTTAAAATAATGAAAATGAATTTCATTATAATTGACTTATTTTGTAATAGTATAGATTTTATTAATTCATTGCAAACATTCTCAAGAGTGATATGAAAGCTTCACTAGACTGTCTATGAAGGTTATGAAACAAAAAAGTGAAAGAACCCACAGTCCTACCTAGTTTGTTTTTCTTTTTTAATGAAACAGGTTATTTTCTAATGCAATAGGATAACTGGCTTCTTTGTGGTCATATGGTATGTTAATCATATAGTGAAATTTAAAGCTCAAACACCCTCCTTTTTCATCTATGGTTGTTATTTGATCTGCCTTTCATCTGACTACATGATAATCAGAATGGCGCCATCCCCACAGCAGCTATAGTATCTGGCAACAACATCAATGAAAGTATTACCCTAATAAGGTTAAAGTTATGAGTTAAAACTATATTGTCCATGGGGCAGCTGGGTAGCTCAGTGGATTGAGAGCCAGGCCTAGAGACGGGAGGTCCTAGGTTCAAATCCGGCCTCAGACACTTCCCAGCTGTGTGACCCTGGGCAAGTCACTTGACCCCCATTGCCTACCCTTACCACTCTTCCACCTATGAGTCAATGCACAGAAGTTAAGGGTTTAAAATTAAAAAAAAAACTATATTGTCCAGTTAGACACAGAATAATAAAAACAGGGGACTCTCCTATCAAATGCATGCCTTTGGTTTTAAAGGGCATACCAAAGGTATGCAGAGTCTGTGTGTTCCATCCTGGTTAATGGAATAATAAATGAAGCAATGTACATGATGAGTATATGTCAAGCTATAAACAATATTCTTGTATTTAACCTTGGAGGAAATTAAGGTAGATGGAATATAAATCTTCTACCAACCAGATATGCAGTGAACCTTAATAGAAAGAGTTAGACATTGGACCAAAAATCTCTGCCTTCCCATATTGTGTTTTGTTTATTGTTTTGTTTTGTTTTCTTTCCTAACTATGCCATCCAGAATAAGTCTTGTCACACCTATAAAACAGCTTTATCACCTATAAAATAGGGATAAAGACACTTCTAATACTTCATTTGGAGTATTTCACTGGACTGAGGGATAGAGTTTTAAGGGATGGAGTTTATCTTGAGGACAGAGTTTTAAGAGATGTAGAAACACTAAGTCCTTTATGAATATCAGTCATTTTAGCATTCTATAGTGTCTTGGTTTTCTCCACATAGAATTTTTTTTCTAAAACCCTTACCTTCCATCTTGGAGTCAATACTGTGTATTGGCTCCAAGGCAGAAGAGTGGTAAGGGCTAAGCAATGGGGGTCAAGTGACTTGCCCAGGGTCACATAGCTAGGAAGTATCTGAGGCCAGATTTGAACCAGGACCTCCCATCTCTAGATCTGGCTCTCAATCCACAGTCAAAAAAGAGTTGAATCAATTATTCTTTCATTCATTGTTTCAAGAATCAGATGAAAAGATGAAGGAAGAAAGGGATGGCATCAGGAATATATAATAAGTGGCAAGGAATGATGGTGGTTAGAATTCTATGCCAAGTCTGATTCTACCCTAGAGCTATAAAAACCATCAGAGGCTATTTAATACATACCCCAAATTTCATAGAGGAGAAAAACAGGACAGACAGTAATTAAGTGATTTGCACAATGTCATATTGGAGCAATCAGGATGTGAATCAAGTCTTCTGTATTGAGATACAACATTATTTCTAATGTGGTCATTAACCTATAATTTTGGTATCATGCAAATACTTGTTGAATCCAAAGAATATTTAGTCATAAGGCCATAGAATCATTCATTTAAATGGAGGATGTCCTCTGTGATTCTCTTACCTTATTAAGAAGACAAAGTGATATAATAGAAAGAACTGGAAACAATACATAGTGCTTGGTTTCCAATTCTGACAGCTGCCTTCTGCTTATGTGGTTCTAAGTAAGTAACCTAACTTCTTTGGATTGTGGCTTCCCCAGCTACAAAATGGAAGTGGTAGATTTGATGATGACTGAGATTATTTTGCAATTCTAGATCAAACTTCTATGGATCTATGACTTCATGTTCTCTTAGCTCTCTGAGCATTTAATAGGCATCTGTTATGTGTAGGGCACTGAGTATTCAAAGAAAAAAATTAAAACACTCTGACTTCATGTATCTTATCTTATATTAGGGAAAATATATATGTATACACACACAAAGGATTACACATGTATTAGTGGAATTTAAAATTTTAATAATTTAAACAAGCCTTAATAGCTTAAGAGTACTCTAACACTTCTGGAACTTACTGTAATAAAGTAATTTTGGAGGAAGGGCACAAGGATTCAAGAATGCTCATCAGCATGACGTAATACTTTTGTTAAATCTGGAATCAAGTTGAAGCTCCTAAAAGGAATAAGTAAGGATTTAGGATATTTGGGATATAAGGGATAGCCTGGCAAAAGCAAAGAGATGGTAGATGGAAAGTTGAATAAGATGAATATCAAGTCCTCCAATTTAGCTTGAATGCAGAGAGTATGTCTTCTTTCTGTACAGCAGTGAGAGGTAGTGAGGTATGAAAGACAACAGACTCCAAAAAAGTTTAAAATCATTAAAATCATTACACAGAGTATAATGAAGACACGCATGTTAGATATGAGCAAGTGGCAATATACAGCTTTAGAGAACAAAAGTAAAGAGTGCCATCTAGGAATTATATACTAGACAGAAAAGGTGGTCTAGGCATGTAGCCTCTGAGGAGGGCAGCCAATGGTCCACTGGCATATGCATGATTTTAAGAGAAAGAGGGGAAAGGTCCCCAGATCATTAGGTAATAACATATGCCATGTTTATCAGAGGACATAAAAAGGAGGCAGCAAAAAGGCTGGATAAAGATAGATGAGATATGATATGCAACTGTAAATGGAGTTTCAACATTGATGAGATTTCACATTTATTTCAAAATTTGAGAAAAGTACATATGAATGAGAGAATATGGCAGTAAGCAAGGAGAGAGTAAGGAACTAATTAATTCATAAATATTTGTTAAATATCTACTATGTGTAAAGCATTATGATAAGCTCTGGGGATATAAAAAGAAGCAAAAAAGAATCCTTAGAATCTCATATCTAATGAAAAAGACAATAAAGAAACAAAAATAAATAAAGCAAACTATATTCTGGATAAATGGTAGGTAATTAACAAAGGGAAGATGCTATAATTAAGAGGAGTTGGGGAAGATTTACAGTAAGAGCAGCCATATTAGAAAAGTCTCTAAATGAGAAGTCGTTTGTATTCTCTCCAGGAAGGAACTCAGACCACTGGAACTTTTAAAGTATTTGTGTATTAGGGTATTTCTTTGGTATGGGATGGGGTATAAGAATGTGTATATATATATGTGTGTGTGTGTGTGTGTGTGTGTGTGTATGTATATATAAATGTGGGTGTGTGTATATATATATATTACTCCATGTATATATGTATGTACATATGCATATGTATACATGCACACAGTGGTTAGATGAGATGATAGACACATGTTTTAGAAGTATCGATCTGACAGCTTCAATGCAGGATGTATGGAAAAGGGAAGGTTCTTCATGCAAGAATTGTTAAGAGATTTTGGAAGTAATCTAAGGCAGGTCATAAGATTTCTTTTAAATCTAAATAATGATCTATGATCACTGACTAGCACAAAATCCCAGTTCTATCTTTTACTAGATGTGAAATTTTGAGTAGATTACTTCTGTCTTCAAGCTTTGGTTTCCTCTTGCTAAGGTGAAGAGTGTGGAATAGTGGATAAAATACTGGGTTCAGAATTAGGAAGATGAAGGCTCAATCCCTCCCTGCTCCAGACTTATTGTTAAAGTTTAAATTAGGGACAGCTAGATGACTCAAAGGATAGATAGTCAGGTCTAGACATGGGATATCCTAGGTTCAAATCTGACTTTGGACAGTTCCTAGCACCTTGACTCTGGGTGAATCACTTAACTGAAATTGCCTAGATCTTATCACTCTTCTGCCTTGGAACTAATACTTAGTATTGATCCTAAAACAGAAGGTAAGTGTTTTAAAAAGTCCTATAAAGTAGAGATGAATTGCTATTCTTCATTTCTGGAGATAGTTTCCATATGGGCAATTCTGTATAATCATAAAGTGATAGGTCTGGACCATAACTACCTAGCTAACTGAAGAAATGAATGAATAAATCCATTAGTATGATAGATAAATATAAATGAATGAATAGGTAAAATCAATATAATGACAAGAAATATTTAAAATTATTAGGACCTGATTTAATAAATCATCATATGCTGGAAGTGGTATCAGAGATAATCTATTATAACCCATCACTTGGCAGAGTAAAAGCTGGGGCCCAGAGAACTTAAATTCTGTGACAAGTTAAAATCAGCAGCAGATTTGAACTCTAGAACTAATGCACTTTATACTGCACTGCAATATGAGGTATATTCATGTTTTTAATTTCTTCTCTCTATTGATTATCCCAATATATCCATCCTATAGTTTATTTGTACTTAATTGTGATATTTTCTCCCTCTTAAACTCCTTGAGCACAAAGATGCATATTTTTGTCTTTCTTTGTATCCCTATTACTTAGCAAAACTCCTGGCATGTAGAAGATATTAAATCAATGCTAGATAACTGATTGAATTTGTAACTGTAAAGACTAACGTAAATCTAAACAATTATGATTAACTCGTGGCAAATGATTAAGTCACAAAGACTAAACTTACAAAAGGAAAAGTAAGTGAATAGCTGAATTTGATCTTGTAGACAAGCGACATATCATTCTGTACCCAAGAGAGGATGTTGACTGTAAGGATCTGAATAATGGCCTCAAATATTTATTTCATTTTTTCCTCATAGAGGCAAACTTTCCCTATCTGTAGTAAAAAGGCTGACTAAGCTTATTTCTAAGGTGCTTTCCAGTTTTAACATTCTTTAATATGATGATTCTAACTTTTCGTTATTGTTTATTTATTTTGGCTCTGGGAAAACATAAACCATGATTTTTTTTGTCTAAGTTCTATTCTTAACTCCTTCCTCCTCCACTCTCTTATCCAAATAGTTAACAAATCTTGCCAGGAATACTTAAATAGCATCTTTCTTTTCCATTTTTTTCTTCTAATTCACAAAGCCATCAGTGCAGTTCAGTTCCTCATTGTCTCTCACATAGATTATATTAACCACTTGTTGGTTGATCTCTCTATGTTTAGTCACTGCCCTCTCCAATTAAGGCTCCACAGAACTGTCAAATGGTAGCCTAATGGCCAGGTTTACCATATCACTACCTGGTTCAAAACAAAATATGACATAATGGGGAAAAATATGTAGTCACAAGAATTGAGTTCATTGCCATCTGCCAGTTTCTTTTTGTGTAGTTCTGGCCAAGTTATTCAATTATGCTGATCCTCAGTTTTCCCATCTATAAAATGATGGAGTTGTGTTAAATAGAAGCCAAGATCCCTTGAAGTTCAAAATGAATAATTGAATAACTGCAATGACTTCTGTAATAGGCATTAAAACCCTTCACCACCTTTATATATTCTATCTTTCCAAGCTTCTTATGAATTACCCTCTTTCTGAACTCATAGATGATAGTCCATTCCCTACATATGTGCCTTTTCCTAGGCTTTCATGAACTAGAATATACTCCCTCTTCCTCCCTTCAAAGTTTACCTCAAGTGTTACTTACCCCATGATTTTTTACCTGCATGTCTATCCTAAAATATTATATCATATTTGCTTTAATTACATTTTTTGTTTATACATAAACATGATGTTTCCCTCAATGTAATTCAAACTCCCTGAAGATAGAGTCGATTTGTATCTCCAGCAAATAATCATTTCATGGTATGTATTTGGCACTGAATAAATATTCATTGTTTCATTAAATTGATTTTGTGTCTAGAGTTCTGAATCAGATTAAAGTCAATCTGATAGGAAATACGAAGCAATTGTTTGTGTCACTTGAATTGTTGGCAAGTAGTACATATTGGATCAAACTACCAAAAAACTGTTTTATAGAATAAGAAAAAATTATAACCAAGTTCATCTGGAAGAACAAAAGATAAAGAATATTAAGGGAAATAATGAAAAAAAAATTCAAAGATAGGGGCCTACCAGTACCAGATATTAAACTGTATTATAAAGCAGTGGTCATCAAAACAATATGGTGCTGGCTAAGAGAGAGAAGGATGAATCGCTGGAATAGAATAGGGGTAAATAACCTCAGAAAGTTAGTGTTCGCTAAACCCAAAGAGCCCAGCTTTTAAGAAAAGAACTCAATATTTGACAAAAACTGCTGAGAAAACTGGAAAACAGTATGGGAAAAATAAGGTCTAGGTCAACTTCTCACACCCTATAACAAGATAAATTCAAAATAGGTAAATGACTTAAATATAGGGAATGAAATTGTGAATAAATTAGATGAACATAGATTAGTATACCTGTAAGATCTGTAGGAAAGGAAGGAATTTAAGACCAAGCAAAAGATAGAGAATATTGTAAAATGTAAAAAAAAAAATGTAAAAAAATATATAAAAAAAGAAAATGTAAACTGAGAGGTAATGTCAAGATGATGGGCTTAGAAACATCAAAAGTTGATTCCTCTGTTAAAACCCTTTTATACCAATCAAAAACAAAGTACTTCAAGGGGGACATAAAACCAGATCCAACAAGAAGACAGAGCTGATGGACTCTCCTGCTTGATTCAACTTGAAAGGTAGAGGGAGAATATTGAATTCTCAGGCTTAAGGAAAATAAAGGATGTCCCAGGTTCCTTCCCCCACCAACTCTGTTGAGACTAGAGAAGCCAATAGGATCTCAAAGCAAGGGCTCCAGTCAGTATGGGTGCCTTGCTACCACAACTAGGCAAAGCTCAGGGCTCTGACCACAGCTGGCAAGGAGGCAGATGGAGGAAAGAAGAGAAGAAAAGGGCAACCTAGCAGCAGGCTTCAGCCACCCATCTCCATCTTGGGTCTCTGCCTCTGAAAATTTTGATCTCAGGGCACATTCAGCTCTGCAGATCAGCTTAACTGGCTTAATCCAGTTTGTTAATAGTGCACAGCAGGGGCAATAGAAAAATGCAAATAACAACACAACTCTGAGGTACCATCTCACACCTAGCAGATTACCCAATATGGCTGTAAAGGAAAGTGATAAATGTCGGAGAAGATGTGGCAAAATAGGGACATTAATACATTGCTGATGGAGTTGTGAATTAATCCAACCATTCTGGAGGGCAACTTAAAATTATGTCCAAAGGGCTTTAAAAGAGTGCCTGCTTTTTGATCCAGCCATACTATTGTTGGGTTTGTACCCCAAAGGGATAATAAGGAAAATACTTGTACAAAAATATTTATAGCCGTGCTCTTTGTGGTGGCAAAAAATTGGAAAATGAAAGGTTTTCCATTGATTGTGGAATGGCTGAATTAATTTTGCTATCTAATGGGGATGGAATAATATTTTGTTGAAAGAAATGATGAACTGGAGGATTTCTATGTGAACTGAAAAGACCTCCAGGAATTGATGCAGAGTGAAAGTTGCAGAACCAGGAGAACACTGTACACAGAGAATGATATATTATGGCACACCCTAATGTAATTTATTTTTCTACTAGCAGCAATGCAATGACCCAGGACAGTCCAGAGGAACTTATGAGAAAGAACACTTTCCACATCCTGAGAAAGAACTGTGGGAGTAGAAACATAGAAGAAAAATGTATGATCTATCATGTAGTTCGATGGGGATATGATTGGAGTTTTGGTTTTAAAAGATCACTCTATTGCAGATAGTAATGGTATGTAAATAGGTTTTGAACAATGATACATGTATAACTCAGTGAAATTGCTTGTCTGGGAAGGGGGAGGGAAGAGGGGTAGGAAAAATCATAAATCATGTAACCATGGAAAATATTCTAAATAAATAAATAAATTATGACCATTTTTAAAGGACATACTGGGTATTAGAACTCCATAAGAGATTTGATTAGTTTTATCAAATCACTTGCAAATTTGATTGTATGCCCAAAATATTTTGTACATGTTTTAAACCCTATGGATGATATGCTGTGGAGCAATTCAGTTGATTACTGAAGAGGATATCATTTTCTCTATACCTCAGACTCCAAACATAGAAACCACTCTGGCTTTCCTTATTGATCTCCCTCCTCTCTCTCTCTCTCTCTCTCTCTCTCTCTCTCTCT